>NC_135888.1:80825291-81144303 GCF_964194155.1 Cetorhinus maximus | reverse complement strand
ACCCATGACTGTATTTCTGTTGGAATCATCTATTCAAGTAGGGCTGTACAATGGACTCAGGTGTATACTACTGGCCTGCTTAGGCAAATGCATCTTTAGATAAATGTCAGTAAAATGTTACTCTTAAGGTCTGCATAATTTTGTCAATAGCTTTGACATTACCATAAACAAAGTAATAAATGCAAACTATGGTTCTATTCTAGTGCAATTGATATTCTGTTCATATAGGTTCTCCTATAGCCATCATTTGCATTTTAAGGCTGCAAGTGCTTTTATTATTGGATTTTTTATGATTAAGGCATTTGGCATTCCTTGCTCTGAAGCTAAATAAAGATAGCTCCATTATATTTATTAAACACTAGATAACATCCCAGCATAAAATTACTTCAGGCCCCTTGGATTTTCTTAGAAATAGTGATAGCATGATGAATGTCATAACCTGCTGGAGGTGATATTAATGTTTCCAATTTTAACTATCAATTTAATTATTTTCTAGTCCTCAAGGTTAACAAAAAGAGATTCTTTTTCAGGAAGGGTGCCTTGAAATTGCCATATGAAAACCAATAGAACTGGCGGTAACTCTTCTAGCAATGACAATACCAGCCTATTTGATTACACCAAGTACACATTTCTGGCTTTATTTATTTTCCCATGCAACTAGGTATAAGGTAACAAAGGTTTAGAATGTGCAATAAGGCAGTCACATTTCAACAGGATGATATGGCTGCTGCTCAAACAATTTGTCAGTACTGCATCACCAGTACATCTCAAAACATTAAAATACAATCTTATTCTTTAGAATGTATTCACTTGTTCCTTTTTCAATCCCCAATTGGGTCCGCGCTGCCATTTTACGTGGGCGGGCCAATTAAGGCCCTCCAAGCGTGACGTGCACCCAGACAGCGCTGAGCGCTCCCTGTGCAGGTGGGGAGGGGTTTCCTAAGTCGGGAGTGCGGCACGCCCGCGAAAGAGCGCAGAAATCTCCCTGAGGCACAGAGGTTTTAATGTTTTAAGTTTAAAACATTTTAATAAAGAAAAAAAAATTAAGGCATGTCCCCTCATGTGACAGTGTCACATGAGCTGGGACATGTCAATGATCTTTAATGTAAAAATCTGTTTAATTTATAAACCCTTCGTGAAACCTCATCCCGCCCGTGGATGAGGTTCGATGAAAAATGCGAAGGCAGCCTGGGCTCTTCGCCTGCCCACCAACCTTAAGGTTGGACAGACAGCTTTCTCTATAGGCTTAATTAGGTAATTAATGGCCTTAGCAGCCTTTGACAGTTCGGCAGGCGTGTTGCCGACTTGGCTATGCGTCCACCGAACTGAGAATCTAAGGGGAGAATTTTTGGCTCGGCAAGCGGGGCTCACCGAGGCGTAAAATGACGTAGGGTGACGTTGGGCATGTGTCCCGACGTCACCGCGTGTTGTTTAGATTTTCAGTTCAGCAGGCACGCAGCTGAATCAGCTGCGCTCCCACCAAACTGTCAAAGACCTGTTAAGGTCATTAATTAACTAATTAAGCCTATTGAGAAAGCTGCCCGTCCAACCCAGGCGACCTTTGCATTTTAAAGGGTATATAAATTAAATAAATTTCTTCATTAAAGTTCATTGACATGACCCAGCTCATGTGACATTGTCACATGAGGGGACATGGCTTAAATTTTTCTTTCTTTATTAAAATTTTTAAAACATACCCTAAGGCACCTCTGTGCCTCAGGGAGATTTCTGCGCTCTTTTGTGCGCATGCGGGAAAGAGCGCACTCCCAACTCAGGGAACCCCTCCCCCTCCCGCACAGGGAGCGCACAGTGCTTCTGGGTGCATGACACACTGGGCAGGCCTTAATTGGCCTGCCATGTAAAATGGCGGTGCGGACTGGATCGGGGGGCGCCAATTGGGTCTGCGCCCGCCCCCTAAATGATGCGTGGTAACATCGGGACGTACACCCGAAGTCACCCAGCGTCATTTTACGCCTCGGTGAGCAGGCCCCACCCCCGCTGCCAAGCCGAAGATTCTACCCTTAAAGTCCACAACTTTACACATTTGTGTGATTCTTTTTCAACAACTAACCTATTTTATTTCATAGAGTTTCCATTGTTCCAGGGGTGAAAGGACAGTATGCTAAAAAAAAAGTGTCAATAGGCTAGAATTAAAAATAAAGAGGGTACCAGGCAAGAAATGGATTGGGATCAGTTTCGAATAAGTGAGATGCTCTGTAGGATATAAAATGAGATTGAATTTAGTGTCTGCCGTTTTCTGTAAGAATAGCTAGTCCTCTTCCATTAATATATAATTGCAGTTCTTAAATATTTTGCCATTTGCAGATTGTCCTCGTGAGGAGAGCTGCATATACCCTCTCACACTCACTGCACTATTGGCAGGAAAGTTCAATTTATTTTATGTCTGGGAAAAATGTGCTGTCTGCTGCTCATTTCAAAGATTGATTCTGTAAAAATGCAACATTACTACATAGCTAGAAATATCTAGGTAATGTTGAGAATGTGACAAAATATAGAAAATTAAAGATTTTTAGACTAAATCTCAGCTACTGAATTTTTTTTTGCAGGTATAGCACAAATTCATTACAACAGTATTATCAGAGAGAAGTTTTGTTCCCTATATCCCCAGCTGGAGATTCAGTAAATTTTTTTTCTAACTGTTCTTGGCTTCTATCAATTGGAGTTCATCTCTTAACAAGTTTATTCTTCAAACTCATTTCAGTCATCCTTACCAATATTTCACGAGTTATCTTGTATGTAATCTATGATCACACTCCTGTCTCCACTCAGAATAATGAAAACAGGTCTGCGGCAGAATAAGTGTCATGAAGCTATTGGTGTATATAATATTTTGGAAAATATTTTTCTTTTAAAATAGAGGTTTAGCCTGTGGGCGTGTCTTAATTGGATTAAAGCCAGCTAGTCTGGGTGCTTTAATGGGTACTAGTTTTGATATGTAAGAGAGATAGCGTGCATTTGCAATTTTTGAATAGAGCATTCAAGAAGTGGGGTGAAAACATGATGCCTTTCTAGCAGCTACTAAGCCATATGTTTATATTACTAATAAAATTGGTGCTATGAAAGGAGTTTCATTGTTAAAAGGTGGAGTTCAAAGAGATTGTTGATACAATAAGAATTAACATTCAATGGGGCTGGTAGGTATAACTTCAGTAGTTTTTGGGTGTGCAGAGCAGAGGCAGTGTGAGATCAAAAGGCAGCTGCAAGCCTCCAACTGGCACTACAGCAACCAAAGTGAAAGAACCTCATTCTGAATTCATAAGGTGAAAATGCTTTGCCTGATATCTGGTTAAGTCTATGGGTTGCTGTTGCCTTAATGGAGATTAGTTTGGGAATTTGTTAAAAGTTATGATAGTAGTAATTTGTAGCCATGTGTATATATATTTTTAACATGTCTAAATTATTAAAATGTTTCCTTTAGTTTAATGTAAAACCTCAAGAATTGATAGTCTGATTCCTGAATTTAGAGTCTCATCTTTAACATAACACTCGTGGACTGGCTGCATGCAGCTAAACTGTTAGTGGTTGGGGTGTTGGGGTGGGGGGGGGTGGGTGGATGCAGTGGGAGGACTTGCAAAGCCTGTAAATGAAGCTGAAAGATACCATTACACATGAAAGATACTATTTCTCCACATGACTGAAGTCCCTCATCCCTGGTACCATTCTAGTCAATCTCTTCTGCACCCTCCATAAGACCTTGACATCCTTCCTAAAGTGTGGGTGCCCAGATTTGGACACAATACTTCAGCTGCAATCTAAGCTGTGTTTTATAATGGCTTAGCACAACTTCTTCACTTTGGTACTCAACTCTTCTCTTAATAAAGCTAAGGATAGTATATGCTGCTTTTAACAGCCTTCTCTGAGCAGCTCAGGCCTCTCTGTCTCTGCATCCCCTTTAAAATTGTAACTTTTGGTTCATTTTCCCTATCAAAATGTATGATTTCACACTTCTGTGTGTTAAATTTCATCTGGCACTTGTGCCCATTTCACCAGTCTGTCATCCTGATGTCTGTTACTATCTTCTTCATTTTTTACTAGGGGCTTTAACTTCCGAACTCCCCAGTGCCAGATTGGGGGTTACCCCAAAGGTGTGCTGGCGAATACCCTTCAGAAATTCACAGGTAAGGTTTGCACTTCCAATGGGTAACTATTGGACAGATCCAGGCCGACACCTTACAGGACTCCCCCCACACCCCGACCTCCTAGGGGTCTCCACCCAGCCCCCGATTATCCCACGCATGGAACTACTCCCACATCCCCGGCCCCCAGCGGATCTCCTCCCACTCCCCAACTACCCCAGCACGGGAATACCCCCAGCCCCCTGACCTCCCTAGCAGTCTGTCATTTCCACTCCCCAGGGGGATTCCCCCCACCCGCACGGGTCTCCTCCAGCAACCCCCCCCCGGTGGGCCCGAGACCCAACTCGAGGCCCAAAGCCCAACACCTTCCCTTGACCTCCGACCCCCTGACCTCTGACCCCCAATCTCTTGACCTGTGTTTTCTCCAGCCACCGACCCCCGGCATCCAAACAACCACTAATACACCCCAACTTCCGATCCTCCACAACCTCCAATGCCCCACCATCACCCAAATCCTATCCACTTACCTCAGACAATTACCTTCTCCCTGGCCTGTCAAGGACCTTTAAATTTCACTGGACCTTTAAACTTACCTGGTTTACAGCAGCTACTGCTGTAAGTAAGATGGGGGTGGCCAACTTGACTTCGACTCACCAGCAGTTTGACGCTGGGCCCCAGGAACACGCTACACTGCCTGGATCTCACCCAGCCTGAGTCAGAAAGTCAGGCGAGATAGGATTGAAGAAAAATTGAGGTAAGTAATTGGGCATGGAGTGGGAATTCGATGCTTATTGCCACTCCAAGGAGGTTCAGGCTCAATATTTCCAAGTCCAGAATTTTGACATCAGTGTGTGGGGGCGGGCCCGACACACCGACACGTAAAATGATGCACGGTGACGTCAGGCATGCGTCTCGGTGTCACCGTGCGCCATCGCGATATTTCGATGGGCAGGCGTGCTAGGAGCTCCAATGTGCGCCCACATTAATTAACGGGCTACTTAAAGCCATTAAGCCATTAATAGATGGAGATTTTTCGGAGCCCGTGCGATCTTCAGAGTGTCACATGGACACAACAGGCGAGTAAGCCACCTTTTTAAAAATCTCATCCACGGGTGGGATAAGAGGGGTGAGTGGGCTCGTGAGTGATATTTGTTAGACATTTAATTTTTTAACCTACTCCTACTTGCTTGTGTGAACAGGAGAACTTCAAATCTCTTCACAGCTGCTTGGACAGGAATAAGAGGCTTCAGGTCAGGCCTCTGGAGCAAACATCATTCTTGGGGCCTTGCTGGTGTCAGGAAGCCTTCCTTTACCCTGGGAATGAGAGTTGTGCTCTCCACTGAAGGCACCTTCTTTAAGGAGGAAGAGAGGGCCAGAAGGGGGAGGAGGCCAGGAGTCCATATTCAGCCTCCAGGGGAGCCACCTTTGGGAGGAGAGGTGCAGGCACAAGGAATGCAGGGCCAACAGGAAGTGCAAGGCGGAAGGGGCCACAGAAGACGCCACTATCCTGCTATCAGGGTATACAGGTGGCGATGCAGCTACTTCAATATGTCTGAGGTGCAGTGCCAAAGGAGGCTCCATCTCTCAAGGGAGACAGTGACCTCCATTTGTCAGGTGATTGGCCCTGAGATCAGCTCCAACTGTGTGGGTGGGCACCCCATGCCAGTGGCGCTGAAGGTCACGGCTGCCCTCAACGTCTATGCCGGTCGGTGGGTGATCTTTGCGGAGTCTCCCAGTCAGCTGTTCACACTTGTGTCAAGCTGGTGACAGACGCTCTGTTCAGACGTGCAATGACTTTCATTCACTACCGCTGGGACGAGGCCAGCCAGGCAGAGCGAGCCAGAGGCTTTCCAGCGATGGCTGTGGGATCCCCCTCGTCCAGGGTGCAATAGACTGCACATGTGGCCATCATGGCGCCAGCGGCTGAGCCGGGTGCCTTCGTCAACAGGAAGGGATTCCACTCCATGAACGTGCAGATAGTGTGTGACCACAGGATACAGATTCTGCAAGTATATGCAAGGTACCCAGGCAGCTCCCACGATGCAAACGTCCTCAGACACTCCCAGGTGCTGAGGCCCTTCAGTACTCCAGCCCGGCTGGATGGATGGCTGCTGGGTGACAAGGGCTATCCACTCAAAAGGTGGCTCATGATGCCTCTCTGCCACCCAAGAACAGAGGCTAAGCAGTGGTACAATAGGAGCCACGCCTCCACAAGGGCTGTGGTAGAGAGAACCATTGGTCTCCTCAAGCTGCGCTTCCAATGCCTGGACTGTTCAGGGGGCACACTGTAATACCCCCCAGATCATGTGTTGCTGATAGTGGTTGCATGCTGTGCTCTCCACAATCTGGCGCTGGAAAGAGGGACGCAGTGGAGGAAGAAGATATAGACGCAAATGCTCTGGCTGCACATGATGAGTCCAGTAGTGAGTCCGAGGACGAGCACGTTCAGCAGAATGCTGAGGGGATAGACGCTGACCCAGGCAACCTCCAGGGAGGCAGGGACACCCGGGAGACTTTAATCCAACAAAACTTCAGCTAGCTCACCACAGATGGACCTCCAACACACGCCAGGGCTGCAGGCTCCATACTCGATACATGAGATCAACATCTGCCTGCTTAGGAACATTAACTATGTGCCTCGTTTGTTGACCCATTTAGTATATCACCCCTTCTCACAAATGGAGTTGACTCTTTAACCATTAGTGTTACCCCCCTCCTTTTTTATCTCCTACTCTATCGTGTATGAAGACTATAACCAGGGATATTAAGCTGCCAGTTTTGGCCCTTCTTTAGCCAGGTCTCCATTATAACAATGACATCCTGCTGCCATGTGTCTACCTGTGCCCTTAACTCATCTACTTTGTTTGTAATACTCCTTGCATTGAAGTCAATTTCCCTTGCTGGACATGTAAATTTTGCTTCTCCTGTAACTCCATGTCTATCACAATGTCCCTAGCTAATGTTCTACCTCCATTTTTCTGATCTGAATCTGACCCATCTGATCCTACTCCTGGGATCCCATCCCTCTGCCACATTAGTTTAAATACTCCCCAACAAAACTAGCAAAAGCCCCCGCAAAGACACTGGTCCCAGCTCTGCCTGGGTGCAGCCCGTCCGGTTTGTACAGGTCCCACCTTCCACAGAAGCGGTCCCAGTGCCTCAAGAATCTAAATCCCTCCTGGCTACACCATCTCTCCAGCCATGTGTTCATTTGGTCTATCCTCTTATTCCTGCTCTCACTAGCACGTGGAACTGGGGTTAATCCTGAGATTACTACATTTGAGGTCCTGCATTTTAATTTATCTCCTAACTTCCTGTACTGAGCTTGCAGGTCCTCATCCTTTAGTTAACCTATGTCATTGGTACCAATGTGTACCACGACCACTGGCTGCTTACCTTCCCTCCCCAGAATGTCCTGCAGCCGCTCTGTGACATCCCGGACCCTGGCACCAGGGAGGCAACATACCATCCTTGATTCACGTTTGCGGCCACAGAAATGTCTGTCTGTGCCCCTAGCTATTGAATCCCCTATCACTATAGCCCTGCCACTTGTTTAACTCCTGCCCCTCTGAGCAGCAGAGCCGCCCAGGTGCCGTGAACTTGGCTGTTGCTGCTTTCCCCTGAGAGGCCATCCCCCCCAACAGTACCCAAAGCGGAATATCTGTTAGAGAGGGGGATGACCACAGGGGACTCCTGCACTACCTTCCTGAGTCTTTTACTAGAACAAAGAACAAAGAACAAAGAAAAGTACAGCACAGGAACAGGCCCTTCGGCCCTCCAAGCCTGCGCCGATCATATTGCCCGTCAACTAAAACATTTTGCACTTCCGGGGTCCGTATCCCTCTATTCCATTCCTATTCAAGTATTTGTCAAGCTGCCTCTTAAACACCACTATCGTACCTGCTTCCACACCTCCTCTGGCAGCGAACTCCAGACACCCACTACCCTCTGCGTAAAAAACTTGCCCCGCACATCTCCTCTATAGTTTTCTCCTCTCACCTTAAATCTATGTCCCCTAGTAATTGACTCTTCCACCCTGGGAAAAAGCTTCTGACTATCTACTCTGTCCATGACACTCATAATTTTGTAAACTTCTTTCAAGTCGCCCCTCAATCTTCGTCTAATAACCTCCAGACCAGGCAGCATCCTGGTAAACCTCCTCTGCACCCTCTCCAATGCCTCCATATCCTTCTGGTAATGTGGCGACCAGAATTGCACACAATATTCCAAGTGTGGCCTAACCAAGGTTCTATACAGCTGCAGCATGACTTCCCAGCTTTTATACTCAATACCCCTGCCAATGAAGGCAAGCATGCCATATGCCTTCCTGACTACCTTATCCACCTGCGTTGCCACTTTCAGTGACCTGTTGCCCTGTACACCCAGATCCCTCTGCCCATTGATACACTTAAGGGTTCTGCCATTTACTGTATAATTCCTGCCTGTATTAGACCTTCCAAAATGCATTACCTCGCATTTGTCCGGATTAAACTCCATATGCCATTTCTCCGCCCAAGTCTCCAACCGATCTATATCCCGTTGTATCCTTTGACAATCCTCTTCACTATCTGCAACTCCTCCAACCTCAGTGTTTTCTGCAAATTACTAATTAGCCCAGTTACATTTTCCTTCAAATCATTTATATATACTACAAACAGCAAAGGTCCCAGCACTGATCCCTGCGGAACTCCACTAGTCACAGCTCTCCATTCAGAAAAGCACCCTTCCACTGCTACCCTCTGTCTTCTATGACCAAGCCAATTCTGTATCCATCTTGCCAGCTCACCTCTGATCCCGTGCGACTTTACCTTCTGTACCAGTCTGCCATGAGGGACCTTGTCAAAGGCCTTATTGAAATCCATGTATATAACATCCACTGCCCTTCCATCGTCGATCATCTTTGTCACTTCTTCGTAAAACTCGATCAAGTTAGTGAGACATGATCTCCCCTTCACAAAACCATGCTGCCTCTCACTAATACACCCATTTGCTTCCAAATGGTAGTAAATCCTGTCACGCAGAATCTTCTCCAATAATTTCCCTACCACAGACGTAAGGCTCACTGGCCTGTAATTTCCTGGATTATCCCTGCTACCCTTCTTAAACAATGGAACGACATTGACCATTCTCCAGTCCTCTGGGACCTCACCCATAGCCAGTGAGGATACAAAGATTTCTGTCAAGGCCCCAGCAATCTCCTTCCTTGCCTCCCTCAGTACTCTGGGGTAGATCCCATCTGGCCCTGGGGACTTATCCACCTTAATATTCTTCAAGACGCCTAACACCTCCTCTTTTTTGATCTCAACATGATCCAGGCTATCTACACACTCTTCCCCAGACAAATCAACCGCAAAGTCCTTCTCTTTGGTGAATACTGATGAGAAGTTTTCATTTAGTATCTCATGGTTCCTTATGGTCACCCATTCCTTTTCTGCCTGTGTGATCTTCACCTATGGCATAACCACCTCATTAAATGTGCTATCCATGACTTGCTCAGCATCGTGGATGCTCCACAATGAGTCCACCCGCAGCTCCAGCTCCGAAATCCGGTTAGCTAGAAGCTGCATTTGGACACACCTTCCGCACACGTGGTCACCAGGGACGCTGGAAGCGTCCCTCATTTCCCACATCCTGCAGGAGGAGCATACCACAGGTCTGAGTTCTCCTGCCATGACGTCCCCCTTGATTAAGCTAGTTACTCCCTTAAAAAAAATACGCTAGCTCGGGGCCTTATTTATGTTAGCTAGGAACCTTGTTTCTTGACTAATTATACTTGTACAGTACTACTCTATACTTTTTATTATTTGTTTTAGCTCCTACCTCAGTATTAAGCAATGAATTACTTTAATAGATTGAAAAAAAACCTCACCACAATTTATTCACCAATCAGCTGCTTTTTTAAAAATCCACTTTCGGAAGAGTGTCCCTCGCAGGTCTGGTGCACTCCTGAAGGTACTGTCTCTCCCTCTCTCTTTTTTCTTTGGTTTGAGGAGGAGGGAGGGATGGAAACACTACAGCAATGTAATATCTGGGGCTATTCCATTCTTTGATAGTGGGTCCTCCTCGATCCCCTTCTGAGTTACGGTGTCTGCGCTGACTTCTCCCAGCATGCTTCTCAGTCACTTCTCACTACCGCCCTCTGTTGGATGCTCTTCCTCCTGTTGAGGGCAGGGGTCCTTCTCCTCGATCCCCTTCTGGGTTGCGGTGACTGCGGTGACTTTTCCCAGAATGCTTCTCAGTCACTTCTCACTACCACCCTCTGTTGGAAGTAAGGAAGCACCCTGAGCCTTATTCACAACTAAAGCATTTAATGAATTCACAAAACAAAACAGAAAAGAAACATCATTCAAAGGTGTTGAGCTGCACACTGAATTATAATCAACTAATACAAGGGCAACAGAAAACCACCAGTGAGAAGCCTGTGATGTGCCTAAGGTGCCTTATGCTTACGTTTTTGGGTGCTATGTCTAGATGCTCCCCCTTCACTGGCACTGGCATTCGAGACAGCCTGCTCACTGTACTGTCCTATTCGCCTTGATGACCTTTTTATTCATTCACGGGATGTGGGCTTCACTGGCTGGGCCAGCATTTATCGCCCATCCCTAGTTGCCCTTGAGAAGGTGGTGGTGAGCTGCCTTCTTGAACCACTGCAGTCCATGTGGTGTAGGTACACCCACAGTGCTGTTAGGGAGGGAGTTCCAGGATTTTGACCCAGCAACAGTGAAGGAACAGCGATATATTTCCAAGTCAGGATGGTGAGTGACTTGGAGGGGAACTTCCAGGTGGTGATGTTCCCATCTATCTGCTGCCCTTGTCCTTCTAGGTGGTAGTTGTCATGGTTTTGGAAGGTGCTGTCTGAGGAGCCTTGGTGAATTCCTGCAGTGCTTCTTGTAGATGGTACACACTGCTGCTACTGTGCGTTGGTGGTGGAGGGAATGAATGTTTGTGGATGTGGTGCCAATCAAGCAGGCTGCTTTGTCCTGGATGCTGTCCAGTTTCTTCAGTATTGTAGGAGCTGCACTCATCCAAGCAAGTGGGGAGTATTCCATCACACTCCTGGCTTGTGCCCTGTAGATGGTGGACAGGCTTTGGGGAGTCAGGAGGTGAGTTACTCGTTGCACGATTCCTAGCCTCTAACCTGCTCTTGTAGCCAAAGTATTTATATGGCTCATCCAGTTCAGTTTCTGGTCAATGGTAACCCCCAGGATGTTGTTCGTGGAGGATTCAGTGATGGTAATGCCATTGAACATCAAGAGGTGATGGCTGGATTCTCTCTTGTTGGAGATGGTCATTACCTGACACTTGTGTGGCATGAATGTGACTTGCGCTTGTCAGCCCAAGCCTGGATATTGTCCAGGTCTTGGTGCATTTGGACATGGACTGCTTCAGTGTCTGAGGAGTCACGAATGGTGCTGAACATTGTGCAACCATCAGCGAACATCTCCACTTCTAACCTTATGATGGAAGGAAGGCCATTGATGAAGCAGCTGAAGATGGTTGGGCCGAGGACAATACCCTGAGAAATTCTTGCAGTGATGTCCTGGAGCTGAGATGACTGACCTACAACAACCACAACCATTGTCCTTTGTGCTAGGTATGACTCCAACCAGCGGAGAGTTTTCCCCCTGATTCCCATTGACTCCAGCTTTGCTAGGGCTCCTTGATGCCACACTTGGTCAGATGCTGCCTTGATGTCAAGAGCAGTCACTCTCACCTCATCTCGGGAGTTAAGCTCTTTTTTCCATGTTTGAACCAAGGCTGTGATGAGGTCAGGAGCTGAGTGGCCCTGGCGGAACCCAAACTGGGCATCAGTGAGCAGGTTATTGCTAATCAAGTGCTGCTTGATAGCACTGTTGATAATCACTTCCATTACTTTACTGATGAAGGAGAGTAGACTGATGGGGTGGTAATTGGTCAGGTTGGATTTATCCTGATTTTTGTGTACAGGACATAGCTGGGCAATTTTCCACATAGCTGGGTAGATGCTAGTGTCGTAGCTGTATTGGAACAGCTTGGCTAGGTAGGCGACAAGTTCTAAAGCGCAAGTCTTCAGTACTATTGCTGGAATATTGTCAGGGCCCAAAGCCTTTGCAGTATCCAGTGCCTTCAGCCATTTCTTGATGTCACGTGGAGTGAATCGAGTTGGCTGAAGAATGGCATCTATGATGCTGGGGACCTCCAGAGGAGGCTGAGTTGGATCATCCCTCGGCACCTCTGGCTGAAGATTGTTGCGAATGCTTCAGCCTTATCTTTTGCACTGATGTGCTGGGCTCCTCCATCATTGAGGATGGGGATATTTGTGAAGCTACCTCCTCCAGTGAGTTGTTTAATTGTCCACCACCATTCATGACTGGATGTGGCAGGACTGCAGAACTTAGATCTGATCCTTTGGTTTTGGGATCGCTTAGCTCTGTCTATCACTTGCTGCTTATACTGTTTGGCACGCAAGTAGTCCTGTGTTATAGCTTCACCAGGTTGACACCTCATTTTTAGGTTTGCTTGGTGTTGCTCCTGGCATGCCCTCCTGCACTCTTCATTGAACCAGGATTGATCCCCTGGCTTGAATAGTAATGGTAGAGTGGGGGATATGCCAGGTCATGAGGTTACAGATTGTGTTCCAGTACAATTCTGCTGCTGCTGATGGCCCACAGCACCTCATGGATGCCCAGTCTTGAGTTGCTAGATCTGTTTGAAATCTATCCCATTTAGCACGGTGGTAGTGCCACACAACACGATGGAGGGTGTCCTCAATGTGAAGGTGGGACTTTGTCTCCACAATGACTGTGTGGTGGTCGCTCCTACTCATACTATCATGGACAGTTGCATCTGCAGCAGGCAGGTTTGTGAAGATGAGGTCAAGTGTGTATTTCCCTCACCGCCTGCCACAGACTCAGTCTAGCAGCTATGTCATTTAGGATTCGGCCAACTCGGTCAGTAGTGATGCCACCAAGCCATTCTTGGTGATGGACATTGAAGTCTGCCACCTAGAGAACATTCGGTGCCCTTGCCCCTCAGTGCTTCCTTCAAGTGATGTTCAACATGGAGGTGCACTGATTCATCAGCTGAGGGAGTCTGTACATATTAATCAGCAGGAGGTTTCCTTGCCCATGTTTGACCTGATGCTTCATGGCTCCTGAGTCAATGTTGAGGACTCCCAGGGCAACTCCCTCCTGACTGTATACAACTGTGCCGCCACCTCTGCTGGGTCTGTCCTGCTGGTGGGACAGAACATACCTAGGGATGGTGATGGTGGAGTCTGGGACATTTTCTGTAAGGTATGATTCCATGAGGATGACTATGTCAGGCTGTTGGTCGACTAGTCTGTGAGACAGCTCTCCCAATTTTGGCACTAGTCCCCAGATGTTAGTAAGGAGGACTCTGAAGGGTCGACAGGTCTTCAATTGCCCTTGTCGTTTCCGGTGCCTAGGTCGATGTTGGGTGGTCCGTCCGGTTTCATTCCTTTATTGTGTCTTTGTAGCAGTTTTTTACAACTGAGTGGCTTGCTAGGCCATTTCAGAGTCAACCACATGTAGGCCAGACCAGGTAAGGATGACAGATTTCCTTCCCTAAAGGGCATTGGTGAACCAGATGGGTTTTTAACAACAATCAACAATTGTTTCACGGTCACCATTAGACTTTTAATTCCAGATTTTTATTGAATTCAAATTCCACCACCTGCCTTGGCGGGATTTGAACCCGGGTCCCCATAGCATTACCCTGGGTCTCTGGATTACTAGTCCAATGATAATACCACTACTCCATCCCTCCCCCTAGGTAAGCGTCATCTGGCCCGTGAAGCCTGTGATGGCCCCGCCTGGGAGGGAGCAGCTAGTAGCATGGCTGGCATCTCCCCAGTTGTCACAGTCTCATCAGGTGCCACAGTCACTGGCAGAGGGGCAGAGGAGCTGCTGCCATCATCCGGAGTGCCCTGAGAGGAGCTCGCAGCGACAACAAGCAGCTCGTGTGCCAACATGAGGTTGCTTCGGACCTTCCTGCTCACCATTGATGAATGGGCACCTAGCTGGGATACTGGGTGCCCAGTCCATCTCCCACACTGACACTGACCAGCTGAGGTCAATGCCCTGTGAGGGCTTGCAGGTCCGAACGCATCTCCAGGAAGCCCTGATTGTTCTCCTGGTGGAGCCTTTCCATGAGAGTCACCACTCTCTCCATGGAGGAAGCATTGGTCTCGGCCATGAGGGTCAATGCATTGCTGATGCTCCGCATGGACTCTTCCATCATGGAGGCCATGCCACGGATAGCCTCATGTATCTCCGCCAGATCCTCCCGCACACCCTGCTGCACTTCCAGCATCTGCTGCCTCAGGGACGACTCCAGAGGCACATCATCAGCCACCAACTGAGCATGCTCCTGGTCCCCTGCAGTCCTCCGACTGCCGGCGCCATGGGCACTCTGTTTCCGCCCGCACCTCATGCGAGTGTGAAGTGCCCTCACCGCTGTGCCCCAGGACTCTAGTCGATGATCTAATCCCCACCGAGGTGCCAGTCTCTGCGCTGGTGCCTGCCTGGCAGAGATGGTGAGACGCTGGTGCTTGTAATTCGTCCGGGCCCTCAGGTGTTAGTGGTGGCCCCTCTGCCTCCTCCTCCCAGCCCTGCTCCGGTGATGCTGAAAGAAAGAACAAGGACATTTGATTAGTTGAAGTCAAGGCACTGTTAATGTGCCTGGGCTCCAGGTCAGGATGTGCTCCTCCTTCCATAATCAATGGGAAACCCATGTTGGATGCTGAATTCACTAAATAGTCAATGGTGGAATGGTTGCAAGGACAGACATTATGACCTCTTACCTCCCACTGGCACCCCACCCTCACCGCTACTGGTTGACCTGCGCGCATGGCAACTCCAGCTCAAGAGCCTCCTGCTCGTCTCTGGTGAGAATCGCCAACTGTGCCTGGCCTCCACCAGTCCACATCCGCTCTGTGTTACTGTGTGCAGTCTTCTCCTGAAAGGAGAGAGGAGCATTGATTAGTCCACCCTGTACCTGGATTGCCATTGCAGCCCTGCCACCCCCACCTGAGTGAAACATTGCAGGGGTCATGTGAATCGTGACCCTGGAGCAGCCGTCCACTCACTCCAAGCAGCCAGGGCTGAACCCCCCCTTGCCCAGATGCTGCCTCCATCACATTTGCCACCCACAGGTTATACTTTGCAAAGCAAGGAAGCACTACCACGTAGAACTCCAAGGGCAGCAGATGGATTGGTGCCCTGCCACCTGGACGTTCCCCTCCCAGTCAGTCAGCAGCCTGACTTTGAAACGTTCTGGAGTTCTAGCACTGCGCATAGTTGCAAGTACTTGAGGTCGCCCCCAGAACAGTACTGAGGGTGTAAGTGCACCACATGCAGCAGATACAGAACCCAGCTCAGCACCACCCTCTCAGGGTGAACTAGGCATGGGCAATAAATGTTGGCCCACCCAGCAAAGGCCACATGTCATGAACGATTCAATGCAATAACTACATTCAGCGTTTTTGGGGGGGTGGCATGGCGGGGTGCCTGGGGGGCCAACCTAACTGCTGTGCTAAGTGACCCATGCCAACATGGTATTCACCCTTCCTGATCGCAACAGGTTGTTGAAGCGCTTGCGGCACTGAACCCGGGTGCATCGCACCATATCGTGCACGCTGACCCTTTCTGCTACTTCCTCCCAGGCACATTTCGTCATGTGGGGGGGCTTCCTCCTCCTGTCCCTCGGCACAAGGATTTCAGGCCGTGCTGCCCCCTCCTCGACAAGGGCAGCAAGGCACTCATCTGAGAAGCAAGAGGCACAGTGCCCGGCTGACCTGCTCTCCTGCCTGACCTGCTCTCCAACAGCGCTTTGGGAGGCCTTCTGCTGGCCATCGTTGCCAGCCTTTGGAAGGCTGCCTGCGTGCTCTTTAAACAGGCCGCCGGGTGGTCATTGGACCCGGCGATCATTGCAACCCTGCCGCCAGCCGTTCCCTCCCACTGTCCTTGGGAGCCATAATCATTCTGGGTGGACCTTAATTGGCCAGCCCATGTAAAATGGCGGCACGGAGCCAATTGTGGGCGGCAATCAGCTCCGCACCGGCACGCGCCCGCGTCCGACCAGCCCATCCGACAGGCAGAAAATTCTGCCCCAAGTTTTGTGTTCTTTCTAAACTTTGAAAATATGCACCGTATACCCAATTCCAGGTCATTAACATATATCAAATAGAGCAGTGATCCTCATACTGACTCTTGGGGAAATCCACTGTGTACAGTTCCCTCCAGTATGAAAAAAACAATAGTTCACCACTACGGTCTGTTTTCTGTCCCTTAACCAATTTTGAATCCTCACTACCACAGTCCCTAATTTTGGTTCCAATTCTGCTTTGTGATATTTTGTCAAATGCCTTTTGGAAATCTATTACACAACATCAACCCTCTCTCTCACTTCATCAAAAATGACTTATACAAGTTTTTAATAATAATAAACCCAACCCTGCACTTCTTGGATTGTATAAGACTGAAAATAACTTGTCCATCTCACCTAAAAGTTGCTGTTACCTCCAATATAATATGTCTTTTGAGGTACTGCAAAGCCTTTGACTGGCAAACGTGGCCCATTTACTAGATTATTTTTACTCTGTACAATTAAATAAATCACATGGATATATTTATGTCTAGCTGTGGCTAACAGCAAATTTTGGTGCAAAAGGTCCTGGCAAAACCAATGTAAATCCAAATCATTGTATCAAACCAAGAGTAAAAGCAGCTGTGTTCAGACTGCTGTTTTAATATATTCAAATCCATTTGATAAGGGGAACAAAGAAAAAGACCCCAGTATTCCCTGCAGTTACTTTCAAATTTACTTTTAAGTACATAATTGTGAAATAATCTTTGGGCATGTTTGAAAGCCTTACTACTAATGATCAAATATCAGATTGGATGGCCAATTCCAGTATGAAGGTCAATGTACCAAACATTTTTCAGAGTAAGGTCACAGCTTGAATAATGTTAATAAGTGGAGTTATAAATGATGACCTCTGAAGAATTTCAGAGATCTCCCACACCAGGTGATTTACTCGTCAGCTTCAAATCACTTTGCTGCCTGTAGTCATACCCTCAGGAGAGCCTTTAAGTGAAGTTCAATTTAGCAAAGGAAAGACATAAATTGTGAGGAGGTCATGGTAATCTGGGGAGACTGACAATGCTTTCAACTGGGATTGACAATAACAAATTTGATGCTAAGAAATTGCCCCCTCCCATGGTAGCACAAGGACCCATTTGGTATCAGCTCATGTTTTGGTTCAATTTCCAGAATTTTGTGATCACAGCTTTCATAAAATCACTTGCCTCTGCTTCTATCTTTTTCGCTGGGCAATATAATGTGGGCTATAACACACCAGCACACCAACTGCTGAACTGAACTCTTATTTATTACCCAATAACATAAGCCAGTGTCATGAATTATCCATCAGGTAATTAATATGTGCCTGAAAAGAGCAAACAGAAATAGAAAAGGGACACTGTAGGGTCAGTATTGGGGTATGATGAATGAGCCGGAAGCCACTGCCAAGTTAAATATTCACTGGCCCAAAATAGCAGACTCTACATTTGAAAAAGCTAAGTCATGACATGAGTAGTATTAAAACCACTTGAATATATTAATTTGTTATTTCCATTTATTTGGATTCTGTAATCCAGCATATATTTTGATTGTTTACTGTAGTATTTATACAACAGTTTGTTGTAGAAAATTTCCACAGTCTCAATTTCTTTACCGTGGGAATAATGAAACAAAAACTGATATACTGAAAGAACTTCCCTTTTAATGCAAATATGGACAGATGCTTAACTCTAAGAAAGCATTTCACAGGCCTCCGTAATAGGGCCTCCAATCATAATATACTTAATTTATAAAATATCTTAACTGTTTTTCTAAGTGTAAATTCTGGTTCACCTTCATAATTAGGTCCAGATTTTTGCTCCCATAGTGGGTGCGCAGAATCAAGAAAATTCCCAGCTTGGTGCACCCGGCTTAGGCCAAACAGCCCTGAATGGCTGGACTTTTGTTCTTGGGGTGCGGATGCCTGCTGCAGTCAGGCACACCACCTCCGGAAACATGGCAGAGACAGCCACAGGAGTTGTGGAGTGCCAAGGCCTGCCTCAGTGCTCTAGGACTTCATCCCAATTGTAATAAAAGAAGTTAGGCCATCTACCCCTCACCTCCCCTCATGCCCGACCCACTCCCCATGCCCTATCTGTGTAAACTTATGCCCCCACCCATGCCCCATGGGCCCTTATACCCTCCATGCCAACCTATGTCTCCCTACCCACCCCTACAGCCGCTATCACAACCTAGTGCCAACTCATGCCAACCAATGACTCCCCACTCATCCCCATGGTCCCTTTTGGCCCCTTTGCTGACAGTACCAACTTAGTGCCAACCCATGACCCCACACCTCACCATGGCCCTCTATAGCCCATATGCCAACTTAGTTTGGGTTTCCTCCATGTATGAATCACATCTTGCCCCCTCCCTCCTGCCCAGCACCTCAACATCCAGCACAAATAGGATCTGCCAGAAATGGGGGCAGGAGTTCCGAATCCTGGGTCTGGCACCATTTTGGAAAGGCAGCCTTTTTTATCACATTTTTTCCATTTTATTTGTTTGTCAACTTGTAACATTAATAAATGAAACTCTGATTTAATTACATTTACTTTAGCAGAGGTTTAATTTAAAAAATGGTTGCACCATGGTTCCTGGAGGTTCCTATTCTCTGAAGCCACATTGTCCATTATAAAGTGTTTACCTTTTCTATTCATTGATCAGAAAAAAAGATGCTAGGTGATTTCCATCTTTCAGTTTCAAGTCTCTTTACGTTTTGAACGGGATCGATTATCTGTTTCCAATAATAGAAAAGAAAAAGAAGGGAAAGGAAAGCTAATTTAGTGAATGAGAGTATTATTTTGGCTTGGCTGTTCAAGAAATTACCAGCTATGAGGTTTCTTTATTTTGTGCTTATAAAACACTGTGGAAATTAGAGGCTGCAGGTACGTTTTGACTTGGAGTTTTATGCATGCCGTGGGTTCAAAAATGATTTTGAAAAATCTGTGCAACTTTTCAAAAGAACAGGATGAAAGTCCTCAGACAATAAAAATGAACTAAAGCTCCACTTAGCTTGCAATTTATTCCAAAATCGAAGAACCATGGAATTTCAATAACAAAGTTGAAGGGAAATGAAAAGCTGAGCACTGTGTTGGAACAAACTCTAAACCCTGTTATATAATCTGAGTGCATTTTATATCCAGCTCTGTTTATCAATGCAACTATGGTTATGATTTTCTTTTGGAAAAAGTAACTTGTTCAAACTGTAACTTGGTAAAACTGTTATTCAGACGTCAAGGGCTAGACATTGGTCCATGCGTTTATCTTTGGGTTCGGTGGTTATATTTGTGATCTGCCCATGCTTGTTGCTGTGGAGGTAGACAACACACAAATTTGGTACTGCCTCCTCATTTACCTGATTGTAGCGTTGGTCCAAGATGGATCCCCACTGCTGGTTGCCTGAGTGCTCAGCAGGTGATCGAACAACATTCTCAGGGAGGACATGGTGCAGACAGCCTGCTCCTCTTAAAGGCAATCTGTTCATCAAAAGAGGAAAGCTGCACTAAATCACAGGAGGCTGCTGCTCAATATCAGTGCTGTAATTAAATAAATCAGGAAAATGGGCTCCCAGGTTCATGGGGCAGGATCTTTCAGTTGGCATGTGGGGGCAGGCCTGACACACCGATGCATAAGATGCTGCGTGATGATGTCAGTCATGCAACCCGACGTCATCGTGCTGTCTCACAATGTTTCGATCGGCAGGCGTGCGCCGGAGTCAGCTGAGTGCCCGCCGATATTTAAACAGCCTATTAAGGCCATTAAGGAAATGATTAATGTAATTGTTAATGCTGCCTGTCCAAATTTAAGGTTGGCGGGCAGGAGAAGGGGCCAAGCAGCCTTCACGTTTTTTAGGAAACCTCATCTGTGAGCGGAATGAGGTTTCCTGAAGTTTTTGTTAATTAAATAAAAAACTTTTCCTAAATATAAAAACATGTCCCATCTCATGTGACACAGTCACATAAGGGGATATGTTTAATTAAATTTTAAATCCATTTATTTAAAAATTTCAAAAGCCCTTCAGTCCCCCTGAGGCAGCTCCGTGCTGATTGAAGCGCTTTTTCATGCGTATGCACGAAGGAGCGCTGGCCCCGACTCACCCTCCTCCCCCGTCTGCACAGGTAGTGCTGAGCACTATGGCTCGCGTCTTAACGCTGGGGGGGGCCTTAATTGGCCCTCCCGTGTAAAGTGGCGGCGTGGAGCCGATTGCGGGCGGTGATCGACTCCACGACCACCCGCCCCCTCAACTCCAGCCGAGCCCACCCGCCGCCTGAAAACTTCAGACCATGGATGCGGTGCCAGAGGCCATAATAGTGGAGGTGGACAGGATGAGAGATGCCATGTTTCTGTGTGATGGTGGGGGAGGGCAGAATTCCCTGAAGGACCAACTCAGAAGGGAATAGGAGCAGGTGCTGGGGGTGGGGTCAATTCCTGAAGCCTGGACCCAAGGACCTGGCAGCAGTGTCACAGTAAGTAAAATGACCTCACGTGCATGATCAAGGTCAGTGAATGCATCTTCACATGACTTCTCCAGCCCACTGCACCACCAACCTCTCACATTGCTCGACATACCACATCCCATTACTCATCTATCAGTAGTCCCTGGTACTCGGGACTCAAGCCTGACATCCAGATAGTACACCCACTTGTTGGATCCTCGTCGCCAGTTTGGTTAGTCCTGAGGATCCTGGTCGCATGCTTATTGTAAGTGGCGGCTGATTCAGTACTATTGATAGAGTTGATCAGAAGACACTTCATAGATGGAAACTCTTAGTTTATTTACGAAGGTACTCAGCAGTAACTAAACATGTGGGGCAGAATTTTATGCATGACGTGTGGGTGGCGGACCACCATGTCAGCGCTTAAAATGTCGCGCGCTGACGTCGGGCGAGCGTCCTGGCGTCAGCGCGTGCCATCGCGATATTTAGCTGGGCGGGCACGCTATGAAGCGCGACGCGCACCCGCCATTAATTAAAGGCCTTATTAAGGCCCTTAACTCGGCATTCGACGCTGATTTTGAGGCGTCCGTGCGATCTTCGTCTCGGTGCATGGGCACAACGGGCAGGCAGGTAAGTGACCTTTTAACAAACCTCACCCACGGACAGGACAGATGGGCTCAGAGGGGTTGTTAATGTTTTATCTGAAGTATTTATTACAGAAGGTGTTTTAAACTTGCCTGTGTGATTGTTAGCAGTTCAGATCGATTTCCAACAGCTTTCTCTGTACTTTGCAGCTTCAGCTCAGCAGTCTGCATTCAGGAATCTTTATCGGGCCTGCAGCTTTCTGGAGGCCTCCATTTAGCCTGGGGGTATGGGTTCTGACATCTCCACTAGAGGCAGCTCCTCTGAGGAGGAAGGGAGGGCTAGAATAAGGAGGAGGCCAGGAGTGGACAATCATCCTCCAGGGGAGCCACCTTTGGGAGGCCAGGCGCAGGCACAAGGGGCGCAGGGCCAAGAGGTTGTCCAAGGTGGAAGGGGCCACAGAAGACACCACTGTCCTGCTGCCAGGATATACAGGCAGCGAAGCAGTTACCTCAATATGACTAAGGTGCAGTGCTGAAGGAGGTTCCAACTGTCAAGGGAGACAATCAACTATTTCTGTCAGATGATTGGCCCTGAGATCTCCCCTAACTGTGTGGGTGGACACCCCATGCCAGCGGCTCTGAAGGTCACAGTTACCCTCGACTTCTATGCCTCTGGCTCCTTCCAGGGCTCGGTGGGTGATCTTTGTTGTGTCTCCCAATCAGCTGTCCACACTTGTGTCAAGCAGGTTGCACCTTCACCCACTTCTGCTGTGACCAGGCAAGTCAGGCACAGCGAGCCAGAGGCTTCGCGGCCATTGCTGGCTTCCCCCGTATCCAGGGTGCTATAGACTGCACACACATGTGGCCATCAAGGCGCCAGCAGGTGAGCCCGGTGCCTTCGTCAACAGGAAGGGCTTCCACTCCATGAACGTGCAGATAGTGTGTGATCACAGGATGCTGATTCTACAAGCCTGTGCAAGGTACCCAGGCAGCTCCCATGACACCTACATCCTCAGACACTCCCAGGTACCAGGGCTCTTCAGTGCTCCAGCCCGACTTGATGGATGGCTGCTGGGTGACAAGGGCTACCCCCTCAGAAGGTGGCTCATGACGCCTCTCCGCCATCCAAGAACAGAAGCTGAGCAGCAGTATAATAGGAGCCACGGCACCACAAGGGCTGTGGTGGAGAGAGGCATCGGTCTTCTCAAGATGCGTTTCCGATGCCTGGACCACTCAGGGGACGCACTCCAGTACCCCCAGATCACGTCTCTGTGATAGTGGTAGCATGCTGCACTCTGCACAATCTTGCGCTGGAAAGGGGGGATGCAGTTGATGATGAAGACCTTGACGCAGTGGATGAGGCTGCACATGATGAATCCAGCAGTGGCTCAGAAGATGAGGAAGCACAGGGCAATGATGAGGGGCAGCACGCTGACCCACTATTACACCAAGGAGGCAGGGACACCCGGGACACTGTAATCCAATGAACCTTCAGCTAGCTCCACACACGTGGATCAGCAGGACCAGCATTGCCTGGCGCTTCCACACGTGGCACTTAGGTGCTACATCTTCCACCTCATCAGCTGCAACTAAGGGCTTAGTACAGAAATATCAATGTCCACTCAAACGCTCATGAGATGTCTGTGAAACATACAAATGCATCACAAAGGAAACACCCTCAGCCATGGTCAGAAAAGTGGACTTTATTGCCACCAAAAAAATGAATAAACGTCGCTCTGACGTTGAGAATCAAACATTCCCTAATCTAGGGCCAACACAAAATCACCAGTGACAAACCCGTGGAGTGCTTAACATGCTTTATGCTTACGTTTGTGGGTGCTACGTCTAGGTGCCGCCCCATCGCTCGGAGTGGCATCTGAGACAGCCTGCTGATTCTGCTGTCCTGTTGGCCTTGATGCCCTTGGCGGGCATCCTCTGGCCCGTGGAGCCTGTGATGGCCCTGCCTTGGAGGGAGTGGCCAGTTCCAAAACTGGCACCTCCCCAGTTGTCGCAGCCTCAACGGATGCAACGGTCACTGGCAGAGGGGAGGAGGAGCTGCTGCCCTCATCCGGAGCGCCCTGAGAGGAGCTCACAGCGACGACAGGCAGCTGCTGCGCCGACGTGAGGTCACATTGGACCTCCCTGCTCACTGCAGATGGATGGGCACCGAGCGGCGACACTTGGTGCCCAGAACATCTCCCACATTGCCAATGACCATCTGTGGCCATTAGCGCTGTGAGGACTTGCAGGTCAGAGTGTAACCCAATCAGAAGATTCTCAATCTATTGGAAGCCCCTCTCCATGAAAGTCGTCAATCTCTCAATGGGAGAAACCTGAAGCTCTGTCCTGAGGTTCATGCCATCACTGACACTCTGCCTGGATTCCTCCACCACAGAGACCAAGTGAAGCACACCCTCATGCAACCCTGCCAGATACTCCCGCGCACCCTGCCGCTTGTCCTGCTCCTGCTGCATGGCTGACATCTCCAGAGGCACATCATCACTGCCGGACTCAGCATGTGCCTGGTCCCCTGCAGTCCTCCGGCTGCTGGCGCCATCGGCACTCTCTGTCCGTGCCATCTCCTCCAGCGATTGTGAAGTGCCCTCTCCACTGTGCCTGGGAACACTAGCCGACGTCATGATCCCCACCGAAGTGTTTGTCGCTGCGCTGGTGCCTGGCTCGCTGAAAGGATGTGACGCATGTTGCAAGTGATGCCCCTCAGGTATGGAGGGGGGGTTCTGGACTTCATGCTGGCGGCCATGCGGTGGTGATGCTGAAATTAACAACAAGGACAGTGCATCAGTTAGCGTTCAGTCAGTAACACCTTTCATCCCTTCCCGCCCAGGCTCATAATGCACTCAACCTTCAAGAACCTAAGGAGACCAACATTGGTGCGGTGGTAAATAGTCAAGAGGAGGTTCAAACATTACACGCGCATACAGCCAGGCTGGTCAGATGGCCTAAGGATTGCCACATGGAATGTTATGTGGATAAGTGTGCGGTTAAGCACTTGGGCAAGACAAACAAGGTACGGGAATACACGAGAAATGGTCGGACCATGGAAAATCAGGACAATTACAGGGACCTTGCTGGGCAGACCCGTTAAGGTAGCAGAACAGGAACATAAGGCATTTAACAAGGTAAAAGGCAGACTTGCCTTTATTAGCCGAGGAATAGAATGTAGGAAAAGGGAGGTCATGTTGCAAGTGCAGAAAACGCTGTCGAGGCCACATCTACACTTCTGCGTTCAGTTGTGACCTGCGCTTCATGGGAGGGGTGGCATTGGAGTGGGGAGAGTGCAGAGGTTCCTGACCTGGATGCATGCTGGCCTGGAGAGTTGGAGTTATGAGGAAACATTGCAAACACCTGTGACATTTGCCATGGAGCACAGGAGATTGACAGGTCACAATATTGACCTTCATACCGTTATGAGGGGCATAGAACGGGTGGACAGAAGGCAACAGTTCCCCTTGGCGCAGGGATGATTAACGTGGTGGCATTTATTTAAGTCGAGTGCCATGAGGCTGACAGCTGAGGACCTTTTGGACAGAGTAATGTGGGACGCACTGGCTGAAAGGGTGGTGGAGGTACAAACCCGCCTAAGATGCAATAAGTCTTTGGATGTGCAGCAGCGATGCCTTGGCATGTTAGGCCATGGGGATAGTGGTCACAAATGGGATAAGGCGACTTTGGAAGGTGCTAAAGACACGCATCCTCAAGGGGCCGAGGGACCTTTGTGTATGACCCACACGTCTGATTGTATCAGTCTGTGAATGAGCAGTGTTGCTGCATTAACGATTGCAGCAACCATCAGTGCTTTGGATGGTGGGGAGACAGAGTGGATGGGACTGTGGGCATCAAATACCTGGCCACTGCATCCCAGCCTCGCCGACACCTGCCGCCCTGGCCGCCTGCCTCCTCCCCAGCTCCATGGCCTGCTCCTCAAAGTTGGTGATGTGCTGCAGCACGGTGTGCCCACCACCAGTCCGCAAATGCTCCAGGCTGTTGTGTTCTGTTTTTGCCTGCAGAACAGTGAAGAGGATTTATTGGGGCTGATCGCTCATGTACTCTGCACGCGGACACCGCACCCCAAACACAGTGGCCCATCTGAGGCCTCCAGCGGCTCCTGTCCACACTACTGGTGATCAGTTCCCAGAAAATAGTACGGCTGCTCCCAAACCCCTCCCCTAACGGACACCTAGGACACATTCAGCGTCCATCACTTTGAATAACACACGGGTCTTAGCGCCAATGGCAAGGATGTGCAACTAGGTGCGGTGCCGAGGTCAGCAGATGGCTCTTGGCCACGACACCTGGAGGCTCCCCTTCCACCATCCCACCACCATCAATAAGACATGTGTTGGAGTCCTGAGTATGTGTCCAGCTGCCTCCCCTGCAGGTTGCCCCCAGACGACTCAAATGCGACAAACACCAACATATGCTGCGGGGAGAACCCATCTTCTCCTCAACCACTAAGGCTGATGTAAGCATGGTCAGTACCCGTTTGCCCACCCAGCGTGCGCCAAATGCCCAATGCAGTAACGACACTAGGAAGTGGGGGGGATGCGCCTCAAAGGCTGAGGCTACCTGCTGGGTTAAATGGCCAAGGCCGACATGGTACTCACCCTTCCAGAGCGCAGCAAATCATTGAAGCGTTTGCGGCACTGGGTCCCTGTGCGCTGCACAGCATCCTGAGAGCTTACTACCTCCACCATCTCCTGCCAGGCCTGCTTGGTAATGTGGGGGGCCCTCCTCCTCCCATCCTTGGGAAACATCAGATAAATCCATAATTACCACATTCCTCCCCCTTTACTCAGAAATACATTTTATATTTACAATTACAATTTTCTCAAAATAGTAAAATATTTACACTGATAGTTTACAAATTCAGTCTTTCTAGGGGGTTTCCTTATGCATGTAGAGTGTCTCAGCTCTACAACTTCAGGTGCCTTGTCAGGAGCCTTTTTCTCCGGAGTTGCCTGAACATCAGGTGCTTCAGTGGGCACCTGAAGATCGGTATCCTCCACTCTTGAAGGAACAACAGATGTGTCAGTACTGGGTTGAGTTGTCTCAACAGGAAACACTGACCTGGTCGTGAACACTGGTGGAAGTATTCCTTGGTGATTTGTTTCTCTCTTCCTTAGATGATCCACATGTCTCCGTATGACTTGGCCTTCCACCTCCATGTGGTAATATAGAGGTCCAGTCACTGCACTTATTTCACCCGGTAATCACTTTGGTCCTTCTCTAAAGTTCTTCACGTATACCGGCTCTCCCATGGTAAATTTCCCCTCGTGACTATGCCAGTCGTGTCTAGTTTTCTGACTTCCCTGACTCCTTTCCACCTTCCTACCCTAAATTTGGCATTATTAACTCAATCTCATTCTGAGACAGCGTTCCATCAATAATTCCGCAGGTGTGACACCTGTTGTTGTGTGAGAGGCGGTCCTATAATGGAAAAGAAAGTATGCTAGCTTGGTTGTTAAGGAATCTCCAGTTAACTTCTTCATGCCTGCCATGAATGTTTGAACTGCCCTTTCAGCCAGTCCATTTGGGGAAGGGTGGTACGGTGAAGTTTTTACGTGAGTGATACCGTTGAGGCTGATAAACCGCTGAAACTCAGCACTCATAAATGTCAAACACAAACACAAAAATTGCTGGAAAACCTCAGCAGGTCCGACAGCACCCGTGGAGGGAAAGTCTCTCCATGGGTGCTGTCAGACGTGCTGAGTTTTCCCAGCAATTTTTGTTTTTGTTTCAGATTTCCAGCATCCGCAGTATTTTGCTTTTACTCGTAAATGTTGTGCCGTTATCAGAAATGACCACTTCTGGTAGTCCGTTAATGGCAAAACTTTGACGTAAATTCTCAATTGTAGTAGAAGACGTTGGTGACTTCACCTCGTATACGTCCATCCATTTTGAGTGAGCATCAACAATGAGCAGAAACATTGTTCCCATGGAAGGTCCCACATAATCAATGTGTAACCTTGATAACTTTTGCAGTTGCTGACATTGCACACAATTTTTCACGAAGCCCTCCATTTCGCCACCCATCCCAGGCCACCATAGGTTGCTGTGAGCCATGGTCTTCATTCGGGATATTCCTGGATGTGCGCTATGTAGTTCAATTAATAATGGCTCGCTTCCATTTAGAAGTACTATCACTCATGCTCCCCACAATAAGATGCCATCCTAGCTGGTTATTTCTTGTCTTCTGTTGAAGTACGATTTCATTTCATCAGATACAGGTCCTTGTGACCAACCATGAAGCATTTGTTCTCGTACTTATGATAGAACTGGTTCCTGACTTATCCAGTCTCTGATCTATCATGTGCATACTGGCGAGGAATCTAAGAAATTTAATAATAAAACAAGTTCCTGTGGAACTGGGACTTTCTCATCATTTTCATGTAAGGGCAAACAAATAAGTGCATCGGCATTTGCGATTTGACTGCCAGGCCTATGTATGAAGGTATACTCGTATGCTTCCAGGATTAAAGCCTTATTTGTGTTTCACAGAATCACAGAATCACACGGGGCAGAAGAGGCCCTTCGGCCCATCGAGTCTACACTGACACGTGAGAAACACCTGACCTACCTACCTAATCCCATTTACCAGCACTTGGCCCATAGCCTTGAATGTTATGAAGTGCCAAGTACTCATCCAGGTACTTTTTAAAGGATGTGAGGCAACCTGCCCCCACCACCCTCCCAGGCAGCGCATTCTAGACCGTCACCACCCTCTGGGTAAAAAGGTTTTTCCTCACATCCCCCCTAAACCTCCTGCCCCTCACCTTGAACTTATGTCCCCTCGTGACTGACCCTTCAACTAAGGGGAACAGCTGCTCCCTATCCACCCTGTCCATGGTCCTCATAATCTTGTACACCTCGATCAGGTCGCCCCTCATTCTTCTCTGCTCCAACGAAAACAACCCATCTATCCAACTTCTCTTCATAACTTAAATGTTTCATCCCAGGCAACATCCTGGTGAATCTCCTCTGCACCCCCTCCAGTGCAATCGCATCCTTCCTATAATTTGGCGACCAGAACTGCACACAGCATTCCAGCTGTGGCCTCACCAAGGTTCTATACAACTCCAACATGACCTTCCTACTTTTGTAATCTGTGCCTCGATTGATAAATGCAAGTGTCCCATATGCCTTTTTCACCACCCAACTAACATGCCCCTCCGCCTTCAGAGATCTATGGACACACACGCCAAGGTCCCTTTGTTCCTCAGCACTTCCTAGTGTCTGCTTTCTACATGCCTTCTTCTTTCTAACGCACAACTTAATCTTGGCCTTTTTGTCGACTTCAGTATTGGCCAGACTATTCCCAGCTGTAAGCTCGACTTGACTGAACTCAGTGGTTGAGTCTCCCAGAATTTCATCATCTGTCAGCCTCTTAGAAAATTCTGCAACGTTTGCTCCCAAAGCCTCTTTGGCTTCATGTAGCTGATTCTTCAGCTTTTCCATCTCTTTTTTGTATTTGTTTGCTACCCCCTGGAAAATTGAGCATTGTTGTGTCTTCTCTGCCAACTCATTCTTCAGTTTGGTCAGAGAAGTGCTAAATTCTTTCCGTTTTTCTTCGTACTTTTCCAGAGGTATAAATTTAGAGCTGAGTGAATCTTGTAGTGTGTGAAGGTGTTTCAACAGGTTTTCTTTTTCCCTGTGAAGGTTGCTCACCTCGTCTCAAACTCTGTCATCAAGCAAGGTCTCTTCAAATTCCTTCTGCCATTCTTCCATGTTTTGGCTTAAGACAGCCTGCATTTCTTCAGGTTTTTGAGTCATTACACACTCCTTTTCCGAAGCAGAAACACTTCCTGCTTCTTTTTGGAATCTCAGTGGCCCCTCAAGGTTGATTTCCCTTTGCCAGTTTCGCCCTAGAAGGCTTGGCCCTCTGCCTCTCAATACTAACACTGGTAGGTTTACCGATGGGCTCCCATAATGGACAGTTACCCTACTTATGCCTTTCACTTGAATGTCTTCACCTATGTATGTTTTTTATTGGGCTGTTGTTGCTTCTAAATTTAATTGATGTTCACCATTATTCAGATATCTGAAGGTATGTTCCCCAGTTACTGTAGTGGAAGCTCCTGCGTCCACTTCCATTTGAACAGGTCTGCCATTTACTTTCACTGTTACAAATATTGGTTCTGTTTTTCCAATCTTCAAATTATACAATGAGTATACATCTGAATTTGTTGCTTCAGGCTCTTCTACATTGTAGATCTCACTGGGCTTTTTCTTTTGTTTAAAAGCCTGCTTGACTCTTTCCTTGCACTGCCTCATTGTGTGTCTGTTTCCACGACAATAAAAGCATTCTATTTTTTGAAACTGCTTGTTTCCATCTCTATTGAAATTATTCCTTGTTTTCGCTGGGAAGTCATTTTTTTTCTCATTTTCCTGCTAGCGGGGGCTGTTTCCCGCCTCTCGGCAGAGTCTTGCATTTTCGCACCCTTTTTGGCTGGGACTTCCTGCCCGATGTGGAGGACGGCGCCATTTTGCGTGCCCTGTATGGCTTTTGAATCTCTTACTGCACTTTCCATGGCCAGCACTATCTCTAGCGTCTTCCTGAAATCCAAATTTGCTTTGGATAACAATCACTTTTAAACCATGTCTTCATTCACACCGCATACTAAACAATCTCTAAGCATATCATTTAGGGATGTACCAAACTCACAATGTTCCGGTAATTGCTTCAAACTTGCCATATAGCATGCAACTGTCTCCCCTAGGGCTCTGATTCTTGAATTAAGCTTGACCTTTTGTATTATTACTGAGGGCTTAGGTTGATAATGGCCCTTCACTTGGTCCATTAATTCATCAAAATTTCTTGAGTCTGGAAGAGAGAAGCAAGTCAGTATTTGTGTTACACTGTGTTTGAGTGATGTATTTGTCACAGCTGAATAGCTGGAGTTATGCTGAAGCATTGGGAGCTGTATGTGAGGCTGGCATCATTAAAATGTGAGCTGCGTGGTGTGGTAATTATGGATTTATTTGATGTGTAATATACCTTTAAGAAGAATGTTGTTAAGGAAGATCACATGATCTTAGGATCCAATAGCAGAGTAGCACAGGCACTGGGTGACGTCAAACTTTGAATCAAGCCATAGGTTTTATTCCCAAATATACTTAAGAGCATCGCCCGCCTCTTCTCTTCCACCGTAACCTTGTTTGCTTGGAAAAAGATCAAGAGATGCTCAATGTAGTGAGACCAATCCTCCGTTGCTGGATCGAAAGGATCAATTCTTCCGAATTGCGGCATTCTGTGAGGAAATTACTTCAACGATTTGAACAGAACTTCTACTTATAATTACTGCGCGAGGTACAGTGCCGATTTTGTTTCTCTTGATTTCTTCTGTTTAACTTGTTTAACCCTCATCGCCAGTTTGTTGGATCCTTGTCGCCAGTTTTTTGGGCCCTGAGGATCCTGGTCACATGCTTGTTGTAAGTGGTGGCCAATTTGGTACTATTGATAGAGTTGATCAGCAGGCACTTCATAGGCAGAAACTCTGAAGGAAAATTTTCCCCCCGTTGGGGGGGAAGAGCAGGAGCGGGCGCGAGCGGGCAGGCAGGCTCCCAATCGGTGCCCCCGCTTGGAGGCATGCCGCCACTTTACGTGAGTGGGCCACTGTGCGCTCCCTGTGTGGGCAGGGAGTCTTCCCTCAGCCAGGAGTGCGCTATTTCGCGCATGTGTGCAAAAGAGCGCTCAGACCTCCCTAAGGAGTTAAAAAAATTTCCCTGCCATGTCCCCTCATGTGACACTGTCACAGGAGTTGAGACATTTCCATAACTTTTATTGCAATCTTCTCATTAAAATTTAAAAACCCTGATGAAGCCTCATCCCGCCAGTGGATGAGGTTTCATGTTTCTCCACAAGCCCACCTTAAGGTTGGGTGGGCAGGTCCATTAATGAGCTGAAAGCAAAAAACTGTGGCTGCTGGAAATCCAAAACAAAAATAAAAATACCTGGAAAAACTCAGCAGGTCTGACAGCATCTGCGGAGAGGAACACAGTTAACGTTCCGAGTCCGTATGACTCTTCAACAGAACAAAGGAAAAATAGAAGAGAGATGAAATATACGCTGGTTTAAGGGGGGTGGGTGGGACAAGTAGAGCTAGATAGAGGGCCAGTGATAGGTGGAGATAACCAAAAGATGTCATAGACAGAAGGACAAGGAGGTGTTGACGGTGGTGATATTAGTTAAGAAATGTGCTAGTAAGTGACATTAAGGGTAGAAAGCAGGACGAGCAAGGTACAGATAGCACTAGTGGGGGTGGGGTGGGGGGAAGGGATCGAAATAGGCTAAAAGGTAGAGATAAAACAATGGATGGAAATACATTTAAAAATAATGGAAATAGGTGGGAAAAGAAAAATCTATATAAATTATTGGAAAAAAGGGGGATTGGAAAGGGGGTGGGGATGGAGGAAAGAGTTCATGATCTAAAATTGTTGAACTCAATATTCAGTCCGGAAGGCTGTAAAGTGCCTAGTCGGAAGATGAGGTGCTGTTCCTCCAGTTTGCGTTGAGCTTCACTGGAACATTGCAGCAGGCCAAGGACAGACATGTGGGCATGAGAGCAGGGTAGAGTGTTGAAATGGCAAGCGACAGAGAGGTCTGGATCATGCTTGCGGACAGACCGATGGTGTTCCGCAAAGTGGTCACCCAGTCTGCGTTTGGTCTCTCCAATGTAGAGGAAACCGCATTGGGAGCAGCGAATGCAGTAGACTAAATTGAGGGAAGTGCAAGTGAAATGCTGCTTCACTTGAAAGGTGTGTTTGGGCCCATGGATGGTGAGGAGAGGGGAAGTATAAGGGCAGGTGTTGCACCTTCTGTGGTTGCATGGGAAGGTGCCATGGGAGGGGATTGAGGTGTAGGGGGTGATGGAGAAGTGGACCAGGGTGTCCCGGAAGAAACGATCCCTGTGGAATGCTGCCAGGAGGGGTGAAGAGAAGATGTGTTTGGTGGTGGCATCATGCTGGAGTTGACGGAAATGGTGGAGGATGATCCTTTGAATGCGGTGCTGGTGGGGTGATAAGTGAGGACAAGGGGGACCCTATCATGGTTCTGGGAGGGAGAGGAAGGCGTGAGGGCGGATGCGCGGGAGATGGGCCGGACACGGTTTAGGGCCCTGTCAACCACCGTGGGTGGAAAACCTTGGTTAAGGAAGAAGGAAGGCATGTCAGAGGAACTGTTTTTGAAAGTGGCATCATCAGAACAGATGCGACGAAGGTGAAGAACTGAGAGAATGGGATGGAGTCCTTACAGGAAGTGGGGTGTGAGGAGCTGTAGTCGAGGTAGCTGTGGGAGTCGGTAGGCTTGTAATGGATATTGGTGGACAGTCTATCACCAGAAATTGAGACAGAGAGATCAAGGAAGGGAGGGGAATTGTCAGAGATGGACCATGTGAAAATGATGGAGGGGTGGAAATTGGAAGCAAAATTAATAAATTTTTCCAGTTGGTTTCTTAATGGCCTTAATGGGCTGTTGTCAGGTCAGCGGGCACACAGCCGACCTGAAAATGTAAATGGTGCGTTGGGAGTTCTACCCGACCTCACCCCTCGTCATTTAACGTGTCGGCGAGCGGGTCCCGCCCCACACCAACAGAAAAATTCTGCCCTTAGTTTATTTATAAAGGTGCTAAGCAGCAACTAAACATGTGCTTTCACTTCAAACTCTATGGGGAAAACTTTCCCCCTGTCGGAAGCGGGCATGAACCCGATCAGCGTCCCTGATCGGGTCCACGCCGCCATTTTACATGGATGGGCCAATTAAGGCCCACCCAGCGTGACGCGCACCAGGAAGCGCTTAGCGCTCCCTGAGCGGGCGGGGCGGGTTCTCTGAGTCGGGGCCTGCGCTGGGACATGTCAACATGGGACATTTTAAAGAAAATGTTTATTCAATTTTTAAACACTTCATGAAACATCATCCCTCCCGTAGATGAGTTTCCATGAAAAATGCGAAGGCCACCTGGGCTCTTCACCTGCCCACCAACTTTAAGATTGGACGGGCAGCTCAGTTTATTAGTTTAATTGGTTTTAAACAGGCCTTAATAGGCCTTTGACAATTCGGGGCTGCGCACTCGCCGAACTGAAAATCTAAATGATGCGCGGTGACATCGGGACGCCCGCCCGACATCACCGCGCGTCATTTTACGCCTCGGCAAGCGGGCCTCTCCCCCGTTCGCCGAGCCGAAAATTCAGGCCTATCTCTACACGACTAATTACAGACTACTGACTACAGAGGTAGCCCATGCTACTCTGCCATTGGATACTATGATCATGTGATCTTCCTTAATAACATTCTTCTTAAAGGTATATTACGCATCAGATAAATCCATAATTACGACGCCACCCAGCTCACATTTTAATGATGCCAGCCTCACATACATATGATAAAAACAAAAAACTGTGGATGCTGGAAATCCAAAACAAAAACAGAAATACCTGGAAAAACTCAGCAGGTCTGGCAGCATCGGCGGAGAAGAATAAAGTTGACGTTTCGAGTCCTCATGACCCTTCAACAGAACTGAGTAAAATTAGGAGAGGCGTGAAATATAAGCTGGTTTAAGGTGGGGCAGGGTGGGGGGAGAGAAGTGGGGGGGTGGGGGTGGTTGTAGGGACAAGCAAGCACTGATAGGAGCAGATAATCAAAAGATGTCACAGATAAAGGAACAAAGAGGTGTTGAAGGTGGTGATATTATCTAAGGGAATGTGCTAATTAAGAATGGATGGCAGGACACACAAGGTACAGTTCTAGTGGAGGTGGGGTGAAATAAGACTAACAGGGCATAAAAGGTATAAATTTAAAAATAATGGAAATAGGTGGGAAAAGAAAAATCTATATAAATTATTGGAAAAAACAAAAGGGAGGGGGAAGAAATGGAGAGGGGGCAGGGATGGAGGAGGGAGTTCAAGATATAAAGTTATTGAATTCAATATTCAGTCCGGAAGGCTGTAAAGTGCCTAGTCGGAAGATGACGTGCTGTTCCTCCAGTTTGCGTTGAGCTTCACTGGAACAATGCAGCAAGTCAAGGACAGACATGTGGGGAAGAGAGCAGGGTGGAGTGTTAAAATGGCAAGCGACAGGGAGGTTTGGGTCTTTCTTGCGGACAGACCACAGGTGTTCTGCAAAGCGGTTGCCCAGTTTGCGTTTGGTCTCTCCAATGTAGAGGAGACCGCATTGGGAGCAACGAATGCAGTAGACTAAGTTGGGGGAAATGCAAGTGAAATGCTGCTTCACTTGAAAGGAGTGTTTGGGCCCTTGGACAGTGAGGAGAGAGGAAGTGAAGGGCAGGTATTGCATCTTTTGCGTATACATGGGGAGGTGCCGTAGGTGGGGTTGAGGAGTAGGGGGTGATGGAGGAGTGGACCAGGGTGTCCCGGAGGGAACGATCCCTACGGAATGCCGCCAGGGGGGGTGAAGGGAAGATGTGTTTGGTGGTGGCATCAGGCTGGAGTTGGCGGAAATGGCGGAGGATGATCCTTTGAATGCGGAGGCTGGTGGGGTGATAAGTGAGGACAAGGGGGACACTATCATGTTTCTGGGAGGGAGGAGAAGGCGTGAGGGTGGATGCGCGGGAGATGAGCCGGACACGGTTGAGGGCCCTGTCAATGACCGTGGGTGGAAAACCTCGGTTAAGGAAGAAGGAGGACATGTCAGAGGAACTGTTTTGGAAGGTAGCATCATCAGAACAGATGCGACGGAGGCGAAGGAACTGAGAGAATGGGATGGAGTCCTTACAGGAAGCCGGGTGTGAGGAGCTGTAGTCGAGGTAGCTGTGGGAGTTGGTAGGCTTGTAATGGATATTGGTGGACAGTCTATCACCAGAAATTGAGACAGAGAGGTCAAGGAAGGGAAGCTTCACATATAGTTCCCTATGCTTCAGCATAACTCCAATTATTCAGCTGTGACAGATACATCACTCAAAAACAGTGTAACACAAACACTGACTTTCTTCCCTCTTTTGTGCAGGACACAAGTGTTCCATAAACGGACGGAGCAGAACAGAACCAGTGGGGACAAGGATGCTTACAGCTCCAGACCCCGACTGAGACAGTTCTCCCGGATTATGGTGCTGGTTTTTTTTATTCATTAATGAGATGTGGACATCACTGGCTAGGCCAACATTTATTGCCCATCCCTAACTGCCCTTGAGAAGGTGGTGGTGAGCTGCCTTCTTGAACTGCTGCAGTCATGTGGTGTAGGTACACCCACAGTGCTGTTGGGAAGGGAGTTCCAGGATTTTGACCCAGTGACAATGAAAAATATATTTCCAAGTCAGGATGATGAGTGGCTTGGAGGGGAACTTCCAGGTGCTGGTGTTCCCATGTATCTGCTGCCCTTGTCCTTCTAGGTGGTAGCAGTCATGGGTTTAGAAGGTGCTGTCTAAAGCTGCAACAGAGCAAGTGGCATCCGGCAGAGAACATTGAGGTTGATGTTATGTTGCTGCCTTATTCCCCTTTTCAGCTAACAGCTCAGCCACATCTCGCTATCTGGAATGGTGAGCAAGCTGAAGATTGTGTGACATGAACCTCCTGCTTTCCACATAAGCTCTGTTTTCTTCACCCAAACCTTCCCTTTGTGATTTCCTGCTCTCAGGCACCCTAGAATTTTCACCTGCAGCCCAAGAGGAAGAGAGAGAGCAACAGTGCAGCACGGATGATGAGGCCCCAACACTTGATTTGACACTCATAGCCACCAGCTCAGACATTAGCTTTATGTATTCCTTAGATCCTAGCATAGAGTTGGGATCTGCACTTGGTGAGTCACTAATCTCGATTGGGCTAAAAGCAGGCCAGGGGGAAAGGATGTTTCATATGACAGGTCCTCAAACGGTGAGGTTGTAGATGGATTCTGGTACAGTGGTCTCAGTTGAGTACTTTAATGGGAACGGATACAAGAGAATGTTGATGAGGATGCACACCAAGACACTGGCTGCATTGGCTTGCTTACCACACAGTCTCCTGTCACTGTCAAGGAGAATTGAGGTGTATGGCCCCAAATTGCGCATTGCACAGAACTTGCACTCTCCACAGTTTCTGCTCCATCTCCCTGTAATGTTGTAGACCAGGGTAACTGTAACTGTAGCCCCTATACCATTGCAGCCTTTGCATGGACAGATCACCTAATTCTCTGTGAGGATGCAGTAACACTTCCTGCCAAATTCAGGGACTCACCACAACACTTCCAAAAACACTGCATAGTACTTTGCAACAGCAGAAGTTATTCTAAATTGCCATGATCTGCAAGTTGGGTGCCTGGCCCTTTAAATAACATTAAGGTGGGGCCTAACTTGCGGGTAGCGCTTCAGTGTGGGACAAGCATATCCCTGTGTGGTCCAAGTTCAAAAATAGAGCATCAAAGCAACCAATAGGGTTGAATTACGTCATTGGCTGTGCCAGTTGCTAGCGTTCTGGTATATGCAGAGGATGCCAGCCCAAGTGTCCTTGCCAGCATGGTGTGCCATGCACACTACACTGAAAGTAGCTGGTGACTTAGTTCACCCCACACAGGGGGCCTTTAGCTTCCGAAGTGCCGTCTCCTGAAGCTCTGCTCTATTTTTGTGCTCTAAATGTTCGTGTTCCATTAAGAAAATAACAAATCAAGACAAGTTTCAGCATCTCATTATTGAGGTTGGAACTTGGGTAAAATTAAAGCTTAAACAATTGTGAGGCCATTTCATTGGCTTGTGGTGCGAGAACAAACTATTCAAAACCCAGGATGCCCTGGATTTGATGCCTGTTCTTTGTTGCATCAGTGGCAGTTCTGACTGAAGAATTGTGCTGCATGGTAACAGGCTAGAAAAAATGGTAAAATACAATAAAAAGCCAAAATTTCTAATTCCTATCCAATTATGCCAGGTGGGAAGATGCATGCACCCTCATGAGAGGATGATGCCATCATTGCTTGGTTTGCTTACAATTACCCCGCAGTCAAATATATATTTTTCTTCTTTTTTTCCCACACAGTTTCTTGACAGTGTTGTTAATGTATGTCTTATCTTGCTGATGGGTATTGGTAATCTCCCTCTCAGGTAGCTTTGCAGTTGCAGTTCATAATCACCTGAACTATTTGCACATGACTTGTTCAGTAAACATTGCTAGTTTATTGCATAATAGGTAGTATTCTCACTCTGAGCTGTCCACACAAAGTGCAGTGGATTTGCAGCAAAAATTTGATAGATAAATTTGCCAATTATGGAGATGGAACTCAATGATTTTTTTTAAAGTCATAAAAAAATCACTAATAGTGAATATAGCAAGCAAATTATTTTGTGTGAAAGGTTTAATTGAGCAGATTGCATTGGTTGCCAAAAGCCTACGTTATGTTATAATTAACTCAGCAGAAGTCTGAGGGGGTTACCAGCCATTAAGTTTCTTTATTTTTCAAAAAGTAAAAGCTTCAATAATTGAAACCTGTGTCTTGCAACCATTTTCTGAGCTCTTGCTGATTTTGGTCTTTATCAGATGAAGAAGAATTCCCAGCACAACAATATTAATTTACCACAACACACCTTAAACTGCAAAAGAATGACTAACAGTGCAGGATAGCAATGTTTCTTGATGCCAAAGTGCATTCTGAATGCTCTCTCCAATTTTGCATTCCAGCTAAATTTTTAATACTTTTAGTTTGGCAGTGCTATAATCATGATGTGTCTGTATTTGCTGATTGAAAAATAAAAGTAGAAATAAAAATGCACATTTAGCACAAGAGGAGGCCATTTAGATTGCTGAGTCCATGCTTGGTTTCTGCAAAACCAATTTAATGAACCCCACTCTTCCAACCTTTTGCCCTGCATTTTTCCCCCTTCAGGATCTTATCCAATTTCTTTCAAAAAGTCACAAGCCTCTACCATCCTTTCAGGCAGTACATTCAAGATCATAACCAATCACTGTGCGAAAAAGCTTTTCCCTTTTGGTTCTTTTACCATCCATCATTTCTGCCAATGAACTTAAGAAATAGGAGCAGGAGTAGGTCATTCAGTCCCTCAAGCCTGCCCCGCCGTTCAATAAGATCATGGTTAAACTGCTCCAGGCCTCAACTCCTCTTTCATGCCAGCTCCTCATAGCTCTCAACTCTCTAATATTTCAAAAATCTATCTACCTCCTCTTTAAATACTTTCAGTGATCTAGCCTCCACAACTCTCTGAGGTAGAGAATTCCAGACATTCACATCCCTCTGAGAGAAGAAATTCCTTCGCATCTCAGTTTTAAATGAGTGTCCCCTTATTCTGTAACCATGTCCCCTAGTTTGAGATTCCCCCGCTACTAGAAATATCTTCTCAACATCTACCCTGTCAAGCCCCCTCAGAATCTTGTACGTTTCAATAAAATCACCCCTCATTCTTCTAAACTCTAATGAATAAAGTTCTAACCTGTTTAGCCGTTCTCGATAAATCAACCCCTTCATCCCAGGAATCAGCCTAGTGAATCTCTTTTTGAACTGCCTCCAATGCCAGTATAACCTTTCTTAAATACAGGGACCAAAACTGTACACAGTACTCCAGGTGCAGCCTCACCAACACCCTGTACAGTTGTAACAAGACTTCCCTACTTTTAAACTCCAACCCCCTAGCAATACAGGCCAAAATTCCATTTGCTTTCTTAATTACTTGCTGCACCTGCATGCTAACTTTTTGTGTTTCATGCACATAAACACACAGATCCCTCTGTGCTGCACTTTTTTGGAGTCTCTATTTAAATAAGAGTCTGCCTTTTGATTTTTCCTACCAAAGTACATGCCCTCACACTTTCCTACATTAAACTCCATCTGCCAAGTTTTTGCCCACTCACTCAACCTATGTAAATCCCCTTGCAGATTCCTTATGTCCTGATCACAACATGCCCTCCCACCTAATTTTGTATCGTCAGCAAATTTGGATACATTACACTTTGCCCCCTCCAAGTTATTAATATAGAAAGTAAATAATTGAGGCCCTAGGACTGATCCTTGTGGCACTCCACTAGTTACATCTTTCCAACCTGAAAAAGACCCATTAACCCCAACTCTCTGGGCAGAATTTTCTGCCTGTCGGGCGGGCCAGTCGGGAGCGGGTGCAGGTGGGCACGGAGCCAATCGTTGCCCGCAATTGGCTCCCCGCTGCCATTTTACATGGGTGGGCCAATTAAGGCCCACCCAGTGTGACGCACAGCTGGTAGCGCTCAGCACTACTTGTGTGGGTGGGGGAAAGAGGGGGGTAGGAGCCTATGCTTTTTCACATGCAAAAATCTCTTGCCTCAGGGAAATTAAGTACATATTGAGATTTTTTAATAAAGAAAGATAAAAATTATTTACACATGTCCCCTATGAGCTGGGACATGTTTATGAATTGTGCAAAATTATTTATTTATTTAATAAAACCTTCAGGAAACCTTATCCCACCCGTGGATGAGGTTTCCTGAGAAACGTGAAGGCCGCTTGGACTGTTTGCCTGCCTGCCAACCTTAAGGTTGGACAGGCAGCACTGTTAATTATCTTAATTGGTTTTTAATGACCTTAACAGGCCTTTGGCAGTTTGGTGGGCATGCAGCAGCCTCCAGCACATGCCGCATGGCCGACATCACCGTGTGCCATTTGACGCATCGGCGTGTCGGGCCCGCCCCCGCACGCCGACGTCAAAATTCAGGCCTCTGTCTTCTGTATGTTAATTAATCCTCAATGCATGCTAATACATTATTAATCTTGTGCAATAACCTTTTATGTGGCACCTTATCAAATACCTTCTGGAAATCAAAATACATTACATCTACCTGTTCCCTTTAACAACTCTGCTTGTTATAACCTCAAAGAACTCTAGCAAATTTGTCAAACATGATTTCCTTTTCACAAAACCATGTTGACTCTGTTTGGTTGCATTAAGCTTTTCTAAATGTCCTGCTATTTCTTCCTTAATAATGGACTCTAGCATTCTCCCAATGACAGATGTTAGGCTGACTGGCCTATAGTTTCCTGCTTTTTGTCTCCCTCCCTTCTTGAACAGGGGCGTCACATTAGCGGTTTTCCAATCTGCTGGGATCCTCCCGGAATCCAATGAGTTCTGGAATATTTCGACCAACGCCTCCACTATCTCTGCAACCACTTCCTTTAAAACCCTTGGATTCAGGCCATCAGGTCCTGGTGATTTGTTTGCTTTTAGTCCTATTAGTTTGTCAAATACTTTGCCCCTCGTGATAGAGACTGTTACAAAATCTTTCCTCCCATTGACTCCTTGCTTATCTGATATCTTTGGAATGTTTATAGTGTCCTCCACTGTGAAGAGCAATGCAAAATATTGGTTTAGATTATCTGCCATTTCCCTCTTCCCCGTTATCAATTCTCCAGTCACATCCTCCAAGGGTCCCACACTCACTTTAGCCACTCTCTTTCTTTTTAAATACCCGTAGAAGCTCTTGCTGTTTGTTTTTATATTTCTCGTCAATTTACTTTCATAATCAATTTTCTCCATCTTTATTAGCTTTTTAGTCATCCGCTGCTGGTTCCTAAAAAAAATCCCAATCCTTTGGCCTACCACTAGTTTTCGCCACTTTGTATGCCTTAGTTTTTAATCACCTTCATTAACCACGGGTTGGTTCATCCTTCTCATTGAGTCCTTCTTTTTGACTGGGATAAATTTCTGCTGAGCGTTATGAAATATCTGTTTAAATGTCTGCCACTGCTCATCCACTGACCTTCCCCTTAGTCTATTTTCCCAGCCCACTTTAGACAACTCTTTCTTCATATCTCTGTAATTGCTCTTGAAGACATTGGTTTGAGACTCAAGTTGCTCGCCCTCAAACTGAATTTGAAATTCTACCATGTTGTGATCGCTACCCACTAGAGGATCCTTAACTATGACATTTCTTGTTAATCCCACCTCATTACACATTACTAGATCTAAAATAGCCTGTTCCTGGGTAGGCTCTGCAACATATTGCTCTAAGAAACAACACCTGATGCGCTCTACAAATTCACCTTCCATGTTACTCCTGCCAATCTGATTTGTCCAGTCAATATGCAGATTAAAATCACCCATGACAATTGCAGCGCCCTTCTTACATGCCTCCATTATTTCCTGATTTATACTTTGTCCTACAGTGAGGCAACTCTTCGGGGGCCTATAGACGACTCCCACCCGTGACTTCTTCCCCTTGCTATTCCTTATTTCCACCCAAACTGATTCCACATCACAATCTATTGCACCTATATCACCACTCACCACCACACTGATACTTTCCTTTATTAACAAAGCTACCCTATCTTCTTTTCCTTTTTGCCTATTTTTCCAGAACTTCAAATATTGAGCTCCCAGTCTTGGTTACCCTGCAACCACATCTCTGTAATAGCTATCAAGCCATAATCATTTATTTCTATTTGTGCTGCCAACTCATCTATCTTGTTACAAATGCTGCGTGCATTCAGATAAAGAACCTTAAGCTTTGGGACCAGTTTCTCTCTATCTACTCTGCCAAGATGATTTTGAACCCTCATGGTTTTGAACATCTCTTGCAAATCTCCTCTCAACCTTCTATTCTCTCAGAAGAACAACCTCAGCTTTCCAACCTATTCATATAACTGAAGCCCCTCATCTCTGGAACGATTCTCATAAATCTTTTCAGCACTTTCTCTAAAGCCTTCACATCCTTCCTAAAATGCAATGTTCAGGACTGGGCACAATACTCCAGTTGAGGCCAAACCAGTGTTTTATAAAGGTTCATTATAACTTCCTTGCTTTTGTACTCTATGCCTCTATTTATGAAGTCAGGAGCCTGCATACCTCTTTAACTACTTTCTCAACCTGTCCTGTTATCTTCAATAATTTGTGCACATAAACAACTGGGTCCCTCTCATCCTGCACCCCTTTTAGAATTGTATCTTTATTTTATATTGCCTTTCCTCATTCTTTCTATCAAAATGTTCCACTTCATACTTTTCTGCATTAGATTTCAACTGCCACATTTCTGCCCATTCCACTGGCCTCTCTATGTTTTCTTGAAGTCAACTATTATTCTCCTCACAGTTCACATAACTTCCAAGTTCTGTGTCATCTGCAAATTTTGAAATTGTGCCTTGCGCACACACACACAAATCTAACTCATTAATATATATCAAGCAAAACAGTGGTTCTTGTACCCTATCCTGGTAGAATTCCACTGCAGACCTTCCTCCCATCTGAAAGACAACTGTTCACCACTACTCTCTTGTTTTCTGTCACTCAGCCAGTTTTGCATTAATGCTGCCACTGCCGCTTTTATTCCACGGTTTCAACTTTGCTGCCAAGCCTATTATGTGGAACTTTATCAGATGCTTTTCAGAAGCACGTATACACCACATCAACTACATACTCTCAATAATCTTTTCTGTTGCCTCATCAAAAATCTCAGTCAAGTTAGTTAAACACAAAATAAAAACAGAAAATGCTGGACAATTGCTGGCTCTGCAGAAGAGTCATACAGACTCAAAAAGTTAACTCTGTTTCTCTCTCCTCAGACGCTGACAGATCTGCTGAGTTTTCCAGCATTTTCTGTTTTTATTTCAGATTTCCAGCATCCACGGTGTTTTGATTTTATTTTAGTTAAACCCAATTTGCCTTTAACAAATATGTGCTGTCTTTCCCTAATTAATCTGCACTTGTCCAAGTGAATGTTAATTTTGTCCTGGGCTATCATTTCTAAAAGCTATCCCACTATTGAAGTTAAACTGACTAGCCTGTAGTTGCTGGGTCTATCTTTACACACATTTACAATTCTTCAGTCCTCTGGCACCACCCCTGTATCAAAGGAGGATTGGAAGCCCAGAAGGGAAAAACAGTTAAAAATTGGGAAATAAGAACACTGGTCCGAACTGGTCTTGTATACCTTAAAATGGACACCAATAAACACTGGGAAATAAGAATACTGGTCTGAACTGTTTTTTCTTTCTGGGAGATTATAGCCAGTAACTCTGCAACTTGCACTCTTACTTCCCTCAGCATCCTTGGATGCATCCCATATTGTCCTGATAACTTACCAACTTTAAGTACAACCAGCTTCACTTTTACCTCCCCCTTATCAATTTTTAGCCCATCCTGTATCTCAACTGCCATATCTTTTACCATGACTTTGATAGAATCTTTTTCTTTTCTTCATTTAAATCCTCAGCCATGCCCTCTGCCTCCATGTGTAGATCCCCTTTTTCATCCCAGATCGGCCCATCTCATGTCTTGCTACCCTTTTACTACTTATATGCCTAAGAAGGCATTTGGATTCTATTTTCCTCTCTATCTCTTTCATCATTCAGTGAACTCTGGATGCCTTACCTTTCCCTCTCATGGGATTGCACCTCAATTATACCCAAACTATCTCCTCTTTAAAGGCAACTAGTTGCTTTGTTACAGTTTTGACTGCCAAACTTTGTTTCCAATTTACCCAGAACCCAAATCTATACTCACTGAAACTGGCCTTCCTCCAATTTAATATTTTTACTCTAGGCTGCTCCTGGTCCTTTTCCACAGATAATCTAATGATACTATGATCACTATTCTCTAAATCTCCCCCTACTTTTCCCACCTCATTCCCCAGAACTAGATCCAGTGATGCCTCCTTCTTCATAGGACCAGAAATGTGCTGTTACAATCCCAGCTGATGTTACTAGTGGACAAGTCAGGTCCCAGAGTGGAACTTGGCTTGGTAGATCCTAACTTTTATTTTTTTAGAAACCGTGGAGGTCAGTTACTGAGCAAATTCACAGGAGTCTGCTAATGAACTTTTAACAAAAAAAATCATTTATTAAACAAGAAAAATGAACTATATTACATTAGATGAAAAGGTTGGAAAAATTTCAATACAACACCAGTAAATGAGTCAAATCAGACTATTCCTTCAGCCCAACTGTATTTTTCCAGATACATATAATTTTGTAAAGATAACACAATTTACAAATCTATCTTATACTCTAATATTCAGGGTAAGTATGTGGTACATGTGAACTAATAGGTTAATAGGTGACTGTGGTCAGACACAACACACCCCAAAATGACTGACAGATGCCACAAAATCAGATTTCATGGATTTCTCATCAAGTGCCTCACCAGATGCTTGTTACACTGTGAGCCACCCGGTCTCACTGAAACTCTGTCTTTCTCACGAAAGCTTCCAATCTCCACACTTGAAGAACTCACCTTGGAATTCTCTCCCAAACATCACTTCCACTCGAGCAGCTTTAATCAGGATCCACCTCCAGGGTTTCAATCTCACCTTCCGATGTTCCTTTCCACTAGATCTCTGCGTACACTCAAGCTTTACCTTCCAAACACACTTTTAGCTATTCAGCTGCACCAAGCAGAACACCACTGCTCCAAAGGCCTGCTGTAAGGAGTCACCAACCTTTGGCTGCCTCCTCAGATCTTCTGGCTTTGCTCAAGTCCACTTTGCTTCAAGTGCACGCCCTTCAGTTTTCTCTTTAACTCAGAGTTAATTACTCTGCTCCTTTCTCTCAATTTTGTTCAACAGGATCTGTTTCTGATCTCTGTCCTTGTCCTTTAGCTAGGACTGTGTTCTGGGATCTGTTTCTGATCCCTGTCTTTGTCCCTGCCTGGGACCCTCTTCTGGGACCTTCTCCCTGTCTGCCTCCCTGTGCCCTGCTCTCAAATGGTGCTCCTCTTCAGGTCATCTGACCTCCAGTTTTGCGCTGTTTCTCTTCTGTGCTTGTTTTCCTTCTGCACATGTGCGCAGGGCAGGTTTCTTGATCTGCAAAAATGAAAGAAAAACGAGCTACGCATGTGCACAGGGCTGGTTTCTGGCCTGAAGACGTGAAAATCCACAAACTGCGCATGTGCAGCCTTTCTAGCATGCACAAAAACCCTGAGGCCTACTGGGTGCTGGAGTTTCCAGCCTTTGAACTCCAATTTAAACTTAAGGTAAGTTTCCTTTATCTTGAGGGTTCGTCATGGTACTGATCAAGAAGGTTCTCTTGAACACACTTCAGAAACTCTCTCCCTCTCTACCCTCCACACTATTACTATCCCAGTCTATATTAGGGTAATTGAAGCCCTTTTGTCATACACTGTAGTTCTTGCACCTCTCTATAATTTCCCTGCAAATATGCTTATTTACTAGTTGGTGGTCTACAGAATATGTCCACTAGTGTAATGGCACCTATATGTTTTCTTAACTTTAAAAAAATTGGTTTTATCCTTGACCCCTCCAGAAAGCCTTTCCAGCACTGCATTATTCACCTTAATCAGTATTGCCACACCTCCTCCTTTCTTTCCTTCCTTAACTTACCTGAACACCTTATATCCAGGAATATTTAGTAAACAGTGCTAAATTGTTTCTGAGCCACATGTCCATTATTGCCATGGCATCATATTCCAATGTGGCTATTTGCGCCTGCTACTCACCAACCTCACTTGTTTTGTGCATTTGCATACATGCACTGTCATCCTGAATTAGACTTTATTGTATTTCCTCTTAGTTTAATACCACTTAATTGCTTATTATTTCTTACTTAAATGCTATCTGTCTTTCCTAATTCTTTGCGCATTTTGTTTCCCCCTTCTAATGCCATATTGTGATTCCCATTCCCCAACAGCAAACTGCCCAGTGAGGACATTGACTTCTGTTGAAATGCAACCCATCCAGCCTGTACAGGTCCCATCTCTCCATAACTGGTCCCTATATGTTCCCAAGAATCTAAAGCCCCCACTCCTACACCATCTCTTACCTCACACATTAATCTGCTATATCCTCATAACTCTATACTCATTAGCGCATGGCACCGGGAATAATCTGGAGATTTAATCTTTGAGGTCCTGCTAACTAGCCTCCTTCCTAACTCCCTAAAATCTGCATACAGGACCTCATCCTTCTTCCTACAAGTGCTGTTTCTATCGATATGGACGACAATCTCTGGCTGTTCACTTACCTCCTCCGAGTGCTATGCAGCCACTCAGTGGCATCCTTGACCCTGGCACCAGGGAGGCAACATTCCATCCTGGAATCATGTCTGTGGCCATGGAGACATCCGTCTGTCCCCTTAACTATTGAATCCCCTATCACTATTGCATTCCTCCTGATCCCCTGTACAACTGAAGCACCTGTGGTGCCATGATCTTAGCTACCCAGAGGAACCATCACCAGTATTCAGACTGAATACCAGTTGGAGAGCACTCAGGGGATACCTGTACTACCTGCCTGGTCCTACTTGACTATCTGGCGGGCATCCATTCCCTCTCTGTCTGCACACTCTTTAGCTGTAGGATCACAATCTCTAGAGCATACTATCCATGTAACCCTTAGCCTCACTGATACATTGCAGTGACACTAGTTGTTGCTCAATCTCTGAATCCCAAAGCTCGAGCTCCTCCAGCCAATAACTCTTCCTACACATGTGGTCATCCAGGACATGAGTAGTGCATTCGATAGGACTGAGGTACACTGCCATGCTTCTATTTATTAAACGACTAGTTAACATATCAGAAATAAACTTAAAACTTTAAAAACAAACTTTTGATTTAAAACTTATAACCTCACACTTTTTTAAAATGGACTAAATTACTCTAGTTCCTTATTTTAGATCCTTACCTCAATAGTTACCCTCAATCATGATTTTCTTTTCTTCAGGTTCTGCTGCTCCTTCCTCTCTGCATTAATTCTGGCCTTGTTCTGACACCACTCTTTCAATTCCTACCTGTGTTGAATTTTTCTTGCTCAACCTATCATCCCTCCTGGTCTGGGGCCTGTTCTGGTGCTGTGTCTTTTATCCTGCTCCGTTCTCATTCAGCTCTCCCTCCTGGTTTAGGGCCTGCTCTGCCGCTGTGTGTTTTATCTCGCTGCTCTTCATCTCCTGGTTTTCACAACCTCAGTACTTCTCAAAGTGTTTTTCAACCAATTAATTATTTTTGAAGTGTCCTCACTATTGCAAGGAAACATGGGATTTTAAAAATAGCGTTGGATTTTCCAACCCCATCAGGATAGGGTTGGCATAGGACTTCCACATGCCAATATGGTTGTAGCAAATTCCACTCGGTTAGCATTAATTACTTATAGCGTGTTGGCTCTTTGTGGGATCTTGCTATATAGAGAAGCTGACTACTGCCAAAGAGGAATGCGAAGCACTCACATTGTGGAACATCTGTTTCAGCATTATAGTTGGTTGGGAGCTTGTTTAAAGGAAGCAGGAGTACCCCAAATGCTTCTGAGAATTTTTAAACAAATGCTCGAGTAAATCCTGTGCCACGCCCCTTCTGGCAATCCCCAAGGTTGGCAGAAGCATTGGTGGTAAGAAAGGAAACTGGATAGATTTCAAGCCCCCTCCTCATTTCCATGAAGCAGGACAGTGAAGGGTTGTAATCCACCTGGCCTGCTGGATTTGGGGGTGGAGGACGCTGGTGAAGAAAATCTAGATTGGCTCAGGATCAGGGTTATTGGCATCCTCCTGATTTTGCTTATATTTATGCTGCTGTTTCACACAATTTTGGGCTTTATAGGGGAAAACAGTGTGGGCCAAAGAAACATTATATGACTGAGTTAACAGCTTATCTGCTGATATTGCAAACAGCAATTTCTAAGCTTAAGCTTCTAAGCTTATCTCATGAACCAATTGGGGTTGCTTAGTTAGACATTTCAGTAAAAAGAGATGGCAAAGATTTGTAGTGGATTAACAATTAGTCATATCAGGAAATTATCTGGCATTTCCAATAGCTAATAGTTAACAGATTACTGAAAAGCACAATTTGTGGTAAGGAATAAATGAAAGGTCAACTGTATATAAAAATAATAGTTAATGCTTTTAGCAAAATACCTTTAGAACACAAAGTTCATATTCAAGTAGAATTCTGTGCCTATCATGAACATGTAATCATTGCTTATTATCATATAAATACTAATTTGCTTTTGTATAGACATTTAGACAATGATTTATCATGTTGGAGAGCATTAGTTATGCAATGCAGATTTGTTGTGACGTTCTTCAAGATATAGCTCGTCTAAAAAGGGACACCATGTACATTTCTGATGAATAATTGTTCAGATCAATATCTACCTTGCGTTCAAACATTTGTACAAAATGTATTCGCAAACCATTTCCTTCTAGGTCTTTGTGTCAGTAAAATAGGTTGTGTATGTTTACTATACACAGTATTGCTTTGTGTTTGAAGGATAGCCTTAGAGGTTAATAGTATAAAAATGTTTGAATGGCGATTATAGTTCAGTATGATGTGTAGTTAGTTTTCATACTTTTGTTCTTGCATATCAAGAATAGTAAATGTGCTAGTGTGGCTATAAACTAGCAACTTCATCTCAGTTTAAAATGACATTACAAATAGTGAGAGAGAACTTTCTGTAGTGTAGAACCATGATCTGAGCTCCAGGACAATGTAACAGCTTAGAAATAACTGCATGGTTTACAGAGTATGGTGGTGTGGTGCTTATGGATTCACAATCCAGAGGACATGAGTTCAAATCCCACCAGTGCAAGCTGTGAAATTGAATTCAATAAATATTGCCAATTTTGGACTGTAAGAGAGAAAAAGAATTGCCATGAAAACTACTGAAAGGGAACCTGCCACCCCTGACATGTGACTCAATGCTTTCTGAAGCGACAATCCAATTGTTAGAATGGGCAATAAATGCAGCAATGCCATCGTTGTCGAAATCTCAAATTGCACACCTTATGTGATATTTCTCACATTGAGTCAGAAGATTTACTGTTATAGTATGGAAGTGTTTGCATCAAGTGGGGCAGAATATGATTTTAAATACAGATATCCCTCAACTAAAGTGTATTCTAATAATGCATTTTTGTTTTAGCACTGTTTGTAAATAACGGAACTTCCTGGATAGCACTGCCACCATGTTCATTTTAGCACAGCCGCTCTGCATGTGCCAAAAACCATTCTATAACTATGCATCTCAGTCTGTTTTTATAAACACCTCTCTGCTTCGCTTGCTGCCTCTCGCACGCCACTCACTCCCTCGCACTCACTGCTATGCTCACCACCTCTCCATACACCTCACTTTGTCCCACTCATTATTTCCTTCTCCTGTCCCCTCACTCCCTCCATTCGCTACTTTCCTCTCCTACCATGCTCACTCCCTCCCAATCACTGCTTCCCTCTCCCGCAATTTCACTGCCCTCCACTCACTGCACCCTTCTCCTGAACCCCACTCCCTCCTGCTTGCCACCTCTCCTGATCCCCTTGCCCCCTCACTCCCTCCTACTCACAGTCTCCCTCGTCAAGGGCTCAGGAGAAGGGCAGTGAGATTGAATCTGTGAAGGGGTTGGGACAGGGGCAGTGAGCAAAAAGAAGTGAGTGAGGTGGCTAGAGGGGCAGTGAATGGGAAGCAGCACGGGGATCGAGAGAGGGAAGTTCTGTGCAGAAGAGAGTGAGGGGGATGGGAGAGGAAAGCCATAAGCGGAAAGTGAAAAAGTCAATTCTATTTTGATTAAATGCTTTCTGCAACTTTTACAGTTTGATTTGTGTAATTGGTTTTTAATCCCTTACCATTTTGAAAGTTCAGACTACACAGTAAGAAGGTATACAAGATGCAATTGAAGTTGAAGTTTTGCGGTAACTTTGAGATTCATCTGAACTTGGAGATAGTTCTGTGGCTTTAATCTGGCAACACTGTGGAAAACAGACCCAAGGGTGGAATTTTCCATCCCCATTGGCATCGGGCACCATGGCAGACATGATCAGACAATATGGCAGGAAGGTCAAAAATTGGTTTCATGTCATCGTGAAACCAGTTTGCGATCATCCACTCCGCCCATCAATGGTGGGCTGCGTTTCCCACCGCCGCATGTTGGGAATGTCATTTTAATACATCTGCATCTCATTATGAGCCCTGCTCGCTGGAATCATCCCCCTGCACTGAATCATCCGGGCACATCAGCATGATTTCACACATGTTTCACAACTGTACAAAAGTGACGTGCACCTGGTGAGCTGTAATTCGCTAGGGACTTTGAGGTTTGTCTGCCTACCTTGCTTCGGGCAGCACTCATGGTCATCAGCGCCAGGCATCGCAGGTGGCACCACATCAAGTTTAGGGGGGCTCCGGGGCAGGTCTCTGCCTACCAGACCAGCCGTAAGGCGGGGGTGGCTTTTCAATGGCTACGGGGGTAGGGTTTGCTTGGGGAAAGGGGAAGAGGTTGCAGGGTGAGGGTTATATTGGGAAAGGGTGTGTGTGGGGGCACATGTTGATCAGTTCAAGTGGCCTCAAGATGGTGAGGGCTGAGGAAGCAGTCTCCAGAGGAGATGGGGCCAGATGGAGAGGTGAGGGTGTGTGATGTCCCTTGAGCTAGCAGTGAGTGAGATGCCAGTGAATGTGTGATGGCCTTGTGAGTGTATGAGTTCAAAGTGACGAGGTGGTTGTCTTACCCTGGCAGCACGGATGAGATCATTCATCCGTTTTCTGCACTGGATGGCCAACCTCTTGTGTGCAGCATTGGCACTGACCACCTCTGCCACCGGCCCCTAAGCCAGAGTGGTGAAACTGGTTAGCCTCTTGTGGCCGGAGCGGGGGTAGAGGACATCACAGCGGGTCTCACCAGTGTCCAGAAGGCATCCCGTCAAGTTTGTGCTGATAAGTGGCAAGTTGCATTCGTGTCACACAAGTGCCAGGCAATGACTATCTTCAACAAGAGAGAATCCAACCATATTGGCTTGACATTCAATTGCATTACCGTTGCTGAATCTCCCAATATCAACATCCTGAGGTATACCATTGACCAGAAAGTGAACTGGATCATCCATATAAATACTGTGGCTACAAGAGCAGGTCAGAGAGACTGGGAATTTTGTGGTGCATAACTCACCTCCTGACTCCCCAAAGCCTGTGCAGCATTTACAGGCACAAGTCAGGAGTGTGATGGAATACTCTCCACTTGCCTGGATGAGTGCAGCTCCAACAACACTCAAGAAGCTCGACACCATCCAGGACAAAGCAGCCCACTTGATTGGCACCCCAATCACCACTTCATCATTCACTGCCCTCACCACTGACACACAGGGCGGAATCATCCCAGATTTGCACTAAGCATGGTAGCGGGCGGGAAAAAGAATGTTTTACCCGCTGGCTGCAATGGCAGCTTTTCATGCCGTATCGTCTAAATCCCACCTCATTAATCATGCATTCCCCGGAAACATGCCGGGTCACTGGCAGGGCGACCTCTCATTTGCCCACCGTGCCATCACCTCAGGCTTTCAGTAAACCGGGCGCTATATTTAAAGGGCGCACTGGCACAGAGCTAGTGCTCTCCAAGGCATCAGAAGCTGGTGCAAAGTCATGGCTGCCAAAGGGAGGAAATGTGCTGTCCCCAGATATAGTGTCGCCTCCCTCGAGCCCTACTGGACGCAATGGAGGCCCACTGCAAAATCATCTACTCCTGTTCTGGGCTAAGGCCAGCAAGCAAGGTCACCAATCCAGACTGGGAGGCAGCGGCATTGGTGGTTAGCGCCAATGCCCTGTAAAAGAGGACAGCCACCCAGTGCTGAAAGAGGAGGAATAGTCTTATCCCTTCCACCAGGGTAACTCACTCCTCTCATCACTCTCAACTCTCACACTCACAAACCCATCACACAACCAGAGGGATCTGACACCTCAAGGGACAACACCACTAATTCTCACACACACCCGTACATCTCCATCAGGCTCATATCCTCTGGAGCTCTTTTCCCAACTCATCCATGGCTCCGCTCACCACACAAACATTCCATGCAGTGCTAGTGTCCTGCTAACACATTCTCCTTCTGTTTTCAGGCAGGAGAAGCTGGCTGACAACAGCAGAGAGAGGTCCCAGACAGGGGGTGGAGTGGCCCACGTTAGACTCCTCACTCATTTTGAGGAGTGTGCCATCACACTGACTGTTGAAGATGTGGACCGTGCTTGCAGCGATGGTGAGGTTGGCAGCAAACACCCATGTGAGGATCCTACACCATATCATCCCTCTCTCAAAGTAACTGTGAGTGCTCTCTCTCCTACTTTTGACTCTGCTGCCATGCACTAATTATCTCTACTTTGGTTCACAGGGAGCTCTGCCAAGCGACCGACACCCTCAGCCAGCCAGTCCCTCAGCTCCATCTAGGTCCTCACCTCCAGCGAAAAGGACATCTCCTCCATTGAAGAGGTGGAAATAAGCAGCCTGGATGACCCGTCACTACGCTTATCCACACCCTGCATCAGTGTAGATACACACACCTCAGTGGGACCTAGATCTAGAGCAGGCTCGAGTTCACGATCTGGTGGCCACCACACGGACACATGTCCGCAGCAGGAGGAGGCAGGCTCAGCTGAGCTCCCCGGCACTCAGAGGACTGCTGTGAAGAGGCATCTGTGAGGCCTGAGTCAGATGATAAACCTCTGGATTTGGACTTCCAACTCATCGTGGAGAGTCAGCAGAAGGCAGGGAAACATCACGCAGAGCTGTTGGAAGCTCTCAACAGAGTGGCACATGCGTTGGAGGAGTGCATCCACCTGCTCTCTGATGAAGTGGTGCCCACTTGTGCGTGCATGGAGGTCTCCATGGGAAGGATGGCGGACACCGTGGAAACCCTGATACAGAAGAACACGGAGATGCGTGCAGACCTGCACTCCATCACGATAGCCATGGGTGAATTCTTGCAGTGGCAAAGCGAGACGGAAATGGGGAACTCCAAGTTTCTCCAGGTACTACTTCCCCTCAAGGACTCAGGGGCCCTCAAATACCCAAAGGGAGGAGGAGTGGCAGCTGGATACCGCTGGGTCATCCACTCAGGAATCTCAGAGGCTGTCCTCTCCTTTTAAGTCCGCTTTGCCTGTGACCCCCTCAACCTCACCCTCTGTCATGGCAGAGGGAGCAGCTCATCCACAGGAGGGCAGCCAAAGCAAGCTTGGGCCCTCAAAGCCTCAGCTGTCCAGAGGACGTATGCTGAAGTCATCAGAGGCAACAGGGCCAACCACTGCAAAGGCTGGCTCCGCCCCTGCTGCGGACGTCAGGGTAGCATTTAGAAGTGTTAGGTCTAGGAAAGTTAAGAAATTCTGATCACAAGTGGTTGCATGGGTGAACATATTTTGTCACTTTGTAATCTGAAAATATATTCACTGTCACTGAATAATATGTAATGGTGTCTTTCAGCTTCATTGACAGGCTTCACGAGTCCTCTCACTGCATTGCCCCCCATCACCACTTGCAGTTCAGCTGCACACAGCCAGACTATGAGTGATTCTGGAGGGAGAAGTGTTGGTGGAAGGGCCTTTCAGAGCCTTGTGCAAGCATTCTCCCATGAATGCAGATCCTTCCTCTATCACACTCATCTCAATGTCCAGAGAATTTTCAATGCTGCCTGTTGGGGTGCTTTTTCAGTTGTCCATCTGAGCTGACCTGTATCTCCCACTGACCACACTCCCATGCAGCACCTGTTCCCGCCCAACACATGGCTCCTTTCACTTTCAGTTTTAAAAGCATGGTGCTGGTAAAATTTGCTGCTCCCCCATTCTTTCCCCTCCTGCAGACACCAAATCCTTTCCCCCATCACTGTTAACGCTCCTGACATCACATTCCACCTTCCCATCAACACCTACCAGCCAGAACCATCTTCTTTCAGAGATGTCCAGGTGAATGTGCATGTTCCATACCTTCCTAAGAATCCCACCCCATCCACATTGACCTCCCTGATCTCCCCCTTCCCACCTCCAGAGTCCGTGTCTGCCTCCGAGTCCCAACCAACCACCTTCGCCATTCCTTCTACCACTACCCTCACACCATCACCCTCCGGTCCTGCCGGCTCACCCTGCCCTCTGTCATTCTCACCATTCCCTCCTACCATACCTAGCCTTCATTTTGCTCCCCAGGAGGCAGTCATTACTCCACAGACCCTTCCTTTGCATGTTCACCTGGACATTCCCCACCGCCTTCCTTCCTTGACGCTTATCCCTTCCTCTACCCTTACTCCTTCCTCTCCCAGGACTCCTTCCTCCCCCCGGACTCCTTCCTCCCCATGGACTCCTTCCCCATTGCAGGCTCCTTCCCCCCTCCGGACTCCTTCCTCCCCCCGGACTCCTTCCTCCCCATGGACTCCTTCCCCATTGCAGGCTCCTTCCCCCCTCCGGACTCCTTCCTCCCCCTGGACTCCTTCCTCCTCCAGAAGCCCTGCCCCCTCCGAAACCCTTCGCCCACTCAAAGCCCTTCCCCCTCCGAACTCTTTCCTCCCCCCAAAGTACTTCTCTCCTCTGAAGTCCTTTTCCCCTCTGAACACCTTCCCTTACACCTTCCTCCACCCTTACACCTACCACCCCAATTTCCTTATTCTCCCCTGTTACGCCCTCCTCCCCCATACTCCCTCCTCTCCCTCCCAACCTCACACCCCCAACACCATCATTACCCCCCCAACCTCACTTACCCATCCCACTCTGACACACCTTCCTCCCCCAGTCAACCCTAGACCTTCCTCTCCCACCCCCGCTGGTATAACTTCCTCACCCAGTCCAACCAAAACTTCCTCTCCATCCCCTTGACAATCATTCGTTGCAGACCGTGGCCAAGACATTGATGTCTCGAAGCAGACCCTCAGCGTGACCTGCTTCACGGTGGAGCCACATCCATGAGAATCCACCCAGCATGCGATGCACATTCCTCTGGGGCCCGGTAGCTGTAGGGCATCTAGCATGTGTGATGTGAGCAAGGACCTGTTGGTAAGTCCCGACTTCTGCACGTCACACTTATCCAGACGTGTTCTGTTGAAGGGTCATGTGGACTCGAAACGTCAACTCTTTTCTTCTCCACCGATGCTGCCAGACCTGCTGAGTTTTTCCAGGTAATTCTGTTTTTGTTTTGGATTTCCAGCATCCGCAGTAGTTTTTTTGTTTTTTTTTTGTTTGTTTTTATCTCTGTGTTCTGCACCAGCATGTTTTTCCGCCGATGTGGGTGGTAAATTTGACGTTGGGGGATGATTCCGGCGAGCAGGGCCTGTAATGATATGCAGATGTATTAACATGAAGTTCCTGACATGTGGTGGCGGGAAACATGGCCCACCATTGAATGGCGGAGCAGACGATTACAAACTGGTTTCACAACGTAGTGAAACCAATTTTTGGCCTTCCCGCCATATTGTCCACTCACTCCCGCCATGACACCCAACGCCAACAGGCACAGAAAATTCCACCTACAATGGCAGCAGTGTGTACCATCTACAAGATGCACTGCAGGAACTAACAAAGGCTCCATAGGCAGCACCTTCCAAACCCATGACCTCTACCACCAAGAAGGACAAGGGCAGCAGACACCTGGGAACACCCACATCTGCAAGTTCCCCTTCAAGCCACACATGATCCTGACTTGGAAATATATCGCTGCTCTTTCACTGTCACTGGAACTCAAGATCCTGGAACTCCGTCCCTAACAGCACTGTGGGTGCACCTACACCACGTGGACTGCAGCAGTTCAAGAAGGCAGCTCACCACCACTTTCTCAAGGACAATTAGGGATGGGCAATAAATGTTGGCCGAGCCGGTGATGCCCACATTCTGTGAATGAATGAAAAGAATTCCACTGCTTCACCATAATGTTAGAGTATACGGATTAGCCAGCAAAGTCCTTTTAGAGCATAATTTTCAAACTGAAGGTCCGTAGACCTTAAGGTGTCTGTAGCTGGAAACCAGATGGTCTGCAAAGTCATTAATTTCTTGTTTTCCCTTTCCTGTACTTGTTAACAATGCTGCACTATTTGCTGTAGCAGGGTGTCAACATTTGTCATTACACGCTCATATACGTTTAGGTTTTTAATTTTTTTGCATGGCAAGTCACTGAAAGTGCAAGCTAATAACGGTGAGTAAACAGGGCAACCTGTTGTGATAGGATGTGCATGCACCTTTAAAAGTGCATATCTTAAACTATTTATCAATCGATACCACATCGACAGGATGTGATGTATTAGTCTCATGATTGAAGGCCAACATGCCTCTTGTACTCTTGGACACTAGAACTACTACTGAGATGCATGGGAACAAAATTAGACTGCGCAGGTTGGATTGGTTCAATCAACGTCTAATTTATTGTTCCTTATAGCACAGTGCAAGTTCTTCAATTACATCACATTCCCCAATATATATATACATATATACTTACTACCACCCGCTCAGTCAGTCTTCTGGCAATGGAGTAGGCCCCTGACAGGAGGTGACCAGCCTGCTGTCGCTTCCCAGTGTCTTCTTGATGTCTTCATCTTGTTGGTTTCTTTTGCAAATATTCTTCTTGTGGGGAGGCCAGCTTCTATAGGGTCTTTGTTGCATTATCACGTTAAGTTATTCAACCTTGCCTTTTTGTCATCTCAGTAGTTTCTTGTTTTTGAAGTGTCTACACAAGGGCAGGGGCTTCTCAAGACCACAGTAATGCAATCAATTGTCACAGAACCCAGAAATACAATTAATTATGATCTGACTTAGTGACATAATTGACTGTCTCAGGACTCAGCAGCACAGTCAATTGTCTGCCATTGTTTGGCCAAGCCCCACAATTTAGCAATGTCCATTTGTTTGTGTATCAGAGTTCCATCTACAATCTGCTGAGACCAATTGATTTATGATGAGATTTGAATGATCCATAAGTTTGCTGAATCCAATGGCCTCCTACAGACCTTGTAGGCAGGCTGCAAGCAACAGGCTAGAGATCAGATCTACTATACTTAGCCTCCTAGCGGACATTATCATTTAGTAACATTCACACCACACAAGTGCCAGGCAATGACCATCTCCAACAAGCGAGAATCTAACCACCTCCCCTTGACACTCAATGGCATTACCATCGCTGAATCCCACACTATCAACATCCTAGGGGTTACCATTGATCAGAAATTGAACTGGACCAGACATATAAATATGCCTGGCTATAACAGTAGGACAGAGGGTACTCATCGCCTGACTCCCAAAGCCTGTGCCCCATCTACAAGGGACAAGTCAGGAAAGTGATGCAATGCTCCCCACTTGTCAGGATGAGTGCAGCTCAAATAACACTCAAGAAGCTTCTCACCATCAAGAGCAAAGTGGTCTGCCTGATTGGCACCCCATCCGCCACTTTAAACGTTCGGTCCCTCCGCCACCAACGCACAGTAGCAGCAATGTGTACCATCTACAAGATGCACTGCAGGAACTTACCAAGGCTCCTTTGACAGCACCTTCCAAGCCAGCGATCACTTTCACCTAGAAGGACAAGGGCAGCAGGTGAATGGGAACACCATTACCTGCAAGTTCCCCGCCAAGCCTCACACCATCCTAACTTGGAACTATGTCACCATTCCTTCTCTGCCGCTGGGCCAAACTCATGGAACTCTCTTCCAAACAGCACTGTGGGTGTACCTACACCACATGAACTGCAATGTTTCAAGAAGGCAGCTCACCATCACTGTCTCAAGGGCAATTAGGGATGGCTAATAATGCTGACCTAGCCAGTGATGCCCATATCCCCTGAACGAATACATTTTAAAAAATGTATATATAGTCTTATCTTCAAACAAAGAACCCACATTATTTTTTTTAACCAATGCTTGTCAATGATTGGTACATTTAGGTCTAAAAGAAGCATGTTACATATTGGCAGGAGTTGCAGCCAATAGGGTGTCTCCTTAATCAAGATTGAAAAATTACAAAATTAGGAGAAGGATGTATAAGTTAATTTTTGAATTCAATGTCAGATCAGGTACAGAAAGAGAGGCATATAAAGACTGGATTAAGAGAGAGAAATAGGGACAGAAAATAAAATAATTTTAAAATATCAGAAAATGTTATTTTAAAAAGTCGCTAACAACAATATACTATCTGTAGGAATGAGACTCCAAGTTTAAAATCACTCCCATTCTGGATCGAAAATTTCAGTGGCATTACAGGAACATAGATCTTGTAAAATAGCATTTACGCTGTTAAGTTTTATGTCTAACTTTCTGCACAATTTCTATTGGCAATTATTGTGCAAATGCAGCAATCCATGAAACTCACAAGGATGTTAAGGGCAAGCTGCTGTTTTCATGAGGTTAACGTCAGGGTGCACAAATCAGTTAGCAATTTTGTCATTCTCAATTGGTGAGGCAGATGGATTGAGGAAGGGGATTTCAGATTGTGGAGTCTAGGCACTCTGCAATCATGGCTGCCAATGGCAGGGTGGCAACAATGTGAGCCCTTGACATGTGAAGTGAATATCATCTATTGAAAGGTTGGAGAACCACATTTGAAGGCAGAAGGCAGTTCATATGTCAAGGGCTCATACTGTTACAGACCCTGGGCTACAATATTGTATAAATAGATTTTCAGTAGTGCAATTCAACTCTGACTGCAAATGAGTGGAATTGTTTAGGGATGGGCAGGTGACTGACACCACTGAACCTGAAAGGCTATCAAATGCAGAAAATTTGTAGCAAATGGACTTGAGCACACAATCCAGTGTGACACCAAAGGGGTCTTGCATTGTTGGAGCTGTCACATTATAAGTGAAATATTAAACTGAAGCCTCATGTGCCTGGTCAGAGACAAAAAATACCATGACACTATTTGAAGAACACCAGGGAATTCACCTTTTGACCTGGATACCGTTCCACATTCAGCCAATCACCAAAGTTAGTTTTTCTGTTTACTTATTTTTTCTTAGTTATTTCTGGGACTTTACTACATCCAAATTGTTTGCTGGATCAGATGATTGCACTTCCAAAGTAATGTATTAGTAACAAAATGTTTTGGGAGGTCCTGAGGGTAAGATAAGATGCAATCTGAAGCCCTTCAGAACATCCAGAGGTCATGATACACATTACATCAATACAAGTTCTTTTGTATATAAATAGAAATCCTTTCTTTAAGTTCTGTAATGTACCTTAGCTTTAATATCAGCTCATCATTCATCTGTGATTTATATCAGTGTTTTGGTATTGTATCTCTGGCTATTTTTTGGCGTCACATCATTAACTAGATATACTGGCTATCATAAAGTGAAGCTGGAAAACTAAGCTTTCCTGCTAAGAGGTCTTGCTAGTTTTAGCAATTGCTGCCTGAAAAAGCCAAGTCCTAAATTGTGCATTCAATCTAATTCATAATCTGACACATCTCAAGTACAAAAATTCATAATTCACATAAAAATTTATTAAATTCTGTGATGCTGTGCTGGATATCTGCATTTTAAATTTCTCAAGGTTTCTGAGTTGTTCTAAAGTCTAGTGGACTGAATCTTGCACATTTCCAAGATATATAATTTACTCTTTACAGTTGAATGCAGAGCTGGCAGAAACCATGTTATTATTTAAATACATATTCAACTAATGTTCAAGCAACATCCTGTGTTCTTTACCCTATGCAGTTTTTTAAGTCACTGTCTTATCACCAATATCCTGCAGAAAATGATTAGTTGACAATGCGATAGGTGTTATAATGTTCAATGGAGGTAGCCTCACTCAGGCCTGACATTTTCATTCAATCGTGAATGTAGATTGTTCATCAATCTAAACTCCATTTGAAATACTGACCAGCACCAGTAATAAGTTATATGGGGTTGATTAAAGGTGACAGCTTTTTTTTACAACTGTTATGTATAATATATTAAAGAAGGAATAAAAAGGTTGTCATCTTTATGCACACTTAGACTGTTTAGATTTTATGTGAGATTTTATTCCATAATTCTTGGCATCTGTCTCATTGACAACATTCAGAGGACTCTATATTCCTAAGGGATGACGAGTACAAAGGACAATATTGACAGCTCATCAGACTAACTCCATGTATATGTAGTTGACATAGAATTGATGGCTGGAAAATTCCATGGCTAGAATTAATCTATACTATGTAACCTCATGACAACAAACTCAATTTAAAGCAGCCTCCAGAACTGTGACAAGCTTTTGTCTGGTCCCAGCTGAATCCCCACCTCAAAGGTGATGATGACAGTTAAAAAGAAATGCTTACACATGTAGAACTCTCTCCTGCCAGAAAGTGTGTGCTTCACAGCTCACAGCGTAGAATAGGTCTTGCACTCGAGAATTACCAATCATACAACATCAATGCAGGCAAAGAAAAAAGTTATGAGTAAAGACTAGAGAGATTTAGACTTTTTAGATGGGAAATGAAACATCTGAGCATATATAAGTATGTAAGATAAGTGAATCCAGAAATAAAATTGTGAGACCTGGCTGGTAGCATGTTTTCAAATGACCACACGGTAAATTTCAGGTGCTACTTAAATGTTTACTGAATAAGAACAGAAAATGCTGGAAAAACTCAGCAGGTATGACAGCATCTGTGGAGAAACATTAAGGTTATTTTTCTCTCCTTCCCAGAATCATGACAGGGTCCCCATTGTCCTCACTTTTCACCCCACCAGCTTTCGCATTCAAAGGATCATCCTCCGTCATTTCCGCCAACTCCAGCATGATGCCACCACCAAACACATCTTCCTTTTACCCGCCCCTGTCGGCATTCCATAGGGATCGTGCCCTCCGGGACACCCTGGCCCACTCCTCTGTCACCCCCAACACCTCAACCCCCTCCCATGGCACCTTTCCATGTAATCGTAGAAGGTGCAACACCTGCTGCTTTACTTCCTCCCTCCTCACCGTCCAAGGCCCAAACACTCTTTTCAAGTGAAGCAGCATTTCACTTGCACTTCTCTTAATTTGGTCTACTGCATTTGCTGCTCCCAATGCGGTCTCCTCTCCATTGGAGAGACCAAACACAGACTGGGTGACCACTTTACAGAACACCTTCGGTCTATCCACAAGCATAACCCAGACCTCCCTGTCGCTTGCCATTTCAACACAGCATCCTGTTCTCATGCCCACATGTTCCTTCTTGGCCTGCTGCAATGTTCCAGTGAAGCTCAACGCAAACTGGAGGAACAGCACCTCATCTTCCAATTAAGCACTTTACAGCCTTCCAGACTTAACATTGACTTTAACAACTTCAGACCATGAACTCCCTCTCCATCCCCATCCCTTTTTGATCCCCTTGTTCCTATATTCATTTTTATTTTTTATTTTTAAATTTTTATTTAACTTTTTTCTCCACTTATTTTCATTATTATTATTTTTAAAATTTATTTCCATTTTTATTCATTGTTTTATCCTCAGCTTTTAGCCTATTTTCGATCACTTTTCCCACTACCGTCCACTCTCCCCACCCCACCCCCAATAGGGCCATACTTTCCATAGTATTCCTGTATTCCTGGTCCTGCCATTATCACATTCTGCTTTCCACTCTTAATGTCACCATTAGCACCTCCTTTAGCCTGTACCACCACCATTAACAACCCTTTGACCTTTCGTTTATGACATCTTTTACAATCTCTCCTTTGCCTCCACCTATCACTGGCCTTCTATTCTGCTTCACCTGTCCTACCCTCCCTTAAACAGTATATATTTCACCACATTTTCACTTCCCTTTAGCTCTGAAGAAGAGTCATACGGACTTGAAACATTAACTCTGTCTTTCTCTCCACAGATGCTGTCAGACCTGCTGAGTTTCTCTAGCATTTTTTGTTTTTGTTTCAGATTTCCAGTATCCACAATATTTTGCCTTTAGTTTACTGAATTAGGTTCAGTGCTTTGGGACTGATGGGTTGATGTTGGTTTAATCAAGAACTTGTTGCCTTCCTTTAGACAATAGTTCTGTATGGGGGCTCCAGAAGTCAGTATTAGGGCCATTGCTCTTCAACATCTTTGCAAGGGGAACAGTCAGTTAAGATTGTCAAGAAAATAAAATCAGCAGTTTTTAAAGTGCTAAGAATTGTAATACTGCACGTATTTATTGATAGTTATTGACACGGCAAACAGTTTTAAAACTAACCTTTTATGTCACTTTATATGCATGTTGAATCGGTCTAATATGAAACATGTACACAAAGATAATGTAGAGAAAGAATGTAAATCTTCTTTCCTCCCAATCCAACATGAAAAACAATGTAAAAAATAATTTGTCCTAGTAGGGCCGTAACTTCCAACTAGCATCGGAAAGGGCTGGCCTGCAGGAATTGGAAGAAATAAATGCCTATTTAACTAGGGCCAGAATTTTTAGCTCGGCAGGTGGGCGCACACTGGACCCAAATGAACGCGAAATGATGTGCTTTGACGTTAGTTGAGCGTGCCGACGTCAATGACTAGTCGTGTGATAGTTCAGTTGGCGGGTGTGTGCCGGAGCCAGCAGTGCACCCGCTGACAATTAAAAGTGACCTTTGCATTTTTTTGGAAACCTCATCCACAGACGGGATGAGGTTTCCAAAAGTAAATACCAATGAAATAAGAACTTTATTTTTAATTAAAAACATGTCCCTATTCATATGATAGAATCACATGAATATGTTTTATTAAATTTTTCTGATGTTTAATAATGTTTTCAATATATTCTTCATCTCCCTGAGGCAGGTGGGTGCCTCAGGGAGATTATTCAGTGCTCTTTCATGTGTATGTGTGAAGTGCACGCTAGGCCTGCTCGCACTCCTTCCTCTGCCCACACAGGCAGCGTGCAGGGCCTTAATTGGCTCGCCAGCATGAAATCACGGTGCACTGCCAATCGCGGGTGGCAGTCAGCTTCCTGACCGCCCACGTCCACCCCCGCCAATCCCATACGCCAAGGGCAAAATTCGGCCCCTGGTCTTGAAAAGTACGCTGACCCTTCTGTTCGCCGGAGCTGCTTGAGACCTGCATCGAAAGACTCCTCGCAAGTCACAGTGAAATTTAGCTCTGGTGGATTCAAGGAGGCCACATTTTTTTTACAGTACTTGCTGTTGTAGAGCAAGTAAGCTTAAAAGGCCTGGGAAATTGACCAGGGAGAAGGTAAGTGCCTAAGGTAAGTGGAAAGGATTTGGGGGCTGGGGGTTTCTGGGGTCCAGTGAGGTGTGGGAGTGGTGCAGGGGGGTTGGGGAGGGCTATAAATTGGCCGAGTAGTGTTTGGGGAGGACAGGGGGTGGGGTTGAGGGTTCGGGAGGAGTGAGGATTGGGGGTCAGGGGTGGTGGTTGGGGTGTTGGTGGGATGTGGGGAGTGGGAGGCCAGAGGAGGTGGAGGATGGGGGGGAGTCCTGTGAGGTCGGTCTGGGTCTTTACAATAGTTACCCAGAAGTTAGAAGAGGTTTTAATTCTTCTAACTTTTTCTGAGTAACTACTGGTGTAACCCTCGTGGAACCATCTGAAGTTTGCAATTTAAACCACATTTTTGGATGGTTCCCAGTGCAGGGCCATTGTCCAGAGGAAGTGTGCACTTCTGGGCAATTGCCATGCAAACCCTTGCCTGGGAACTTTCGAGACGGATTCTTAACGCATTTTTGGAGTACCCCCCAAGTCCAACACTGGGGAGCTTGGAGGTTACAGCTTTCAGGAGCCTGATTTTGTGTTTACAATAACCATATAGAAAAGTTATGAGTTAACACTTAGCCAAGTCCACTTTGGCAGGAAAAGGGAACCATGCATTCTTCAAACTAGGCCAGATTCAGATTTAATGGGTTTAACTAAGGTAATATTGAACCAAACTAATCTACCTCTCTGATATGCGCAAATGTATGAAAAAACAAGAAATTAAACATCTGATGGTTTAACCACTCTGTGGTGCTATGTACAGAGAAACATAATCTGCAAACCTGCAACACAGATTGGTCCATCAGAATGTAGGTTGGAAGGGTATACTACAAAAGACAGTGGAGGGATTTTCCCGCCCTGACAGTGGCAGGCATCGTCACGAATGGATGGGAAAATTTGGAGAGCTTTTGACTTTTAATGCCTCTCCAAATTTTCCCATCCTGCCCGCGACGATACCTGCTGGTTTTGAGACTGGAAAATCCCGCCCAGTGTGCCTGGCTCCATTCTGAGCCCTATTCCATTTGAATGTTGCACTAGTAATCCTCATTTACATAGTGATCAATGGATTATATTGCTGAATCCCCCCGCTGTTATGCATTCTGATGTTTGGTCATCTAAGTCTGCAATCAGCAGTGGAGGAACAGTGTTTGCCATTCACTACAATGACATCTGCCCGTAGACTTTTCAAGGGCTTTTGAGCAGAGACTTGCTGTTACCAGAAATTTAATCCAGTGTGACATCCTCTTCAGGGGATCTGTGGTGTATGTGAGCAGGAAAAACAACAGTGAGTCTCTTCAGTTAGTCTGATTGAAGAATCCTCACTGAGACACCCTGCAAAGACCATTGCACATTGGAATCTCCAGCTATGATTGCAGCAGTCTGAGTTTGCATACCATCAGTCTGAGCTTCCAAAATAGCACTCAATCCTTGGGTTTTTTTTCTGCTTGTGCCACAGTGGCAACTGAGACATCAGTGATAAGCAATTGCATCATGGATGGGTCTGCAAGTACACTAATAGAGTTGGCCACCATGTCTACCCCTGGAGAAGATGGGCTCCAATCTTTATGCAAAGCCTTGTGCCAAGTTAATGCCAGACTCCTCTGAGCTTCTTGATATTGATTACAGGCTTTCTTGCAGGCCTGTTGTAGTAATTATGGTTTTGTTAAATGTTGGACTGTACCTTTAAGAATAGTCCTGTGATGTAGGATTACGTGATCTGTGTAAACCAATGTGTTAGCAGTGCAGGCTACATCCTCAGTCAGTGTAGAGATAGAGATGGAGTTGAAAGCACAGATATAGTTGCTGCTGGCTATATTGTAAATAAACCTAATGTTTCCACTTAGAAAGTTGTCTACAGATCAACTCTATTACAAATAGGTGACTCAGCCACACTACAACACCTGTCAATGTACATTTCATTGTATATGCCCCTCAGCCTTCTTCTGTAACCTGCCCTATCAAAATCTACATCCGAGTCCACTGCAGCAGAACTTGTGTACTACCTCACTCTCTGGTGGGTTGGCACCTATGCTATCCTTGACACTGCCATGGCTGCAGGCCTCTTGAACCGTCATCTAATCTTGTTTGGATCCAACTTCTAAGCTTTAAAGTAGATGCAATGTCAGCATCTGAGCTTTTGGCTGCAAGTATGAGAGCGAGTGATGTACCCCTGCTCTTCCATCTCTTTCTCTTCCATCACTGCCTGGCCAAGTTGCAGTTCTTGGGTATCAGAAAGGAGAAAGGTACAATGATAAGATTGTGATGAGGGGAGAGGTGAATGCAAGAGGTGCATGTTTACACCATTTGCAGCTTGTAAATCAGAAAAAATATGGGACGAGGGGGTAAATGGGATGTGAGGAGGATTAGCTGGAAATATATCATCACCCTCGATAGTTTCAGCCCTGCTGTTGGCCACTGTCATAGCTACAATGGTGGCTACCACCACCTCCTTCATGGAGTAAGGACATGCAGTCATGCCTGTTCCCAGTTGGTTAGATCCTGTTGTCTACAGTTATGCGCCACGTTGTCCTGCAAGAGAGAGGGAAGTGTGTCAGTGAGTGTGGTACAATGTTTTTGGGTGATATGGTTGTCATGGTTGAAGAACTGGCAGTGTGTGTAAGCTGTAATATGTGGATGCGAGGCTTGCAACAATGCTAACTGTGAGGATGAGGTGAATGCTGGCATGAGTTGCGATTGGTACAGGTTGATGGTAGGTGAATAATGGGGTTCTGGTGCATTGAACAGTGTGTGAGGCTGCTAGTGCTGTTGTTGGGATATGGCATTCAAATTCACATTCACTGACCTTGATCATTCATGAAGTCAGTAAACATCCGAATTCCTACATTTTGCTACTCATTGGGAGATTCCAGAAGTTACTATCCAATTTACTCCATAATAATGGTGAGCACTGAAATAAACACAGAAAGTTCTGGCAGCATCTGTGGAGCGAGAAACAGAGTTAACGTTTTGAGTCCAACATGACCCGTCTTCACCAATTCCGAAGAAGAGTATTATTGGACTTGAAATGTTAAATCCCTTTCTCTCTCCACAGATGCTGCCAGACCTGCTGAGTTTTTCCAGCACTTTTGGTTTTTATTTCAGACCTGCAGCATCTGCAGTATTTTGCTTTTATAATGGTGAGTGTGGTTGGGCTCACAGAATCTGTACTTTTCCGGGCTTATGTGAAATGTAAATTGGGTATTTGGCCAGCTACTATATTGTGATTGGAGATTTTCAGTGAGCAATGTTTATGATGTTTGCTTGTGATTTTGTGCTTTAATAAAGGGCTATTAGGAATGGGAGACTTTTGTATTTTGGGTAACAGCAGAAAGCATTGCTGAATGCACAGTAAACCTCCTGTTCCTCTACCTCAACAATGTGCCTTCATTCCAAATTCTGAAAAACATTTCTTCTTAAACCAGTGTGATATTTTTTAATGTTCTGCACCACACCAGCCAGCCTGTAGCCTTCTTGTGAGAGATTGGCAAATTAGTTGAAATGAATGCCAAATTAGGAGCAATTTTCTGCTGTGGGCCTTAGATCCATCAGAAATACAAGACTTTCATTTCAATGAGTGAGCTGGATATGAGGCCCCCAAGGTAAAATATTAGTCTGCCACCCACAGCACCTCCTTTGTGCAATATTTTTAATACAGTTACAGTACTTACAGCTGGGTTACTTATAAACAGATTTGAGCTGTCGCTAGTTGAGGGCAAAAGCTGCATCTTAAATAGTTCAGTTCTTCATTGCATGCTGTGAGATTGTTTCTTAATATCCAGGATTAATTCTTTAGGTGATAAATGTATCTTAATTATATAACAAAAACACCACTGAATCCTACAATTTGTTCTATCCTTTCTGTCCTTCTGTTGGAGCAGCTGTGATTTAATAGGTAAATTGGTTAAGGGGAAGTCCAGTGATATGATTAATCTTCATTAAAAAATCTCTGTTCTTGTGTTATCTTTCATAGAGTTATTGAACCATTGTTTCGAATTCTGTCACATTGATTCTCTACTCGATTAACAGGAGATTATGCCAGTATCACAGGTGGAATATTACTTTATAATTAGCATGGATATATCAACTCTGCAAGAATCAAATGGCTGCCTGTCTATGAAATATAGAATTTGTAAATCCGTTGCAAGAAAACAGAAAATAATGATTTCCTAATTCCACTAAATTTGATAAAGCAGGTCCTAACACTAAGTTTGCTTAATTACAAAACTGTTAATGTAACAATCCATAAAGGAAATAGGGCAGATTTTTCTCTGCTTTGCATCCAAACTGCACGTATTTCTTGACCATAGAGCACAGAAAAAAGGCAAGAAATGACATAGGAGACTCTGCACCTTCAGAAATCCTAAAGGACTGAGCTACAGGGACAGATTTCCGTGTGGAAATATGTTGTGGCTATAACAGACACCTGGCTCAAAGAAGGGCAGGACTGGGGTATTAAATATTCCTGGATACAAGGAGTTCAGGAAAGGTAGGAAAGGAAGAAAAGGGGAAAGGATGGTGATAATCTCCTTGATTAAGGAGACATTGGAGTACCAGAGAAAGGGGATATCCCCGAGGCATCGAGAACAGAATCTATTTGACTAAAGCTAACAAGCAAAACAAAGGCGCAATTACATTGCTTGGTGTAGTCTATAGGCCACCAGCTAGTGGGAAAGATATAGAGGAACAGATTTGCAAGAAAATTACAGAGGGTGGAATTTTAGGGCCTCTCCCATTGGTGGGACTTTTCAGCCCTGCTGAAGTCAATGGGCATTTGAATTGCTCGCTGCATTTTACAAACCCACTCCTACCGCGATGGGGCCATAAACTTCCTCCAGAGAGGTGCAAGAGTTATAGATTAGTTATATTGGGGGCTTTAACTATTCAAATATAAACTAGGATAGTAGTACTGTAAAGGGCAGAGAGGGTCAAGAGTTCCTAGAGTGTGTCCAGGAGAATTATCTACAACAGTTTGTTTCCAGTCCAACAAGAAAGGAGGCACTGCTAAACCTGGTTCTTGGAAATGAGGTTGGCCAAGTAGATCAAGTGGCAATAGGAAAACATTTAGGGGACAGTGATTGTTGTATCATAAGGTTTAGGCTGGCTATAGAAAAGGACAAAGAACAATCCAGAGTGAGAATCATTAACTGGGGAAAACCAACTTTAATGAGGTAAGAATGGATCTGGCCCAAATAAACTGGAATCGAAGGTTGGCAGGAAAAACAGTAACTGAACAATGGACCACGTTTAAAGAAGAGGTAATTCAGGCACAGTCTAGGTATATTCCCATGTAGGGGAGAGGTAAGGCAAACAAATCCAGAGCTGCCTGGATGCAAAAGAGATAAAGATTAAGATGAAGAAAAAAAGTGTGTTTATGACAGACGTAAGATGGATAATGTAACCCAGAACCAGGCTGAATATAGAAGGTTCAGAGGGGAAGTGAAAAAGCAAATAAGAGAAGTTAAGAGAGAGTATGAAAAGAGACTGCCAGCCAACATAAAAGGGAATCCTTAGGCATATAAACAGCAAAAGGATGGTAAAAGAATGAGTGGAGCTGATTAGGGACCAAAAAGGGGATTTACATTTGGAGGCAGGGGGCGTAGCTGAGGTATTAAATTAATATTTTGCATCTGCCTTTATCAAGAAAAAAGATGCTGCATAGGTCATGGTGAAATAGAAGGTAATTCAGAAACTTGAAGGGTTTAAAATTGATAAGGTGGGGAATTAGATAGGCTATTTGTGCTTAAAGTTGATAAGGAACCAAGACCTGATGAGATACAGCCAAGCAAGGATACTGAGGGAAGTGAGAGTGGAAAATGTAGAGGCACTGGCCATAATTTTCCAGATTTCCTTAAACTCAGGGTGATGCCAGAGGACTGGAGAATTGAAAATGTTACCCTTGTTCTAAAGGGGGTGTAAAGATAAGCCCAGCAACTACAGGCCAGTTCATTTAACTTTGGTAGTGGGGATGTTTCTAGAAACAATAATGGACAAAATGAATAGTCACTTGAAGAAAAGCAGGTTAATTAAGGAAAACCATCAAGGATCTCTTAAGGGCAAATCATGTTTAACTAACTTGCTGGAGTTTTTTGATGAGGTATCAGAGAAAGTTCATGAGGGTAACGATGTTGATGTGGTGGATTTGGACTTCCAAAAGGCATTTGAAACAGTGCCACAAAACAGTTTTGTGAGCAAAGTTATAGCTCATGGAATAGATCATAGACAGTAGCAACACGGATACAGAATTGGCTGAGTGGCAGGAAACAGTGAGCAGTTGTTAGTGAGTATTTTTCAGATTGGAGGAATGTTTTTAGTGGAGTTCCGCAGGGGTCAGAGTTGGGACCCTTGCTTTTTGTAATATATCTTCTAGACCTTGGTGTACAAGGCACAATTTCAAAATTTGCAGATAATACAAAACCTAGTAGCATTGTGAACTGAGTGGGGAGGGATAGTGTCCTTCAAAAGGACATAGACAAATTAGTGCAATGAGCGGACAGGTGGCAGATGAAATTCAATACAGAGAAGTATGAAGTGATTAATTTTGATCGGGAAAATGAGGAAAGACAATGCAAAGGAAAAGATACAATTCTAAAGTGGGTGCAGGAGCAGGGATGTGTTCCTGAGTGTATCTATGTGTAAGTTATTGAGGTGGCAGGACAGGTTGAGAGAGCGTTAATAAAGCATACAGTATCCTAGACTGTTAAGAGGGGCATAGAGTATAAAAGCAAGGAGCCGTTACCCTACAGCCTGAACCCTTGTCATTCTAGGATGTCCAGGTGAACATGCACGTTCTCTTTATTCCTGAAAATCCCACCCCCATCCACATTGACCTCCCCAACCTCCCACTTTCCAATTCCAGGGTCCACGTTTGCCTCTGTGTCTCCACCAACCACCCTCACCACCCCTTTTACTGATACCGACGCACCCTCACCCTCCCACCGTATCTGCTCCCTCTGCCCCCTCTCACACCCACCATTCCATCCTACCATGCCCACCCTGAGCTCCCTCCCCAGGAGGCAGTCATTGACTCCACAGACCACTCCATCGCACGTTCACCTGGACATTCCACCCGCCCTTTACACCTTCCCCACTCCATACACCTTCTCCTACCTCACACCTTCCTCCCCCCTTACACCTTCCCCTCTCTGTACACCTTCCTCCCACATTACACTTTCCCCCCTTTGTACACCTTCCTTCCCCCTTAGGCCTTCCTCGCCCCTTACACCTTCCCCCTTCATAAACCTTCACCCCCTCAGTACACCTTTCTCTCCACTTACATGTTCACCCCCATACCTTCAACCCCTCCAACACTGTCACCCCTGTCCTCCCAACATCACACCCCACTAACACCTTCACCCCCTCCTCCCAGCTTCACCCCCCCAACACCTTCACCCACCCAACTTCACTCCCCCAACACTTCGCCCTCTCCACCACCCCAACCTCAGGCCCCACTCCATAACGCCTTCACCCTCACCCCAAACCTCACCCCCCCCCACTTCTCCCACTCACACCTAGGCCTTCTTCACCCCTCCACCTTCACTGCATATCTGTACCCGCCCATGGCAAAGTCCCTGTAAGATGGTGAGAACCCATGGCGAAGTTCCTGAAGTTCGGAAGCAGGTTCCGAAGCAACAGCAAGGTCGAAGTTGCTGCGTGGAGACCGTCCACTTTCCGACAGCTGCATTGTGGCAAGAGCCATGTGCATGAGGATCCATACAGCATGCGATGCACATGTTCCTCCAGGGTCTGATAGCTGTAGGCCTCCAGCATCACCTTCTTCCCGTATGCCCACAATCTGAGCAAGGCCCTAAAGGTAAGCCCCAACTTTTTTATGTCTCATTTGTCCAGGCATGGTCTGGGCTGGCGTGTTTTCCCGCCGGCGTAATGGTAAATTGGGCGTGGGGGGACGATTCCGGTCAGGCCTCACTTTGCATCCCATTAGTGGGATGCAAATCGCATTCACGCCGGCCTCCAGCGGGATTTGTGGTCCAGGCAGACACCATCCATAATCCCGCTGTGATTTCACGCCGGGCGTGAAACCGATTTCTGTCCCGCCCGCCAAATCTCACCTGCCCCCCGCCCGTCATGACACCTGTCGCAAATGGGAGAAAAAGATCAAAACTTTACAGTTTCTCATCTCATTTACACCCTACACTTTCTAAAGCAAAGCACCCAGATCTGTAAATATATTGTAATTCTGAATTAACAGTTGCTTTGTAAAACAGTACTGGGGCTGAATTGGTCTTGGATGATAGCACAAAATAGATGTAGCAAATCAGCTCAGTTTACATCCCACACATTTTTCTTTTTTTATTGACTTTAATGGACAAGGTGCAAAATGGATTGCTGATTCAATATCACTCATTAAAACTCAAGCTGAAGCCCTTTTTTACTCCATTAACTCTTAAGCTACGTCCCTATTTATCAAAAACAAAATATTATCAGCCTTTTTTGTGACTTAATCTATACTTTCATATAATTAAGCATTTCTGTTCCCTGGCCCCCACAAGTTTCAACCTCTTCCTACTTAATTTATACTTTTATTCCTTCTCTTCCTTCCTAAAATGCATTGCATCCTATCTCTACGTTGAATTGCATCTGTCACCTGTCCTCCCATTCCAGTGACCTTTCTATGTTATTAGTGAGAAGCATTAATTTATATCCTGCAATTTTACTGCTCTACCAATTAAATAATAGCTACAGCGTGTGATCTGCAGCTGGTAACATCTGAATTATTTCAGCTGTGAATCACCCTCTGGATGCCAGGGTTTACGTGGAAGTTGAGAGGATTTTTTTTTTCTTCATCTGCTCAAATTTTAATGTTTTGAGGGCATGCATGGGCAGGAACATCTTTTTTCTAAACTTCAAAAAAGATTCTGCTTACATCTGGAAAGTATACAAGAAATTTAATGTCATTTCCGTTGGGCAAATCATGCAAAATGAAGATTAGTCAAGCCCCAACCTTATCAACATAATTTCAGAGTCTCTAATGAGCTTGCACTGTGCCGTCAATGAGAACTGCTAGCAGCAGCAACATAGCGCAGTAATGGAAGCCTGGATTGTGTAATCCCAAAACTGAATAGATACAAGCACCGTTACCAATTCATACACGTTCACAAACACTGCATTGCGTCATCGAATGCACCATTATATATTTAATTTGTTATATACTGCACTTTTTTTTAAAAATTAACGCTTAAAACCTGTTAGATACTCTATATTTTACTTCAACAATGGCTTTCAAAATATAGCAAATCCTCTTTTATTACAAAGAGAAAGAGAAAAATTAGTAAGACATGAATCAATGTGACCATTTCCATTTCATCACCCAGTAATGTAAATATTTATACCATGTTCAGTATCCCAGAAGGTAGTAGACCACTCAACAACCTATATTTATATAGCACCTTTAAAATAATAAAATGTCCCACGCCGAATTCACAGGAGCATTATAAAACAAAATATGACGCCGATCCAGATAAGAAGGTATTAGGTCAGATGACAAAGAGGCACATTTTAAGGCTTAAAGGAGGGAAAAAAGGTAGAGAGGTAGAGAGGTGGAGGCCAAGGCAGTTTTTCAGAGTTTAGGACTAAACGACTGAAGGCCACCAATGGTGCAGTGATTGAAATCAGGGATGCTCATGAGATTAGAATTAGAGGAGTACAGATATCTCAGAGGATTGTGGGACTGAAGGACAGTACAGACATATGGAGTGGTGGGGCCATGGAGAGATTTGAAAACAAACTTGGTAATATTAAAGACAAGACATTATTTGAGCAGGAGCCAGTATGGGTCAGCGAGCACAGTGATTCTGTGCGAGCTAGGACATGGGCAGGAGAGTTTGGGATGAGTTTAAGTTAATGGAGAGTAGAATGTGGGAGGGCAACCAAGAGTGCATTAGAATCATCAGGTCTGGATATAACTACTAAAGTATGGATAAGGCTTTCAGCAGCAGAAGAGCTGAGATATGGTTGGAAATCTGATTGATGGGTTCCATCATTGGTGGTCTTGCATTCAGCTGCATGGGTCCTAAGGTCTGGAATGTCCTCCTTAAAGGTCTTGGCCTCTCTACCTCATTTTCCTCTTTTAAGACACTTCTTAAAACCTACATCTTTGACCAAGCTTATAGTCATCTGTCCTATCTCCTTATGAGGCTCAGTGTTCATATGTTGTTTTATAATGCCTCTGTGAAGCGCCTTGAGTCATTTTCTGACATTAAAAGCTATATAAATACAATTTGTTGTTGTGAATGAGTAAAAGAAAGAAATAGTCCCTGAAATCGTACTTTCTCAGAAAGTACCCCAGATGATACCCCTCATTTTAATCCAGATTTGTTCAATGTTTCATTTTCAATCTATGACTGCGGTTCAGTTTATCTATGTTTATTATTTAAGCCACTTATTTTAATTTAAAACTTTTATCTGTTTGCAAGGTTTCTGTAACACTTTCTTTCTAATGCCATCCCTCACTATAACATGTTATTAAATATGTGTATTTCTGTGATTATGATGAGTTGTTTTCTAATTATTGTATTTATTATAGCATGGATGATCCCAGTTACATTGATGGTTTGATCTCATCTATAATACTACTTAACTTTAGGTAAATTGTTTAGGCAGTTAGGAAAGATTATTGATATTTTGATGTTTATTTGTCACAAGTCATTGTAATCTATTTTCACATGGAATATTTTGAAACCTAAGCTAGCTTTTTTTTGTCTTTAAGGTATCCATAGCGTTTAAATATTGATGTAGAAGAATACTTTTGGCAAGGGCAATAAATTAGAAAAGGCAACAGTTTAACTTTTGATACAGAATTTCGAGTAAAAGGGAATCTATTGTGTATGGGTAGGTGCTAGGGAAATTGGATAAGACTCAAAAACAATTGTGGAGATATTAGTGCCCGATTAACCTACGCTGTTCATTCCACGTACTGCAGGCAGCACACGCTGACTTCCATGATAGCTTTGTGCAGCAAGTGCATTCACATTTTTCATTGGCTACATACAACAGGGTGCCAGATATTGAGAGTAACTATTGCTACTTAAAAGTAGTCTTACAGGGGAAGCGCATTGTGGGGGCTGGAAGTGGTGTCAGGATATAATTGCTTTTGAAGATTTTTGGCAAGATAGTTCAACCTATGAGAGAAGCTGCATCATAATTTTCTGATAACACACTGGAGGTCTTGGTGCAAGACTTACAGAGAAGGAGAGACATCCTGTACCAGCAAGGGGGCACAAAGCCCTCGAGACCTAGAGCTGAATTATACATTGGGGGCAGGCTCCCTGCACAGCGAAATAAATTTCATGGGGGAGCCTGCCTCCACTTGGCCAGCTCACCTCATTTTAATCTTTTGGACAATGGCCTTTTAATTAGAATGAGGGGGGACTTCTGTCTCCAGGAGGAGGTTCCACCTCATAGAGCTGCCAGTCAATCGGAAGCCAGCAGCTCTGCACCACACCAAGATTGATGGCTGTTGCCGGTATTGCTGGTGGTCTAGGAAGAAGAGAAACCGTGGAAGCCCCCAAACCCAGGTAAATTCAGGCTGGCAGGCCCCAGTGAGGAAGGTGGTGGGGGTGGGGGGGCATATTAGATAGGGCAGGTTGGACACAGGGAGGTAAAACCATTGATGGTGGGCCTCCGATTGGCACGGGGCCTGAGAAGGAGACACTGCTCCTTTCACTGACCAGCAGTCTATCGGGTTAAACCTGTGGGGCTACACATTAAGTGTAGGCCTTTCCCACCGTGAATTAAATTGAAGTGGCGGAAGGATAAGGCCCTTAATTGGGCATTAATTTCCCACAAGGGCCTCAATTCAGCCATGGGTGGGTGGCCCATCTGACGTCTCTCCCACAGAATGTAAAATTGTGGTGGGGTTGAGGCAAGTGGGCCGGCAGCAGGTTTGTCACAAATGGGATGGCACCTTAATTAATGGGTCCACCCATCTGTTTTCCCATCCTTAGGGAAAATTCATGTAAAATTCAACTCATATATTAGGAGCAGCTGGAAGGAGTTACAGCATAAGTCCATAGCAGGAGTCATCATCGTTGCAGTCCCTCGAATCAAGGATGACACCTACTCAGGGAAGTGTTTCTGCCATGGATCTCCATGTGACTTAACGGGCTATTTCTTGACCCCAGATCTTTGAGCATATGGAGCAAGATATCCCATGAGGTAGTGGGACCTGGAGTGCAGGATTTGTTTCCTTTTCTTTCCTTTTCTGCCACCAGCACTCTGCCTCATCATTAAGGTGTTTGGACTCAAAGTGTGATGCAGCTTGATGGACAAGCTGTCGCCATTTTGAATGATTGGTAGCAAGCTCCTCCCAATCATTAATGTCAATCCAGTTGCACTTCTAGAAGAGCTTCAGGGTGTCTGTGATGCATTGTCTTTGTCCTCCCCTGGAACGCTGGGCATCTGAGAGTTGAGAAAACAGGACCTGTGGGAGGAGATGCTTTTCAACCTTCTGGACACTGTGTCCAGTCCACTGAAGTTGATTTTGCAGGAATTTTGCCTGAATGCTTGTGGAGCTGGCTTCAAGAAGGACATCTTCCATTGAATCTAGAGGCTGTGGCGGAGGCATTGCTGGTGGAGCTTCTCTAACACTCATATGTGTGTCACTGATACACAGTCAAGGTCTCAGTACAGTATAGGAATGTGGTGAGGACAACTGAGTCATAGAGTCTTAGAGTCATAGGGGTCCACAACACAGAAAAAGGCCCTTTGGTTCATCGAGTCTGTGCTGGTCAAACAAGTACCTAAGTATTCTAATCCCATTTTCCAGCACTAGGCCCATAGCCTTGTATGCCATGGCATCGCAAGTGCACATCCAAATACTTCTTAAATGTTATGGGGGTTTCTGCCTCTATCATCCTTTCAGGCAGTGAGTTCCAGATTTCCCACCACCCTCTGGGTGAAAAAATTCTTCCTCATATCCCCTCTAAACCTCCTGCCCCTTACCTTAAATCTATGCCCCCTGGTTACTGATCCCTCCACCAAGGGAAAAAGTTCCTTCCTGTCTAATCTATCTATGCCCCTTATAATTTTATACACCTTAATCATGTCCCCCCTCAATCTCCTCTGCTCCAGGGAAAATAACCCCAGTCTATCCAATCTCTCCTTGCTCTGCTCTGCTCTGTACACAAGGACTTATGTTGACTTGCAGAGGTCTTTGTTGTCAAACACTTGCTGTGGTAATTTTTGGAAGGCTGAGCTGGAACAGCTGTTCCAGTGTTGGAGCTCCTTGTCAATGACGACCCTTTGATAGTGGTGGCTGCCATGGTATGGGAAGTGTCAACATATTCCAGAGTCTCTCCTCCAACATATGTAGGAAGTGGAATACTTGGCTGACCAGGTTCTGGGTCAATATATGGGCAGAATTTTATGCCTCGCAGGCGGGTGTGTGCCTGACATGATTGGGCGTAAAATAGCACGAGAAAACATTGGCGAGCATCCTGATGTCATCCCGCATGCCTGCAATCTTCAGGTTGGTGGGCACACGCACGAGTGTTGGAGCCGTGTTCACCATCAATTAAAAGGCCACTTGAGGCCAATTTAACCCGATTTTATGTTGCCCGTGCGATTTTGCGCTCATCGCATGGGCAAAATGGGCAGGCGGGCAGCTCACATTTTGAAAAACCTCATCCAATGGTGGGATAAAAAGGGTCAGCAGCATTGCCAGTGTGAGTAGTGAAGAGTTTAGGAGATAGTTTGCTTCTGGTTGATTATTTGAACTTGACATCTTCATCTCTGTTCTGAGCTTCATTCTTAGCATTTCCAGGCTTCATTTCAGGACTCATTGGTGTCTCCAAGGCCCCCGGAAGATTTTGACCATGTGGACCCTTCTAGGTATCAGACAGTCTTCTGTGACCCCGGTAATGGGGATTGTGGTCTCTGCTGGAAGCCCCACCTCTGAGGAGGAAGAGAGGGGCAGAAGGGAGAGGAGGCCAGGTATCCCAATGTAGCTTCCAAGGGAACGACCTGTGGGAGGAGAGGTGCAGGCACAAGGGGCACAGGGCCAGCAGGTACTCCAAGGCAGAAGGGGCCGCAGAAGGCACCACTATCCTGCTGCCAGGGTTAACAGGCAGTGATACAGCTATCTCAATATGTCCGAGGCGCAATGCCGAAGGAGGGTCTTCCTCTCCAGGGAGACCATGACCTCCATTTGCCAGATGATTGGGCCTGAGATCACCTCCAACTGTGGGGGTGGAAACCCCATGCCAGTGGCTCTGAAGGTCACAGTGGTCCTCAACCTCTATGCCTCTGGCTCTTTCTGGGAGTCAGTGACGGATCTGTGTGGAATGTCCCAATCAGCAGTCCACAGTTGCGTCCATCTGGTGACAGAAGCTCTGTTCAGGTGGGCAATGACATTTATTCATTTCCATATGGATGAGGCCAGCCAGGCTGAGCGAGCCAGAGGGCTTGCAGTGATTGCTGGGTTCCCCCGCATCCAGGATGCCATCGATTACACACATGTGACCATCAAGGCGCCAACGGGTCAGCTGAGAGCCTTTGTGAACAGGAAGGGATTCCACTCGATGAACATCCAGATAGTGTGTGACTGCAGGACATAGATTCTGCAAGTCTATGCGCGGTACCCTGGCAGCTTCCATGACGCTTATATCCTGAGACACTCCCAGGTACCGAGGCTATTCAGTGCTCCAGCCCGACTGGATGGATGGCTGCTGGGTGACAAGGGCTATCCGTTGAAAAGGTGGCTTATGACTTCTCTCTGCCACCCAAGAACAGAGGAAGAACAGCGTTATAATAGGAGTCATACCTCCACAAGGTTGGTGATAGAGAGGACCATAGGTCTTCTGAAGATGCGCTTCCGATGCCTGGACCATTTAGGGGAAGCACTACAATACCCCCGAGAACGGGTGTCGCTGATAGTGGTTGCATACTGCACTCTCCACAATCTGGCACTGGCAAGGGGGGTCCCACTAGAGGAAGGGGATCTAGAGGCAGCTCCACAGGCTACAGATTATGAATCCAGTAGTGAGTCAGAAGAGGAACACGGTGAGGAGAATGCTGGGAGCGTGGAGGCAGACCTCTATATCCTTCAGGGAGGCAGGGACACCAGGGATCCCTTGATCCAATGCTCCTTCAGCTAGGTTGCCAAATATCTGCTTCCACCTCATGCCAGGGCTGCCGCCTCCATCCCGGATTCTGAAATGACCCTTTCATTTGAACCCAAAGTCCACTCAGTGCCTGTGCAATGAAGTTTAGAGCCACTCATGTCCAGCATTACATAATGGCGTTCCCTGCACCAAAAAAATTAAAAGGTGAAGCATATTCAGGCCATTATGACAAAAACAAAATTTATCTCAATTTGACAGTCCAAACAAATTAATTGAACCTTCTCTGGTCTTCTTCCCCAGACCAGTAAACATAAACAAAACATTACACAACAGAAGATCACCCGTGACCAGTTCCTCTTGTGCTCATTGTGCCTTAAACATACGTTTGCGAGAGCTACGACTTGGTGCCCCCCACCCCATCCCCCCCACCATTGCTGACAGTGGCATTGGAGACAGGCCACTGACTCTGGTGTTTTGTTGGCCTTGATGACCTTGGCAGTCATCCTCTAACCAGTGGGGCCTGTACTGGCCCCGCCTAGGAGGGAGGGCCAGTGCCATGGCTGGCATCTCCCCAGTCATTGCTACCTCGTCAGATGCCACGGTCACTGGCAGAGCCGGGGAGGAGCTGCTGCTGTTATCCAGAGCGTCATCCAGAGTGCCCTGAGAGGAGCCCACAGAGACAACGAACAGGTCGTGCACCACCATGAGGTCACTCTAGACCTCCCTGCTCATCATTGATGGACAGGCACCTAGCCGGGATACTGGGTGCCTCATTCATCTCCCACACTGACACTGACCACCTGAGGTCAGTGCCTGTGTGAGGGTTTGCAGGCCTGAATGCAACCCCAGGAATCCCTGACTTTGTCCCTGGAGCAGCCTCTCTATGATAGTCACCACTCTCTCAATGGAGGAGGCAGTGCGCTCGGCCATGAGGGTCAACACAGTGCTCATACTCCGCATTGACTCCCCCACAACAAAGACCATTGCACGCATACCCTCATGGATCTCCGCCAGATCCTCCCACACATCCCACTGGACATCCAGCATCTGCCACCTAACGGACAACTCCAGAGACTCATCATCTGCCTTCTACTCAGCATTGGCCTGGTCTCCAGCGTCCCTGACTGCTGGCGCCCTGGGCACTCTCTGCCTCCGCCTGCACCTCAAGCGAGTGTGAAGTGCCCTCACCGCTGTGTTCCAACATTCTAGCCGAAGCTCTAACACCCACCAAGGTGCTTGTATCTGTACTGGTGCCTGGTTTAGAGAGCAGGTGTGACGCAGGTGCATCTGAAGCCTTGCAGTTCTCTGGTGTCAAGGGTGGCTCTTCAGGGTCCTGTGAATGAGTGACTGCTGGTGAGTCTAAGGGGGAACAACATGTCATTAGTTAGTGATCACATTGTCACCTGTGCATGCCAGCCACCCTGGTGAACAATGGAGATCTGCATCATGGTGCCATTGTCTTTCAATCATAAATGGGGACTCTAGTTTTGTGGCTCTCATCAATGATGAGACTATAGAAGGATGTTTGCACCATCTGGAACTCTCACCTCTGTGCACTGCATTCTTACCTTCACCTAACACCCCAACTTTTCCGCGACCGGCTGACCGAGGTGTGAGGCGCCCCTCCAGCTCCAAGGCATCCGGCTCAAAGCTAGTCAGGATTAGGAGGTTTGGGGGTCTCCACCTGTCTGCGACTTCTCCACGTTGCTACGGCTCATCTTCTCCTGAAATGACAGAGGAGCATTGATTAGTCCGTTCTCTATCTGCAGTGCCATTGCAGCCTGGCCAACCCCACCTGAGGAACACCTTGCAGGGCACACCCGAGTCGTGGCCCTCAAGCCGCAAGCCACTCAGTCCAAGCAGCCAGGGCTCAATCCCTTGGCCAGCTCCGGCGTCATTGACAGTTGGCCCTCAGACTCCAACATCCCTGAGATCCACGGGAGGACAGCTAGACCTGAACACTTCAACACACTGATCCATTGCAACACGGTACTCACTCTTGCTGAGCGTAGCAGGTCGTTAAACTTTTTGCGGCACTGCACCCATGTGCACCACACAACATCATGGCTGCTAACCTGCATTGCCATCTCCTCCCAAGCTCTTTTTGTCATGTGCAGTGGCCCCCTCCTTCCATCTCTGGGAATGAGGGTGTCCCTCCTGGCAGCCACCTCCTCTCAGAGCACCGCGAGGCACTCATCCAAAATCCAGGGGGCCAAGTGCCCACCCGACCTGCCCATCTGCCTGGCATCTCCAGCTGCATTTGAGGCCATCACTTCAGCTTTCAGTACGCAGAAGATATGGTCTTCCCTGGCAGTCTTCAAGAGGCTGCCTGTACTGTTTTTACACTGCCCACTGGGTCACCATTGGACCTGGTGCCTGACAGGCCCTTGCCCCCACCCAGCCCTTCCCGACCATTGGGAAGACACGGTTCACACTGGGTGGGTCTTAATTCACCAGCCAGCATGAAATCACGGCAGGGGGCTGAACGCAGGCGGCAGCCATTTTCTGGCCGGTCCCAGGCCTGCCAATCGCGCATGCCCGCCACGGACCCAGGCCTATGAGTTTTATTCTGGCAATATTCAAGACAGGGTGAGTTTCTTGTCTGCAGAATTGAAGAAATAACATGTGCTTGCAAATCTGGTGCAGAGTGGGCAACGACACCGCCATCATCTGCAAACTGAAGATCATCTATGTCTATGGTGACCAGTTTAGTTTCGGCACGGAGGCAACTAAGGTCGAAAAGTTTTCCATCTAGGTGGTATTCAATACGCAGACCAGAGGTGAGTTGATCTTTGATTAGGTGAATAGCCACTGTCAGGTAGATTGTAAATAGTATGGGGGCTATCACACAACCTTGCTTAGCCCTGGCCTGGATTTTGAAGGTGTCTGTTTCAGATCTCCCACTATAGATGGTTGCAGTCACATCATCAAAAAGCAGTTACAGGATCGTTATGAAGTTACTCGGACATCCAAATCTTTGGAGCCCAATCCACAGAGCCTTGCAATTTAATGAGCCAAATGTTTTGGCCCGATCAATGAATGCCAGTGGTGTTGCTCTCGACATTTATCTTGGATTTATCTGCAACAAACACCATGCCAGAGGGTCATCTGGAAGATCTAAAGTCATAGTGTTTTTCTGGGAGGGCTTCCTCGGCCAAAGGAAGTAGGCTATTCAGGAGAATGCATGTCAGGATTTACCCTGCTATGGACAAGAGGGAAATAAAACATAGAAACATAGAAAATAGGAACATAAGTAGGCTATTCAGCCCTTCGAGCCTGCTCCACCATTCATTATGATCATGGCTGATCATCCAACTCATTAGCCTGCTCCCGCTTTCTCCCCATGTCCTTTGATCTCTTTCGCTCCAAGAGCTATATCTAACTCCTTCTTGAAAAATATAATGTTTTGGCCGCAACTACTTTCTGTGATAATGAATTCCACAGGCTGACCACTCTCTGGGTGAAGAAATTTCTCCTCATCTCAGTTCTAAATAGTCTACCCTGTATCCTCAGACTATGAGCCCTGGTTCTGGACTCCCCCACCATCGGGAACATCCTTCCTGCATCTACCCTGTCTAGTCCTGTTAGAATTTTATAGGTTTCTATGAGATCCCCCCTCATTCTTCTGAACTCCAGTTAATATAATCCTAACCAACTCAATCTCTCCTCATACATCAGTCCCACCATCCCAGGAATCAGTCTGGTAAACCTTCGCTGCACTCCCTCTATAGCAAGAACATCCTTCCTCAGATAAGGAGACCAAAACTGCACACAATATTCCAGGTTGGTCTCACCAAGGTCCTGTATAATTGCAGCAAGACATCCCTGCTCTTGTACTCAAATCCTCTCACTATGAAGGCCAACATACCATTTGCCTTCTTTACCGCCTGCTGCACCTGCATGCTTACCTTCAGCGACTGGTGTACGAGGACACCCAAGTCTCGTTGCACTTTCCTCTCTCTCAATTTATAGCCATTCAGATAATAATCTGCCTTCCTGTTTTTGCTACCAAAGTGGATAACCTCACATTTATCCACATTATACTGCATCTGCCATGCATTTGCTCACTCACTCAGCTTGTCCAAATTACACTCTGCATCCTCCTCACAGCTCACCCTCCCACCCAGCTTTGTGTCATCTGCAAATCTAAAGATATTACATTTAGTTCCCTCATCTAAATTATTACTATATATTGTGAATAGCTGGGGTCCCAGCAGTGATCCCTTGCGGTACCCCACTAGTCACTGCCTGCCATTTGGAAAAATACTCGTTTATTCCTACTCTTTGTTTCCTGTCTGCCAACCAGTTTTCTATCCATCTCAATACACTACCCCCAATCCCATGCGCTTTAATTTTACACGCTAATCTCTTATGTGGGACTTCGTCGAAAGCCTTCTGAAAGTCCAAATAAACCACATCCACTGGCTCCCCCTCATCAACTCTGCTAGTTACAACCTCAAAAAATTCCAGTAGATTTGTCAAGCAATGATTTTCCTTTTGTAAATCAATGCTGACTATATTAAACCTTTTATAATGGACCCTAGAATTTTCCCCACTACCGACGTCAGGTTGACCGGTCTATAATTCCCTATTTTCCCTCTTCCTCCCTTTTTAAATAGTGGGGTTACATTAGCTACCCTCCAATCTGTAGGAACTGTTCCAGAGCCTATAGAATCTTGGAAGATGACCGCCAATGCATCCACTATTTCCAGGGCCACTTCCTTAAGCACTCTGGGATGTAGATTATCAGGCCCTGGGGATTTATCGGCCTTCAATCCCATCAATTTCTCCAACACCATTTCCCTACTAATACTGATTTCTTTCAGTTCCTCCTTCTCACTAAACCCTGTGTTCCCCAACATTTCAGGTATGTTATTTGTGTCCTCCTTTGTGAAGACAGAACCAAAGTATGTATTTAGTTGGTCAGCCATTTCTTTGTTGCCCATTATAAATTATTTTGTTTCTGCCTGTAAGGGACCTACATTTGTCTTCACTAATCTTTTTCTCTTCACATACCTATGGAAACTTTTACAGTCAGTTTTTATGTTCCCCGCAAGCTTACTCTCGTACTCTATTTTCCCTTTCTTAATCAATCCATTGGTCCTCCTTTGCTGAATTCTAAACTGCTCCCAAACCTCAGGTCTGTTGTTTTTTCTGGCCAATTTGCATGCCTCTTCCCTGGATCTAATACTATCTCTAATTTTCCTTGTAAGCCATGGTTTGGCCACTTTTCCTGTTTTACTTTTGCGCCAGACAGGAATAAACAATTGTTGCAGTTCACCAATGCCCTCTTTGAATGTTTGCCATTGCCTATCCACCGTCATCCCTTTAAGTAACGTTTCCCAATCCATTATAGCCAGCTCGTGCCTCATACCATCGTAGTTTCCTTTATTAAGATTCAGGACCCTAGTCTCAGAATCAGCTACGTCCATCTTGATGAAGAATTCTATCATATTATGGTCTCTCATCCCTAAGGGGCCTCGCACAACTAGATTGCCAATTATTCCTTTCTCATTACACAATACCCAGTCTAGGATGGCCTGTTCTCTCGTTGGTTCCTCAACATATAGGTCCAGAAAACCATCCTATATACACTCCAGGAATTCCTCCTCTATGGTATTGTTGCTAATTTGATTTGCCCAATCTATATGCAGATTAAAGTCACCCATAATTACAGATGTTCCTTTATTGCATGCGTCTCTAATTTCCTGTTTAATGCCATTCCCAACATCACCACTACAGTTTTGGGGTCTATATACAACCCCCACTAAAGTTTTTTGCCCCTTAGTGTTTCTCAGCTCTACCCATACAGATTCCACATCGTTGGAGCTAATATCTTTCCTCACTATTGCATTAATTTCCTCTTTAACCAGCAACGCAACTCCACCGCCTTCTCCTTTTTGTCTGTACTTCCTAAATACTGAATACCCCTGGATGTTCAGTTCCCATCCCTGGTCACCTTGCAGCCATGTTTCTGTAATCCTAACTACATCAGACCCGTTTACATCTATTTGCACGGTTAATTCATCCACTTTATTGCGAATGCTCCTCGCGTTAAGGCACAAAGCCTTAAGGCTTGTCTTTTTAACATTACTTGTCCCATTCCCACTATTTTTCACTGAGGCCCTGTTTGATTCTTGCCCTTGATTTCTCTGCCTATCACTTTTCTTATTCCCCTTTCTGTCTTTTGTTCTTATCCTTGATTCCCCCACCTCTGATTCCTTGCATAGGTTCCCATCCCCCTGCCATTTTAGTTTAAACCCCCCCAACTACTCTAGCAATTATTCCCCCTAGGACATCAGTCCCTGTCCTGCCCAGGTGTAACATATCCAGTTTGTACTGGTCCCACCTCCCCCAGAACCGGTCCCAATGTCCCAGGAATTTGAAACCCTCCCCCTCACATCATCTCTTCAGCCACGTATTCATCTGATATATCCTGCTATTTCTACTCTGACTAGCACGTGGCACTGGCAGTAATCCTGAGATCACTACCTTTGAGGTCCTACTTTTCAACATACTTCCTAACTCCCTATATTCTGCTTTTAGGACCTCATCCCTTTTTTTACCTATGTTGTTTGTACCAATATATACCATGACCACTGGCTGTTCACCCTCCCCCTTCAGAGTGTCCCATGATAGTTTCCACAGCATGATTTATCTCCCTCCTTGAAGATACTTACAACTGTCACATTCTTGAAGTCAGCCAGGGGTGGGGGTCTATGGTGCGGGGTGGGTGGGGGTTGGGTAGTGGGGGTGGTGATGGTGGGAGTGGGGGGGGTGCGCTGGTGGAGCTCTTTCTCCTACCAAATCCGTAGGATGAGTGTATGGGGTTTTTAAAAAATTTATTTGTTCATGGGATGTGGGCGTTGCTGGCTATGCCAGTATTTAATGCCCAACCCTAATTGCCCTTGAGAAGGCAGTAGTGAGCTGCATTCTTGCACCGCTGGAGTCCATGTGGTGTAGTTACACCCACAGTGCTATTAGGAAGGGAGTTCCAAGATTTTGATCCAGTGACAGTGAAGGAATGGTGACATAGTCCCAAGTCAGGATGGTATGTGGCTAAAAGGGGAACTTGCAGGTGATGGTGTTCAAATGCATCCGCTGCCCTTGTCCTTCTAGGTGGTAGAGGTTGTGGGTTCAAAGGTGTTGAAGGAAGAAGCTGCTGTCAAAGGAAGTCTTAATGTGAGCAAAAGCCCAGCAACTTTGAAGACCTCTGTTAGAATACTATTGGGGCTACAGGTTTTGTTGTTTTCATCTGTTTGATTGCTTGTTGCAGCTTTCCCATGATGGTGGTTCATGGATTCTACCAGTGTACTGGGGATACAGCCTGGAGAGTATCAGCTACCACTGTGGATTCATGGTTGAGGAGTTGTTGAAAATGTTCTTCCCAGTGTTGACAGATGGCATTGCCATCCTTAAGAAGAGAAACACCATCCTGTGAGCGAAGGGGATTTTGTCCATTTGACCTCGGTTAATAGATGGCCCCTGGTGGTTTCAAAAAAGCTTTGCATGTCATGATGGTCAGCATATTATTGGATCTCTTGGGATGTTTCTTCCCAGCACTTGTCCTTTATCTTCTGGATTTGTCTAAGTGTCACCCTCGAACGGTTGGAATGCTGCCTTCTTGAGTTGCAACCTAGGGCTATGCTTCTAGGCAATGAAGGTTGTTTATTTTTGGACCATTTTCCAGCATCATTCTCTTCAAACCAGTCATGTTGAACCCTATGGTTTGGCACAGGAGTCTAGTACAGCTTACTTTATTTGATCACACTGTTCTGGAATTGAGTTTGATGTGTGAAGGTTTTCCAGATTGGTTGTGAGCTGCACTTGGAATTCCTCTCTTTGCTTGGGCTTCTTTAGGGCTGAGACATTGACCTTCCTCTTGGACTTTTGGGCCTTGTGATCCCCCGACCTGAAAAGTTTGACATCATTTGCATTCAACAGCATTCATTTGCACTCATATGATATCAATTGTACTCAAAAAGCAATCATTTAGCTATGGTTTAACATCAGTTGTGCTCAAAAGCAACCATTTATCTATCATTTGACATCAATTGCACTCAGAAGCAATCATTTGGTCATTATGTGATATCAGTTGCACTCAAAACCAATTATTTAGCCATCATTTAACATTACAAGTAACATAACTGACATCAGTTTCACCAATTGCCCAGAACCACAGCATTCAAACATTTGCAGTTAACAACATCACTTAAGCATTCGGACACCAAAAACTATTATAGAGTTTATTTTCCTTATTTCTGATTTTCGATAGATTCAACAGCATAAAACTGAGCTAACTTTAGAAAAAGCAGACCCTGATGAGGTACTTTTATGTTTTTCTTTATAACCTATAACTCATGGAGAACAACCTGCCCAGCTCCCCACTCCCCCCACCCACCCACCCCCTCAGTATGCCCAACGCCTCCCACCCGGATTGCAGCTGTTCTCTCCCCATCAACTGCGCCGCCCCCACCCCCCCCACCTCCCCCGGTCAACCCCGGAGCAATTTTCTCTGCCACCACCTCCCCAACCAAGCAATTATTTCCACACCAGCCCCTCAGAGCAATTTTGTTCCAATCCCCCTCAAACTCCCTACCCTGGAGAAATTTTCTTCCCTACTATAACCCCAAAGCTTTCAAAAGTCAAACTTGTCAGGTAGGGTGAGCCAACTTAAGGCTGTATTAGGTCATATGACCAAAAGCTTGGTCAAAGAGGTTAAATGCGTTTTAAAGATTTAGGGAAAATAACGCCTCGCTTTCCCCCCAATTCAAGCTTCTGACCCCTATTTAACACTGACGTTGGGATCCTCAAGCCTGTGGGAAAATTCCTGGCCTGGGTGTCTCAAATGGAGGGTGGTATTTTCCGGCCCTGCTAGTGGTGGGTCCCACTACTGGTGGGACCGGAAAATCCTGGCAGGAGGATCTTTAAGTCTTTTGGATTTTTAGATTTATCAAGGTAAATGCAAACCAGAAAAAAAAAGCCCCATTTGCTTCCCTTCCACCAGATTGCAGCAGTTCTCTTCCTCTCTCCCCCAATCCCGTTCTCTATCTTTCCCCTCCTTTCTCTCCACCTCCCTCTCCCTCCCCTCCCCTCCCCTTTGCCCTCCCCTCCCTTCTTTCCCCCCACCTCTCCCCTTTCCCCTCTTCTCTACCCTTTTCCCCTCTCCTCCTCCTTTCTCTTCCACTGCTCTGCCCTCTTTACTCTCCCGTTCCCCTTTTTCCCTCCCATTTCCCCTCTCCTCCCCTTCCCTCCTCTTTCCCTCCCCTCCCCTCTTTCCTCACCTCTACTCTTTTCCACTCCCCTCTCACCCTTTCACATTCCCGCTCCCCCTTTCCCCTCCCCGCCCCTCCCCTCCCCCTTTCCCTTCCCCTCCCCTCCCTTTCCCCTCCCCTGTCCCACTTTCCCTTCCCCTTCCCTCCCCCCTTCCCCTCCTCTCCCATCTCCTCTCCCCTTTCCCCTCCCCCCTCCCCCTTTCCCCATCACTCTTCCCTCTTTCCCCGCCCCTCTTCCCCTTTTCCCTCTCCCCCTTGCAATCCAAGGTCTCTGACTTTCGACAAAATTGGATCTCTGTTCATCCAATTTCTAATTTGTGTCGCACACATAGGCGAAGAATCCAAGAAATTCAGTACAAGCAAAATTTCTTGTGGCACTGGAGCATGTACAATGCTATCTGGTAATGGGAGACGACTGGGTGCATCCGCATTTGCAAAATGCAAGCCAGGACAGTGCTTAAAGGTAAACTCATGCGCAGATAATATCAAAACCCAACATTGAATTCTTGCTGATGCTATTGGCGGAACAGCTTTATCCTCACTGTATAAACTCATTAATGATTTATGGTCTGACACAATGGTGAAATATCGTCCATGCAGGTACTGGGGGAATTTCTTCACTCCAAATATCACCGATACACCTTCCTTTTCTAGTTGGGAATAACCCTTCTCGGCTGTGGAAAGGGTTCTGGAGACATCGCCAATGGGCCTTTCTGATCCATCTTCCATCCTATGTGATAATACAGCTCCCACACCATAAGGAGAAGCATCACATGTTAATACCAATTCTTTAGATGGGTTGTAGTGTACCAATAAATATGATGAACGTAATAGCTTCTTAACTTTCACGAAGGCTTCTTCCTGTTGCGAATTCCACGACCAACGATGACTCCTTTTTAACAGCAAGTGTAATGGTACTAACACTGTTGACAAGTTTGGCAGGAAGTAGCTATAATAGTTAATCATGCCCAGAAAAGACTTGAGTTTGGTTACAGTGGACGGATAGGGTGCATCTTTGATTGCCCGAACTTTCTCTTCCACCAGATGCAAACCCATAGCATCTACCCTGTGACCCAGGTAAGTAACTTCTGGTGCTTGGAATGTACATTTTTCTTTCTTTAATCATACACAGGCTTCCAAGAATCTTCTCAGCACCTCTTCCAGGTTGGCCAAGCATTTGGTTTCAGTTGACCCTGTGATCAGGACATCATCTAGGTATACTACTACTCAGGGAAGTCCTTGCAAAAGATTCCAATGTCCTTTGGAAGATTGCACATGCAGACGTTACTCTAAAGGGTAGACGAATATATTGATACAGACCCTTGTGCATGTTGATGGTTACATACCCTCTAGACGTGCTTTGCAGCTCGAATTGTTGGTAAGCATGGCTCATGTCCAGTTTTGTATAGGATTTGCATCCAGCTAGCTTTGCATGTAAGTTTACTATCCTCAGGATAGGATATTTATTTATTTTAGCTGCCTTGTTCACAGTCAATTCATAGCCACCAAAATGCTTATAGTTTAGTCAGGTTTCACCACTGGGACTATGGGCACTGTCCATTCCAAAAACCCAAAAATTGGACTGGCTGGATGATGCCTAGATTTTCTAGCTGGCACAATTCTGCATCCACCTTCACCTTTAGGGCAAAAGGCACAGGGCCGGCCTCAAAGAAATGGGGTGTTGCCTGAGAATCCACACATAGGGCATGATTTTACAGCCACGTCATAGCGGGGGCAGGGGCGTAAAATGCAGCAAGCCATTCAAATCTCCATTGACTTCAGTAGAAGCATAAAATCCCACTGGCATAAAATTCCCCACATATTTTTGCTTGCAAGCCTTTTAACACCCTTAATTTGTCACAAAATACACTGTTGTATTTCCTTAGCAGCTCAGGAATTCCTCCTGTTCTCAAGTGAAATATTTCAGACCAGTTAAGCTTGATTTTTTTGGAACCAGTCTCGGCTCAGAACCTGTCACTATGATCACTGGAAGCTGGGTTGGCTGCTGTCTATAGGACAAAGGTATCATGGTGATGTCCTTTACCTGTATGGATTCTCCAGTATACATCTTCAATTGGTCCATTATTCGCTCCAGATTCAGTGGCTGGGTACCTTCATTTAAGTATTTAAATGTGTGCTCTCCCACCACTGCGGTTGAGGCTTCTGTATCTACCTCCATTATTAGTGGCTTCCCATTAACGTGGATTGTGACAGTAATAGCTTCAGATTTTACCGCTGGGACGTTGTACAGGGAATAGATGTCAGTATCAGCACCTTCAGGTTCTGTTGTATTATTCACCTCAATCATTTTGGCTTGTTGCTTTACGGACTGTTTTGATTTTTCCCTGCGTTGCTTTCTAACGTGACCTTTCTTATGGCAGTGATGGCATTCCTCCCCCTTGAATCTGCAGGTGTTCGGTACGTGGTCACACCCACATGTATAACAGATTAACCTTGGAGTTGCTGCTGAAATGCTTCCACTAGGCCTTTTCGTTTTTCTAACAGTGGACATTGACTCTCGCTTCACTGCTGTGTCTCTGGTTTTCATGCCATGCCCGGCGGTAGGCTCCCCCCCCACATGAAGAACAGCGCCATGTTGTACGTGTTGTAAAGCCTGCGAGTCTCTCACAGCACTTGCCAAGGTGAGTGCTATTTCCACAGTGCGCTTCAAATCGATGTTGACTTCTGCGAGTAAACAGCGCTGAATGGCGTCGTCATGAACTCCACAAATTAATTGGCCTCGCAGCATATCATTGAGTGTGTCCCCAAAGTCGCAGTGTTCTGTCAACAGCTTCAACTTCCCCCTCCCCTTTTCCCCTCCCCTCTCCTGGGGCCCTCATTCCACATTTAAACTTAAACCCCTGCATTATTACAGGTGGAAATGCATTTTCACAAGGTCCACTAATTGATTAAAGGACTTAGAATTCAGGGCCGTCAGTCTGCGGATGAGATTGTATCTCTTGCTACCACATAACTCAAAAGGATTGCTTTCTGCTTCGCCCCTGTGGTAATTTCATTCACTATGAAATAAAAACCAAGGCGCTCTACATACTGGCTCCAGTCTTCATTGTTGCGTCATAAGGGTCGATTCTGCTGAAGAGTGGCGTAACTGGTGATATTCTTTTCTTTTTTCTTAAGATTTGACGTACTCACGTTCACAAGGCGAGGTGCAGTGTCGGAGCTATTTTACCCTCATCGCCAAATGTAATGACTTGACGTACCGGACAGGTTTCAACCAGAAACAGATAACTTTATTACAGATGCTATATGCTTGAACCAGGTCCTGGACAAGAAGCCCTGCCCCCTGTATTACACGCTTAGGGCTCAGTGTTAACAATCCGGTGATCCCTGATGGGCAGTAGGAGTGGTTACACCTTCAATTACTACAGCTCCCTTCTCCCCGTCCCCTTTTTCCCTCCCTTCTTCCCTGCCCCTTTTCACCTCTCCTCTCCCCCTCCTGCTTTCCCCTCCCCTCTCCCCCTTTTCCCCTCCCCCTCCCCTTTCCCCTCCCTTCTCCCTCTCCCGCTTTCCACTCTTCTCTCCCCCTCCCTTTTCCCCATTCCTCTTTCCCACCCCCTTTCCCCTCTCCTCAACCCCCTTTTCCTTTCCCCTCCCACTTCCCTGCCCTCTCTCCTCTCCCCCCTCCCCTTTCTCCTTCCCTGTCTGCCCTCCCCTTTCCCCTCCCCACTTCCCCTCCCCATATCCCCATTTCCCCTTTCCTCTCCCCCTCCCCATTTCCCCTCCCTTCTCCCACTCCCCTTTTCCCTCACCCTCCCCTCCCCCTTTCTCCTCCCTCTCCCCCTTTCCCCTCCCCACCTGCCCTCTCACGGACCCTTTTCCCCCTCCTCTCCCTCCCCTTTCCCTCTGCTCTTCCCCTCCCCTTCCCTCTTCCCTCTCCCCTCCCCTTTCCTGTCTCTTCTCCCCTTTCCCCCACCCCCTTTTCCCTCTCCATCTCCGCTCTCACCCTTGCTCCCCTCTCCCTGTTTTCCCCTCCCCCTTTCCCCTTTCCCCTTCCCACTGCCCCTCTCGCCCTCCCCCTTTCCCCTGTCCTCCTCCCCCTTCCCAGTTCCCTCTCCCCCTCCCCTTTCCTCTCCCTGCACCCCCCCGCCCCACCCATCCTCTCTCCTCTCTTTCCTCTCTCCTCCCGGAGGCAGGGATTCAAGTGAAGTTGGGGGGGGTGGGGGGCCTGTAGTTGGGCCACATCAGCGGGCCCTGGAGTTTCAGTCAGTGACACCCACAAGATCCACAAGCCTGGAATCCGCCTAGACACAAGGCCCGGCAACTGAAGGAAGAAGAAGAGGCGGTGGGGTCAATTGGAGACTGGAGAGAGAAGGCGGAGGGGAAGAGATTGGAAACAGGAGGGAGGGGGCGGCGGATGAGTTTGGAGACTGGAGGGAGAGGGCGGTGGGGGGAGAGTTTGGAGACTGGAGGGAAGGGGTAGGGGAGAGAGCTTGGAGACTGGAGGGTGAGGGCGGTTTGGGGAAAGCTTGAACCCTGAGATTGGGGATGGGGGAGAGTTTAGACCCTGAGACCTAGTGGGTAAGTGGGTAGAAAATATAGACCCAGAGACCAAAATGAATAAAGAGCTAATGCGGACCTGGTGATGCTGGCAAGCATGTATAGCAGAACAATTTTTTGGACTAAATGAAAAACTGAATAAATTCAGATATTATTGCAGTAATTAATTTCCTTGTATTTCTCAAAGCAGATTGCTGAGCGCATTGGATAGCTTTGAGCGTGCTGGATAGCTTTAAGCGCGCTGGATAACTTTGGATGTACTATAGCTGAGCGCACTATTAAATTTGATGTCAAATTCACTGCAAATTAGAACTTTTGATGTCAAATTATAATTGAGTGCATTGAGCACACTTGAATGCAAAAATGACATCAAAATTTACAGGTAGGGTCTTGGTGGTTGTTCATCATTGATTGAATCAGTTGATGATCAGCCCAACAGGCAGTAGCCCCCTGCGTAGATCGAATGATCCAGACATCACTTAGATCTTTGACTTGAAAAATGACATGATCCAGAAGGTGCCAATGTTTTGATCTAGGATGCCTCCATGTGGTTTTGTATTTGTCCTTCTGGCAGAAGAGAGTGTTTGTTATCATGAAGCCATGTTGAGCACATTTTGTCAGCAGGAATATACCATTTGCATCGGCTTTTCCCACCCAGAGTCACGGCCAATCTTGGCATTAAAGCTCCCCAGAACGATGATCTTTCCTTCCTTTGAGATGGCAGTGAGGAGTTTATCAAGGTCAGAATAGAACTTTTCCTTAACATCTTCATCGGACTCAGGGGTCAAGGCACAATTAACGCTGCTGACTGTGGCATATTGGCTACGGCTGGGCTGTAGGTCAAGTGCACGATCAGTCTTTCATTTATACAAGTGGCTAGTTCTGGCTGTGCATCGAAGATCCTATTCCAGATGGCAAAACCAACTCCATGAAAACAAGGGTCAGTGTCAGCCTTCCCTTTCCAGTAGATGGTGGATCTCTGTGCTTGTTCCTTCAGCTGCCCCTCCTCAGGAAGGTGAGCTCTCACTGAGGGCGGCGATGTCAGTTTGGAGTCTTGATAGCTCACGTGATATGATTGCAGTTCTTCTTTCCGGATGGTCACTCCGGGATTACCCATGAGTACTCCGACATTCCAAGTTGCAAAATTTAAAGTTTTCTTCTTTTAACCACAAAGATGATGATCCCACAGAACGGGGTTCCCCAGCCAGGAGAAAGTGGGACAGCCTATTTTTAGAGCACCTTTTCTAGCCCCCTCCCCATTTGGTGCAAGCAGAGGGTATTCTGACACAGTCACAGATGTTGCTACCCAAAGATACCTCTGCCCTGATACAGGTGTCCAACAACCTTCACGCATCTGTCACCTGTGTTCTTGACTAGGGACTCCCAGGTTCACAGCCATGTCCCCATCGTCAATTCTCCATTTCAACAGGACTTGGCAAATGAAACCTCATAGAAGCCTGTGTGTGAATTTGTTTAATATGGAGATATTGGGGAGCCATCATTGCCCATACGATCTTGACAGGTTGGTGGTCAGATTTGTGTTGAATCATGATGTCTGGGACCACTTTATCGCTGCTGCCTTCTTCCACCTTCTTTCACCTGTTTTACCATTGAGGACTTTTCAGACTGCACTTTGTCTGGCACCTGCACTCCACCTTGCTGCCATCTTCATCAGAGCCCACAATCCTCTCCACCTTGTCAAGGTGACAATCCACGGAGGGATGGCAGGAGTAAAGATCCAAGAACATGGATGAAGTGCAGGAAGAAGATTAATGATCTGACATAACATGCCAGATTGACTGCAATCTTCAAATGGCATATCCTAAGAAATGTATCATTAGCCAGATCTACTACTCAATTCACTACACCCATATTACCCATCTACCAACAACCTTGATCAAGCAGCACTTAATCCCAATAATCAAATGGTTTGCCTCAACCTCAAGCATTTAGCACCTTGGGAAGCCTTTCACCTACAAGTTTGCACACACTGGCAGCTATTTAACTCTGACAGCCATAACTGATGCCTAACTGTATTGCAGGGCATTCACTGACACCCTCCCCCTTTCCTGCAGGAGAAGAGGGCACATTACAGGAGGCAGCAGGAAAGAACTGGAGGAGGGCAAGCGTGCCTGCATATTTAAACCCCCATGGTGGATACAGTGCTGGCCCTCATGGATAGGGGCATCAATAAGGCTGTAGCCAATGGTAGGGATGGGGCAATCGATGATGAGGGTATCTGCATACCTGATCCATCTTCTCTCACTCCACAACCTGTTCTGATTCATAAGCTGCTGCAAGGGTAAGCACACATTTCTTACTTTCTTCTCTCCCCTCACCACAACACAACATATGTTTCTGTTTCATTTTAGATATCCAAGTACTGGAACTTTCCCCCTCAGAGGACAAAGAAGAAACAGAGAGTGAAGATGAACTGACATTATCAGTCTATCTTACACTTGAAACCTGTAGCTCAGATATTGTGTACACTTTTGAGGCTTGGATAGAGGAGGGATCTGCATATGGTGAGGCACAGTGTACAAGTCCATAGAAGTCAAAGAGGAAGAAATGATCATGCCAGCTCACCAAAAAGGAGGCCACATACTAGTTCTGTTGCAGAGGAATCAGATGATGACTTTGATTGATCGGTGTCCAACAGAAGGCTGATGGGTGTACTTATCCAAATGCTTGGTGCATTGGCAGGCCTGCCAAAAAGCCTGCACCTAATGTCAAAGAACATTGAGGAGCCCAGCTCCAACTTGGCATGAGATTTTGTGCAGAACTTGGAGCCCATCCTTTTCTAGCATGGAATGGGTGGTCACCTTCATTAACATACTGTTGAACTCACCTTCATGCAAAATCTGATGGCCAATGTCTCAGCTTCCATTGCAACAAAAACAGTTTCTATCAAAGGTCTAAGTACTTCAGTGGAATCTCAGGCTGCTGTCAAGCAAGCCCAGACTTCTGTCATAATGGCACTGGAGACCAGTCTTCAAAAGGGGTTCCAGGGCATCTCAGCGCCCCAGCAATCTGTTGTCCGACAGATCAGAAGGAATGCTCCAATGAACAGGAACTTGCTGTCCTTTCTTTGGGTGACAGCATTCCTGTTCCTGCGCTCTGCCAGTGCCCTTGCCCAGCCAGCCCAGATTGCAGCAGTGGTACCAAGATGGTTTAGTCTGAAGCCAGGCCCTCTAGGCCATCCTCGAAGGTCATCTCAGCCTCCTCAATTGAAGATCAACAGCCTTCCACCACCCATGCTCCAGCCAGTGGGAATCATGCCACAGGAGCACTAGGACAGGCAAAGGCACATGAATGACAGGCACTAAGGGAACGTACAAGGGTGATTAGTTTAGTTTTGTATATATTATTTGGTGAATGAATTTTAGAAAATTTGATTTGATTTTTTATTTTCTTTATGTGGCTTTTATGTTAGTGTTATCAGAAAGGAGACAATGTGATGGTCAGTGATAGTGGAAAGCCAAGGACTCTGGGACTGTTAGTTAACAGAGAGTTATTGTAGTTGAGGTTATTGGTATTGCTCATGTATAATCTGACCATGTAGAGCCCAGGTGGAAAGGGACTATCCACATTGTAGCTTCCCTTCCTCCTCTCTCCTCCTCCTCCACTTCCTCACGATCCTGCTCCTCAGCTTCTTGCCTGATAGGTGGTGTCAAGGACTGTTCCCTCATAATGGCTAGGTTGTGCAGCATGCTACTATAACAAATCCTGATATCCAGTATGAACACTGCAGGGTTCTTTCAGAGCGGTACAGACATTTGAAGTATTCCTTGTGCCGGCATGGCTCTCACTGTAGGTCTGCTGTGGCCATGAGACAGATCATGAAAAGGATAACCTTTTGTCATCCACAGCCAACCTATGACTTGCTGTGATTCAAGTACTGACAGAACAGGACTGCCACTGGTTGAAAAAATTGTGACTGCTGCAGGATAACAGGCATTTACCTGCATCATGCATTGCCTGTGGTTGCACAGCAGCTGCACATTCAGGAGTGGGATCCTTTTCAGTAGGTGAAAGTGGAGGTGTTCAGATGAGGAGCATGCAAGGTAATGTGTGTGCCAATATTGGCATCCTGCAGCATGAGAAAGCCTGCAATCCAAACAAAATGTTTTGTATTCACCCTGACTGCTTGTTTCAAGAGGGAATAAAAATAATGTGTTTATCTTCATATAGAAAGAACTAGTGCTCTGGAAACTGCAAAATGGAGTTTATTTTCTAGCAGGAACCAGAAAGGATTCAGGCACATACAAATTATGAATCACAGTCACCTTGATAGCCATAGAGAATGCAGTCATTGCCCTGCTTTGTGACTGCAGTTGTACTTGGTAGGTTTTACTCACAAATTCTTTTGTGAACTGCAGATGTCTCACGCACTAGTTATCACTGAAGTTGAGGTAAGAGAATTGTTTGCTGAAAACTCTCTGTGGATATTGCTCATGTTGAGACCCCTTCTCCCCCTCTCCTCCTCCGTCACCTAACAGTTTGTCCTACTCTGTCTGACACCTCTTTATTCTCCCAGTCAGCTGTACTAGACTACCCATATCTGCAAGCACCTTCTTTCAGCACAACACTTTACATGATGAAAAACATACTGTAAGACCAGCTAAACCACTCCCTATTATGCAACCGTTAGCCAAATAAGGAAAACCTCCAAAGAAATGTACAGTTGCACCAGCAGACAGAAGAAATAACCCAGCAAGCAACCTAGAGTACTGGGTGGTCCTTTTAAATAGTACTGCTGGTGGAGCCCTTCATTCCACTTAAAGTCATGCCCAGCTGTGTGAGGAAAGGCAGGGCATTCACTGGAATCGGTGGGGTGGGGGGGGGGGCAGGGGTCAGAAAATGGCAGCAGTGGTTTCAAATCAGAATTGCAATTTGTATCATCATTATCTTTGACACTAACAAAAGCAGCTAGTGCCTTACAAAACATCCCAATGAGCCTCACAGGAGTGTTATAAAACAAAATTTGACACTAAGGTAGTTAAGGAGATATTAGACCAGGTGTTAGACTAAAAATCTTGCTCAAAGACCTGGGCATCTTGAAGGATGGGAGAGAGGCAGAGAGGTTTAGGGAAGTAATTCCAACTTGTTACAGAAACGGTGCATTTTTAATATTCATTTGTTTCAGGAAAGTTGAAAATTGGGCAGTTTCTGGAAAAGGACTGATTTATAATATAATCTTACAATCAGGTGGAAAATTTAAAATTTAATCTGCGTATTTCAAAGTTTTTGAAAGGAATGTTTAATTGCAAAAAGTATTGACAATCATAGGGGATTTATTTTAAAGACTATAGTTAGACAAGGATTGCTAATGATATGGAAAAGAAACATTACTATTACAGACTAATGTATTGTTCCTGTTTCTACCACTTCCTATGTTAAACCATAAATGATTATTCCTTTCATTTTTTTTTTTAATTCCTTCATGGCAGGTGGGTGTCACTGGCCAGGCCAGCATTTGTTGCTCATCCTTAATTGCCCTTGAGAAGGTGGTGGTGAGCCGCCTTCTTGAACCACTGCAGTCCATGTGGAGTAGGTATGGCCACAGTGCTATTTGGAAGGGAGTTTCAGAATTTTGATCCAGCAGCAGTGAAGGAAAGACATTCCGAGTCAGGATGTTGTGTGGCTTGGAGGGGAATTTACAGACGGTGGTGTTCTCAGCCATCTGCTGCTCTTGTCCTTTTACATGGTGGAGGTTGCGGGTTTGGAAGGTGCTACAAAGGAGCCTTGGTGAGTTCCTGCAGTGCATCTTGTAGATGGTACACACTGCTGCCACTGTGCATCGGAGTTGGAGGGGGTGAATGTTGAAAGTGGTGGATGGGGTGCCAATCAAGAGAGGTACTTTGTCCTGGATTGTGTCGAACTTCTTGAATGTTGCTGGAGCTGTACTCATCTAGGCATTTTAAGAGTGTCCCATCACACTCCTGACTTGTGCTTTGTAGATGGTGCACAGGCTTTGGGGAGTCAGGAGGTGAGTTACTCACCACAGAATTCCCAACCTCTGACCTGTTCTTATAGCCACAGTATTAATATGCTTGATCGAGTTCAATTTATAGTCAATGGTAACCTTCAGGATGTTGATGGAGAGGGAATCAGTGTGGTAATGCCATTGAGTGTCAAGGGTATATGGTTGGATTCTCTCTTCTTGGAGATGGTCATTGCCTGGCACTTGTACAGTATAAATGTTACTTGCCACTTATCAGCCCAAACCTAAATGCTGTCCAAGTCTTGCTGCATACAAGCACAGACTGCTTCAGTATCTGAGGAGTTACAAATGGCACTGAACATTGTGCAATCATCAGCAAATATCCCCACTTCTGACCTTATGATGGAGGGAAAGTCATTGAAGAAGCAGCTGAAGATGGTTGGAGGTAGAACACTACCCTGAGGAATTGCTGCAGTGATGTCCTGGGACTGAGATGATTGACCTCCAACAATCACAACCATCTCTCTTTGTTCTAGGTATGACTCCAACTAGTGGAGAGTTTTCCCCCGATTCCCATTGACTACAGTTTTGCTAGGGCTCCTTGATGCCACACTCGGTCAAATGCTGCCTTGATCTCAAGGGCAGTCACTTTCCCCTCATCTCCAGCATTCAGCTCTTTTGTCCATGTTAGGACCAAGACCATAATGAAGTCAGGAGCTGAGTGGCCCTGGCAGAACCCAAAATGAGCATTAGTGAGCGGGTTATAGCTGAGTAAGTGCTGCTTGATAGCACTGTTGACGACGCCCTTCCATCACTTTGCTGATGATTGAGAGTAGACTGATGGGAAGGTAATTGGCCAGATTGGATTTGTCTTGCTTTTTGTGTACAGGACATACCCAGGTAATTTTCCACATTGCCAGCTGGATGCCAGTGTTGTAGCTGTACTGGAACTACATGGCAAGGGGTGCAGCAAGTTCTGGAGTACAAGTCTTCAATACTATTGTTGGAATGTTGTCAGGCAGTGCATTTGCAGTATCCAGTGCCTTCAGCAGTTCCTTCATGTCATGTTGAATCAATAAAATTGAAGACTGGCATCTGAGATTCTGGGGACCTCAGGAGGAGGCTGAGGTGGATCATCCACTCAGCACTTCTGGCTGAAGATGGTTGCAAATCCTTCAGCCTTGTCTGTTACACTGATGAGCTGGGAACCCCATAATTGAGGATGAGGATATTTGTGGAGCCTCCTGCTCCAGTGAATTGTTTAACTGCCCACCAATTTTCACCGCTGGATGTAGCAGGACAGCAGAGCTTAGATCTGATCCATTGAAAAATTTGAATATACTCTTTTTCAAAAAGAAATTCTGTAATATTTTCAAAATTCATTTTGTTCATAGAATTGTACAGCACAGAAGGAGGCTATTCAATCCATTGTCTCATACTAACTCTTTTAAAAGCTCCCTAATTGTTAAAATAAATATCTTCAAAGATGTATGGCCGCATGCCAGAACAACCCAATAAATGTAAAAGCTACCATTAAAAAGTGTCACTCTGTAAATAATTGAATTAGCTAATTTTAATTCATGTATCTTTACACAAGTGGTTTATTATTCAAAGGTATTGATAGCAAGAATCAGGTTTATTAATGATGTTTTGTAAAAGTCCCATGTCTAACTTTTACACTAGCAGATAGACAAAATTATAGGACAGGATTTTTCGCTCGGTGTGCAGGCGCACGCCTGACACGCCTGAGTGTAAAATAGCACACGACGACGTTGGGCAAGCATCCTGACGTCGTTGCGCACTCGCATGATAATTTGGTCAGCGGGTGTGCGCGAGTCGGCAGCGCGCCCGCCGACAATTAAGAGGCCTATCAAGGCCATTAATGTATTAGTTAATCTGGATTTTTCACTGCCCGACCAACATTATGGTTGGCGAACGAGCAAATCGGCCAGGCAACCTTTGGATTTTTGAGGAAACCTCATCCAAGCGTGGGATGAGGTTTCCGATATTAATTTTTTAAAAAAAATGTTTGGCCAGAATTTTTATAATCTATGTGTTTAGGTGAGTAAGTCCGATGTGTGGACATTTTTTTCTGCATTTTAATATCTTTATTTGATGGTTTTAAATTCTTCAGTTCCCTGAGGCAACTCCCCGCCTTCAAGGAGCTTTCATTGTGTGCTACCTTGCACCCGCGCTAACTTCAGCGCTCACCCTCCTCCCGCCCCCATCCCGGCAGCGCTAAGCATTTCAGCGCGCCTTTCACGCTGGCTGGGAGTTAATTGGCCACCAGCGTGAAATCGCGGTTGGGGGCTGATCGCGGGCGGTGGGCCGTCTCCCAGCTGCTCCTGGGCCCATCCGCGCCCGACAACCTCAAAATTCTGCCACTAGTGTTAGTGAGATAATGAAACAGTATATTTAGTGAGACTCATGCACCAGATTTTACATCAGGCTTCATATCTGAAGCAGTTTTGAAAAGTGCAGAGATCTAAACTTTCTTAACAAATGTAAAGTACATCCAGACACTGATGGCTGATATGTATAAAGCTGTCACAATTTAACTGAACTTTGATGGTAAGTATCAGGAATTACAATGCTTCACTGTTGACAAGGAGACTCACAATCTTTACTTAGTGTTCTTTAGGTTATGTGCAAATATTGTGATGTTTTATATTGATGACCAAGAAATATTTCTCCTTTTTACTATATTAGTTCTGAGAATGTGTTAAATTATTAAACACTTTCCAAATGTATTTTTCAGTCTTTTGGTGACCAAGACTTGCATTCTATTTCCAATTATAAAATTTATACAGAATTGAACATCAGAAATTGGAAATGCAAACACATGAGTCACTTTGACAGGTTGGTGCTTTGCAAAGTCACATACTTCTGATAATGAGATTCTCATTAAAATATATCATGTGATTAAAAGACAAATTATGATAATGTTATATGTAAATAGATCAAAACCCCAAAAGATAGTTTCAATATAACTGAGTAAATATTTCGGAATAAATGTTCATATATCTTGAACATTTTTGTAAAGATGTAAATTTAAGATAAATGAATAGATTATAAAACACTGCAATCCATAGCCTTCAGGAAAAGTAACAATTATAAAATAATTACTTCAATTCTTAGGGCATATTCTTTACAATAAATGCAATAGTTGGCAAATAAAGAAAGACTGCAACAAAATCATAAATGAAACAACAAGGCTTTAGTGTCTGCCCATTCTCCACCATCATGTTCATCCACAGCTTGTTATATATCAGTTTACCTCATTGTTATGACCGGGATGAGAGGAATGTGCAGTTGATCTAGCCCCACTACTCTACAGGTCATACCATTAGTTTAAAAGTTTAATTTACTCACCAATTGTTTACCTTTACTGCTGGCACCCAGAATACAGGAAACTTTAACGAGGCTTCTTTCAATAAACAACAAACTTATTAGTTTATTTTAAAACCAGTCTTGTCAAATAGAAAGGCAAAGGCTAACAACATACTGTATGAAATTTGAAACTACACTAATTACTCTTTCAAGATACCCTAAGGCTCTCTCACTCACACTCACACACACACACACACACATACATACACAATAAAAACAATACATGGAAACGGAGGAATTCAGCCAAAGGTTAAAAGTCAATGGTTCAAAGGCAAAGGATAGACAGCAGTGTTCTTGAAATAGTGTCCGGCTCATACGGTTGGTCTGTCAGGACTGATCCTTGAAACAATCAATATCTCTGGCACAGCTTTCCAGACAGACTCATGGAATACTCAAGGGTACTCTATTCCAGCATGTAGAACAACTCAGGGGCAGCTTATATTCAACACTGGCTGTGGACTGGCTTTGGACTGCAAAAGGCTGTTGTCTTCCTTCTCAAGCAGTTGGTCCTTTTCTTCTCAAAGCAAAACCAAAGCACACTTTTTAAACACAGTCTTCCGGGCACGGGTTTTTTTTTCCAGAGCCATAAAACCCATGTGACCCACTTTGTACACAGTTCACCCCGGTCAAGAGATTGACAGTTTTTTTCAACTTTTTCCCCCCAGGAATAGCAATCAGAGTCCTGCATTAACCCTTTAAGGGACAGTGTCTATTAAAACAAAAATTCTTCCAGAATGTCCTAAGTCCTTGAAGATGAACCATTTTCTATAATTAAAGTGTTCATGGCATCATTAATAAAATATTACTTTTAATTTGAATGAAATTCATTTCTATTAAAATGGTTAGAACAATAAGATCAGACCTGGAGATGTTCGTTTATACCATTCGCAGCTTCTCAGATATTGAAGCAGTCTGTGACGATATGAAGTAACATTCAGGCTTGGGCTGATAAATGGCAAATAACATTCACACCACACAAGGGCCAGTCATTGACTATTTCCAACAAGAAAGAATCTAACCATCTCCCCTTTACATTCAATAGCATTATCATATCGCTGGACCTGCCACCATCAACTTCCTGGGGGTTACCATTGACCAGAAACCTAACTGGACCAGCCATGTAAGTACTGTGACTACAAGACCAGATCAGAGGCTGGGAATTCTGCGGCAAGTAACTCACCTCCTGACTCACCAAATCCTGTCCACCGTTTACAAGGTACAAGTCAGGAGTGTGACCCACTTACCTGGATGAGTGCAGCCCCAACAACACTCAAGAAACACAACAACATCCAAGGCAAAGCAACCTGCTTGATGGGCATTGTGCCCACCATGTTAAACATTCACTCCCTCCACCACTGGCAGACAGTGGCAGTAGCGAACACCACATACAAGATGCACTGTAGCAACTCATCAAGGCTCCTTAGATAGCACCTTCCAATCAAACCCACGACCTCTCAAAGTTAGAAGAACAAGGGCAGCAGATGCATGAGAATGTCACCACCTGAAAATTCATCAAATCATTCTGACTCAGAACTATATTGCTATTCCTTCACTTGTTGCTGGGTTAAAATCCTGGAACTCCCTCCCTAACAGCATGATGGGTGTACTTACATCATATCGACTGCAGTGGCTTGAGAAGGCGACTCAGCACCGCCTTCTCAAGGGTAATTAGGGATGGGCAACAAATGCCGGCCAGATTTTGAAGTAATAATAACGGTGAGGGTATCAGCACACACTGTTATTATATGGTAAATTGGACAGCAACTTCTGGCATCTGAACGAATGCAGATCAATGTGGAAATCTGGAAGCTGCTGTGAGAGACACCCTGCTTCACCAAAGGGTGCGCTGTTGAGGTCCTTGCTGTTGGACTCAGAATTAAAAATAGCAGAAACAACGTGAGCTACAGTCCTTGCCTACTAGTTCTGCACAAAAGAAGGTTGAAAATGTTAGGATTGATGATTTCAGGAGTAAGTGGTTATTGCCTGGCATTTGTGTGGTGCGAAAAAATGAGACTTTCCACTTGCAAAAGTTAGTTTTCCATGTCAAAGAAGTTGCTTTGCAGTAATTAAGACTTTTCACACCATTAAAAATTCACTTATACTTGAATGGACAAAATGTAACATTTATGGTGACATTCGGTGGGTAACTTCGGTGAAAATTCATATCATTCCCCATGTTTGAACACTGAATGTGTTGGTGATGTTCTTGTGTAGCAAAACATCTGGAGGAGCAGGACAACTCAGGCAGCAACTTCTTCATTTTCATGTTTAGCTGTGCATGCGTGGTCCCAGAACGTTGCTATATTTATTCCCGCCTCACCATTATTTTTACCACTCTACCTCCTGCCACCCAACTGGAACAGGAAGTCAGTGCAACTGACGTCAGCCTTGTGCACCTGGAACAGGAAATCAGCACCCATTCCGTCCAGAGGCGTTTGTAGACAGCCTCTGATGTCATTGTTGTTCTCCTGTTGAATGTTCTTCACCCACTTGCTCACCCTGCTCCATTCACTACCCTGTTCGATGTGCTGCTCACCACCCCATCACTACCCCACTCACTGCCCCGCTTGCTGCCCAACTCACCACCCCATCGTTACCCCACTCGCTACCCCACTCGCTACCCCACTCGCTGCTCCACTCGCTGCCCCTTCACTGCCCTGCCTGCTGCCCTGCCTGCTGCCCTACTTGCTGCTTCACTCGCTGCCCCACTCGCTTGGCAATTGGCTCACCACCCTACTCGCTATTTGTAGACAGTGTGAGAGCAGGACAGTGAGCGATAGGGAGGCAGTGAGTGGCCAAGAGCGAGGCGGCCAGCTAGCAGGGCAACAAGCAAATCACATTCACAATCCAAGGATTTTTATCTGGGCCAGAATTTTCTGCTTGACGTCTGGGGGGCAGGCCATTGCGTCACCGCGCGCCATTGCGATTTTTCGCTGGGCGGGCGCCCAATGAAGTTCGACACACGCCTGCCATTAATTAATGGGCTGGTTAAGGCCCTTAAATCGGCAATCGGCACGGATTTTCAGGCGTCCGTTCAATCTTTGGCTCGGCGCACAGGCACAACAGACAGGCGGATAAGAGTCTTTTTAATAAAATCCATCCAAGGGATGGATAAGAGGGCTCAGTGGGGTTGTCAATCTGGTCTGTGAGTATTTATTGCAGAAAATGTTTTAAACTTCCCTTTGTGATCTGTAACAGTTCAGAACAAATTCCAGCAGCTTTCAGTGTGTTTTGAACCTTCAGGTCGGCACTCTGTAGTCAGTAATCTTTAATGGGCCTGCAGCTTTCCAGAGGCCTCCCCTTAGCCTGGGTATGGGTTCTGACATGTCTATTGGAGGCAGCTCCTCGGAGGAGGAATGGAGAGATAGAAGAAGGAGGAGGCCAGGAGTGCACAATCAGCCTCCAGGGGAGCCACCTTTGGGAGGACAGGCACAGGCACAAGGGGCGCAGGGCCAAGAGGTAGTCCAGGGTCAAAGGGGCCTCAGAAGACGCAATTATCCTGCTGCCAGGGTATACAGGCGGAGAAGCAGCTACCTCAATATGACTGAGGTGCAGTGCCGAAGGAGGCTCCGACTGTCAAGGGAGACAGTCGACTACACCTGTCAGATGATTGGCCCTGAGACCTCCGCTAACTGTGTGGGTGGACACCCCATGCGGGTGGCTCTGAAGGTCACACTTGCCCTCAACTTCTATGCCTCTGGTTCTTTCCAGGGCTCGGTGGGTGACCTTTGCGATGTCTCCCAATCAGCTGTGCACACTAGTGTCAAGCAGGTCACAGGCACTCTGTTCAGGTGGGCATTGACCTTCATCCACTTCCACTGGGACCAGGCAAGTCAAACAAAGCGAGCCAGAGGCTTCGAGGCATTGCTGGCTTCCCTGTGTCCAGGGTGCTATAGACTGCACACATGTGGCCATCAAGGTGCCAGCAGGTGAGCCCGGTGCCTTCGTCAACAGGAAGGGCTTCCACTCCATGAACGTGAAGATAGTGTGTGATCACAGGATGCAGATTCTACAAGTCTGTGCAAGGTACCCAGGCAGCTCCCACGACGCCTACGTCCTCAGACACTCCCAGGTGCTGGGGCTCTTCAGTGCTCCAGCCCGGCTTGATGGATGGCTGCTTGGTGACAAGGGCTATCCCCTCAGAAGGTGGCTCATGACGCCTCTCTGCCATCCAAGAACAGAAGCTGAGCAGCGGTACAATAGGAGCAACGCCTCCACAAGGGCTGTGGTGGAGAGAACCATTAGTCTTCTCAAGATGCGCTTCCGATGCCTAGACCACTCAGGGAGCGCACTCCAATACCCCCCTGATCCTGTCTCGGTGATAGTGGTTGCATGCTGCGCTCTCCACAATCTTGCGCTGGAAAGGGGGGACGCAGTGGACGATGAAGACATTGACGCAGTGGATGCAGCTGCACATGATGAGTCCATCATTGATTCTGAGGATGAGGAGGCACAGAGGAATGCTGAGGGGCTAAACACTGACCCGGGACTACACCAAGGAGGCAGGGACAGCTGGGACACTTTAATCCAATGAACCTTCAGCTAGCTCCACACAAATGGATCAGGAGGACCAGCCTTGTCTGGCGCTTCCATACTCAGCACTTAAGTGCTAAATCTGCCAGGTCATCAACTGCAACTAAGGGCTTTGGACATAAACCGCAATGTCCACTCAAACACTCATGACATGTATGTAAAACATACAAATGCAGAACAAAGGAGCCACCCTCAGCCATGGTCACACATCTGGATTTAATTTTCTCCATCATAAGGTCACACAAAATGAAAGCAAAATGTTTTTCAAACATAAACAAATAATAATTCCCTGATCTCTGGCTAACACAAAAGCACCAGTGAGAAACCCGTGGTGTGCCTAAGGTGCCTTATGCTTTCGTTTGCGGGTGCTACGTCTTGGTGCCGCCCCATCGCTCGGAGTGGCTTCTGAGACAGCCTGCTGACTCTGCTGTCCTGTTGGCCTCGATGACCTTGGCGGCCGTCCTCTGGCCCGTGGAGCCTGTGCTGGGCCCGCCTGGGAGGGAGCTGCCAGTTCCACAGCTGGCATTTCCCCAGTCGTCACAGCCTCACCCGATGAAGCGGTCACTGGGAGAGGGGCGGAGCAGCTGTTGCCCTCATCCGGAGCGCCCTGAGAGGAGCCCGCAGAGACGACAGGCAGCTGCTGCATCGATGTGAGGTTGCCCCGGACCTTCCTGCTCACCGTGGATGGATGGGCAACGAGCTGGGAAGCTTTAAGCCCACACCATCTCCCACATTGGCACTGACCAGCTGTGGCCACTGGCACTGTGAGGGCTTGCAGGTCCGAACGTATCTCCAGAAGAACCTGATTGTTCTCCTGGAAGCCCCTCTCCACGAGCCATGAGGCTCATTGCATCACTGATGCTCCATGTGGTCTCCTCCACCACGGACACCAAGCAAAGCATAGTCTCATGTATCACTCCCAGATGCTCCTGCACACCCGGCCGCATTTCCTGCAGCTGCTGTGTCGTGGACGACTCCAGAGGCACATCAGCATGCATCGACTGAGCATGTGCCTGGTCCCCTGCAGTCCTTCGACTGCTGGCGTCATGGGCACTCTCTGTCTCTGCCAGCTCCTCCAGCGATTGTGAAGTGCCCTCTCCACTGTGCCCCGTGACACTAGCCGATGTTGCAATTCCCACCGAGGTGCTAGTATCTGCGCTGGTGCCTGCCTCGCAGAAATGGTGTGACGCAGGTGACAATTGCGAGCCCTCAGGTGTGAGAGGCGGCATCTGCAATTCCTCCTGGTGGACAGGCTCTGATGATGCTGAAAATACAACATGGACAGTGGATCAGTTAGCGTGCACACAGTGACACACTTCATCCCTTTTCCCCAGGCTCATTATGCACTCAACCTTCCAGAACCTATGGAGACAAATATTGATGGGGCAGCAAATAGTCAGGAGGAGACCCAAACATTACAGGCAGATACAGACGGGCTGGTCAGATGGCCTAAGGAATGCCAAATGGAATGTTATGTGAATAAGTGTGAGGTGATGCACTTGGGCAGGACAGACAAGGCACGGGTATACACAATGAATGGTTGGACCATGGAAAGTGAGGAGGGTCAGAGGGACCTTGCTGGGCATGTCGACAGGCCCTTTAAGGTAGCGGGACAGGTACATAAGGCGTTTAAGAAGGTAAATGCCATACTTGCCTTTATTAGCCGAGGAATAGAATATAGGAACAGGGAGGTCATGCTGCAAGTGTAGAAAATGCAGCCTAGGCTATAGCTATATAGCATGCAGTTGTGATATGCGCTTCATGGGAGGGATGTGATTGGAGTGGAGAGTGTGCAGGGGTCGCTGACCAGGATGCTGGCTGGGCTGGAGAGTTGGAGTTATGAGGAGACATAGCATAGACTGGGGATATTTCCCCTGGAACAGAGGAGATTGAGGGGGTGACGTTATTGAGCTTTATAACATTATGAGGGGCATAGATAGGGTCAACAGAAAGGAACTTTTCCCTTTGGTGGAGGGATGAGTAACGTGGTGGCATTGATTTAAGGTAAGGGGCATGAGGTTGACAGGTGAGGTGATGGGGAACTTTTGCACACAGTAATGTGGGACGCACTGCCTGAAAGGGTGGTGGATGCAGAAACTCTCCTGACATGTAATAAGTATTTGGACGTGCAGTTGTGGTGCCATGGCATACAAGGCCATGGAGATAGTGGTCGGAAATGGGAAAAGGCGACTTTGGAAGGTGCTTGACACGCACATCTTCGAAGGGCCAAGGGACCTTTGTCTATGATCCACACCTCTGACTCTATCACTCTGTGAGTGAGCTGTGTTGCAACAACAACAATTCAAACAATCATCAGTGCTATATGGTGGGAAGACAGAGCGGATCTCACTGTTGACTTCAAATACCTGGCCATTCCACCCCAGCCTCACTGACACCAGTGGACGTGGGCACATGGCGCCTCTCAAGCTCCAGGGCCTCCTGCTCGAATCAGCTCAAAATCATCGGCTGGGCCTGGCCGCCTCCAGTCTGCAAACGCTCCGACACATTGTGAGCATTTTTCTCCTGAGAAACAGTGAAGACCGTTTATTGCAGCAATTTGCACATGGACTCTGCACGCGCATGCCGCACCCCAACCACAGTGGCCCATGTCAGGCCACCAGTGCCCCCTCTCCACGCTATTGCTGATCAGTCACACAAGGGTAGTACACCTGCTCCCAACCCCCTCCCCAACGGCCACCTTGGACATATTCTGCGTACATCACTTTAGGAAACACACGATCTTGGCTCCCACAGCAAGGAGGTGCAACTACGTGCAGCGCCAAGGGCAGCAGATGGTTCTTGGCCATGCCACCTTGAGGCTCCCCTTCCACAATCTCATCACCGTGAACAGGACATGTGTTGGAGTTCTGAGTATGTGCCTAGCTGCATCTCCTGCAAGTTGCCCCAGACTAGTCCTGTGTGACTAAGAGCAACACATGGTGCGGGGGAGAACTCATCTCCTCATGAACCACTGAGGCTGATGTAAGCATGGGCACTACCTGCTTGCCCACCCAGTGTTCGAAAAATGCCCAACATGATTCAATGCAGTCACGACAGTAAGACTTGCGGGGGTAGGGCCCTCAAAGGCTAAGGCTACCTGCTGGGTTAAATGCCCAATACCAACATGGTACTCACCCTTCCAGAGCGCAATAAATCGTTGAAGTGCTTACGGCACTGGATCCAGGTGCTCTGCACCACGTTGCGGGAGCTCACCACCTCCGCCACCTCCTCCCAGGCACGCTTCCTCATGTGGGGGGGGTCTCGTCCTCCCATCCTGGGGAACCAGCACCTCCTGCCATGCTGCCACCTCCTTGAGGAGGGCAGCAAGGCAGTCATCAGAAAAGCGAGGGGCACATTGGCCCCCTGCTGGCCTACCCTGCAGCCTGCCCTGCTCCTCTGGCAGACCCTGCAGCCTGCCCTGCTCCTCTGGCCTTCCATCGAGAGTGCCCTGCTCAACTGACCCCCTGCGGTTGGATCTCCAGGTTGTCATTGTGAGCAGCCTACAAGAGGCTGCTAGGCCTTCTTTTAGACAGACTGCCAGGTCACCATTGGACCCAGCGGTCTGTGCACGCTCACTGCAGCCTGCACACTATCGCTATCCACGGGATTCGGAATTGTGCTGGGCGGGCCTTAATTGGCCCGCCCACGCAAAATGGCGGCGCGGCCCCGATCACGGGTGCCGATCAGGTCCGTGTCCACTCCTGCTCCGCCCGCCAAACGGAAAATTTTGGCCGTGGTGTTTTGTGGTTCAATGTACTTTAACCATGGTTAAAAAAACACATTTAATTGATGCTGCACTTGTTAAAATATCTTTACATTGCTCAATATTATGGATGATCCTATTATTTGATGCAGGCAGCTACCTATGGCAGTGACATGACTGGCATTGCGAGTCCATGTCTAGTGAATGTACCCATGCAGTTGCCGTGACAGCAAACGCAGCCTATTTTTACAACAAAATACAGGCCAATATCTAGAGAAACATGGTAAATTAAATTAAGATGTTGATTGACTCCATAGATTTAGTATGTCATTGAGAATTTTACCAACATCAGATGTTGTGACGGCCTTTGACCCGGAAGCAGTAACAGTAAGGAAATTTTTTAAGGCTTTAAAATGTTTGGGCAATTGTTTTTAAAAATGTTTGAAAATGACTTTTAAGAATTTATATACTTTGTAAATGGATCAATTATACTTTTTAGATAAGAAGAAACACTGTTCTATGTGACCTGGAAACAGAATCACAGAATAATAGAATTTCAACAGCACAGAAGGAGGCCATTCGGCCCATCGTGTCTGCACCAGCTCTCCAAATGATCATTTTGACCTAATGCCATTGCCCTACCTTTTCCCCATACCACTGCACATTGTTTCTATTCAAATAATCATCTAATGCCCTCTTAAATGTCTCAATTGAACCTGCCTCCACCACACTTCCAGGCAGTGCATTCCAGACCCGAACCACACGTGAAAAAGTATTTTCTCACATCACATTTGCTTCTTTTGCAAATCACTTTAAATCTGTGCTCCCTCATTCTTGATCCTTTTATGAGCAGGAACAGCTTCTCCCTATCAACTCTATCCAGCCCACTCATGATTTTGAATATCTCTATCAAATCTCCTTTAAGCCTTCTTCTCTCCAAGGAGAACAGTCCCAACCTCTCCAATTTATCCTCATTGCTGAAGTTTCTCATCCTTGTAACCATTCTTGTAAACCTCTTCTACACTCTCTCCAATGTGTTCACATCCTTCCTATAATGTGGTGCCCCGAACTGTACACAATATTCCAGCTGAGGTCTAATAAGTGTCTTATATAAATTCAGCATAACCTCTCTGCTCTTGTACTCTATGCCCCTATTAATAAAGCCCAGGATACTATGTGCTTTATTAACTGCTCTCTCCACCTGTCTGCCACCTTCAGTGATCTATGCACATGTACATCCAGGTCTTCCTGCTTCTGCACCTCCTTCAAAATTTCACCTCTAATTTTATATTGTCTGTCCATGTTCTTCCTACTAAAATGCATCACCTCACACTTCTCCGCATTGAACTTCATCTGCCACCTATCTGCCCACTCCACCAACTTGTCTATGTCCTTTTGAAGTTCCACACCGTCTTCCTCATAGTTCACAATGCTCCCAAGCTCCATATCATCCGCAAACTTTGAAATTGTCTCCTGTACTCCAAGATCTAGATCATTAATATATATCAGGAAAAGCAAGGGTGCCTATACCGACCCATGGGGAATTCACTATAAACCTTCCTCTAGCCCAAAAAATATACATTGACCATTAATCTCTGCTTCCTATTTTTCAACCAATTTTGAATCCATGTTGCAACTGTCCCTTTTATTCCATGAGCAATAGCTTTTCTCACAAGTCTGTTGACCTTTGACCTAACAGCAGTGCCAACAGGAAGGAAGTTAAAATATGGAAGCATGTGGCACACAGAAACAGGAAAGGGGAGAGCTGGAGAGAGAAGGTGGTCAGCAAGCTAGATTGGAGAGTTGGATTCCTGGGCAGTTGGAAAGCACATTTAGAACTGTTGCTGTTGCCTCTTTTACTTGCAAGTGAGTGAATGCCCAGAATCGGCCATTCCGTGTGAAGCTAAAGGCGGCTCTGATAGATCCATGCTACCACTACCAACAGGAGCTGAAGGTTGAGGGGGTTCCGGAAAGAAGTGCACCATTTTGTAGAAGATTGCGCAGGCGGAAGCAGCTGCCTGAGGAGAATCAGCAAAGTCCTGGAAAGAAAGGGACTGGAATTTGGTCCAAGGGAGATCTTAGCTTGGAAGAACTTTGTCCCTGAAACTGGTACCATACAGGCAGAGTGGACCTCCTAGGAAATTCTTGAGATTTATCTTTACTGTATTTGCTCTTTCATGGGTAACTTATAGTTTGTATTGACCATGATTTGACTGTTAATTTATGTTTAATTTTTGTTGATTCTGAGTTGTGTTAGTTACAAAAAATGAAATCTTGTTTGGGAATATTTTCATTTGGGGCCATTCGGTAAATTTAGTTCTTTCGGTTTATGAGTCCCCACAGGTATCGCAACAATGTACACAGGAAATGTTTCATTAGCAGGTGACAAGTGACATAGAAAGTAATTTAACAGTGCTGTGAAGCTAATTTTCTTACCTTTCATTTTGTTGCAAACATACAATTGGTAACAGTGGACAGGCCAATCGCTGGCTACCTTTTTCCTTAAACCTTTTTCCAACAATCCTGTTAGAATTCATCAGCCCCTTCCTGATCTTTTTCTTTCCTGTAAATAGAAAGAGACCCTTTCAGTTCAAAACATCTGTGTGATAGACAGTAATTTATTTGATTTCTGTATGGACGACCTTTCTAGTGAGATTTAAGCCTAATGAATATTTAAAGTGGAAATTATCTTTATTGTTAAGCAGTTGTTCTTTGATTCACTTAAATTATCACAGAGAGTAAATGGAATAGAACAACGATTTAGGGTCTCCATTTGAGTCTGCAGCATGTAGAATCACACAGAGTTTAGGACTTTAACATGTGCAAGCACTGAGACGATCTAAACCATGAAGCTGAAATGTCAATCTAACTGAAGAGCAATTTCATTGTTGAAGCACATTCCAGATCAACATCATTCTATACAGAATATATGGGAATATACAGATTTACTGTTATTTTGACTGCCTAACAGTAATGTCATTTATGTTTCACTTAATGATGGCTGAGAGTGGAATTTATTTACTGTCCGATAATTTATACACACTCGATCATACAATGATTTAATGCTTCTTGGCGGAAGATACTAATGCATATATTATTGAAAAGACTGTGGCATTAAACTGACTTATATTGGGACACATGGTATAACATGGTGACAAAGGGCATCTCAGTACTATTCATTGTCAGCATGTTTGCAAGCTGTGAGAAAACTGGTGCAAATCAAGGAAATTCACGATTACTGCTGTTTGAATGGAGGTGCAGCTATTTTAATAAACTTTAACTGTTTTGGTAAAGGCTTTGCAAGAGTGGTACAAATGACCCAGGCAACTTTTGTGTGGCATAAAAACTAGCTTAAATCACTAACTGCAAATTCTGAAACGCCTGCTCGAGAATAATGGCACACATCAAATAAACACTGTTACTAAGTTGCAAGGTTCAAGAAATTCTTCACTTTTGTGACTTATTTGTTGGTTTGGAAAGGCCTATTTTAGTATTCTGACCCAATTGTTGAACTAGAACATAAGAAATGGGGGTTGCAGTGGGTCATTTTGGCCCTTCAAGCCTGCTCCTCAATTCAATAAGATCATGGCTGACCTTTTACCTCAACTCCACCTTCCTACACTTAATCCCCTTACCACCAAAAAATCTATCAACCTCTGCTTGAATATACTGAATGACTGAACGTCCACAGCTTTCCGGGGTAGAGAATTCCAAAGATTCAACATCCTTCTGAGTGAAGAAATTTCTCCTCATCTTAGTCTTAAATGGCCAACTCCTTATTCTGAGACTGTGATCCCGTATTCTAGATTCCCTAGCCAGGCGTCTAGCCTGTCAAGTCACTAAAAAATGTTATATATTTCAATGAGATCATCTCTCATTCTTCTAAACTCCAGGAAATATTGGCCTGATCTGCTCAATCTCTCCTCATAGGACAATTCCCGGAACCAGTCTGATGAACCATTGTTGCCTTCCCTCAAGGGCAAATATGTCCTTCCTTAGTTACGGAGAGTAAAACTGCATGCGATACTCCAAGTGTGGCACCATCAATGGCCTACACAATTGCAGTCAGACCTATTTACTGTTATACTCCAAACCATTTATAAGAAAAGCTAACATATCATTTGCCTTGATCTTGATGTTGATCTGCATGTTAACTTTCTGTGATTCACATACAAGATAACTGGGAGGGTAGTGTGCCTACGCACCCAGGTGGCGACTTTCCACCTTCAGGCCCTGCAGCGATACCTTTACGTCAAGCCCCCTCTGAGATGGTGTGTCCTGGCAATGTATTTCTTCTGCCAGGTGCACGGCCTGAATATGATGTGCAGCTCCTGTTTGTAGACCTGAGGGGCCTTAGTGACTCCTTGCAGGCATTGCCCGTCTTTTACCAGGACCTGATCAAAGTTTGGAACATGGTCACCTCGTGCCACAGCTCTCCGCCATCAGGAGTAGCAGCTATCAGTAATCCGCACCTCCACCCTTTTCAGTGGCTGGTGGAGAAGAGGGCTGTTTCTGCTGGGATGACCAGGATTGGGGACTTGATGGGTGGCGGAGGAGTGGGCTGGATGATTTCCCAGAAGTTGGTGCAACATGTGTCAGTGGACGTCCGGCTCATGGCCAATGCCACCCTAGACCTTAGGACGGTCGTGGTCGGCCCCGACATCATACTGGGACTCGAGATGGTGCAAGTGCACAGTGATCTTCTGTCTGAGAGTACCCCTGTTCGGGCAGAATTCCACATTGGCTCCAAGCCCCGAACCCTCCCTCGGGAGCCGGTGCCCCGCAACTTGAGTCACCTCACAGAAATGCCATCTGTGCCCTTTAGCATGGCACGGAGGGTTTCCTGCTGCACACCCTTCACGTCCTTGTCCTCACCCGCTGCCTTGTTACCGTCCAGCAGCGGACGTCCCCAGTGGGGGGCCCTCTACGGAGGAGTCCTCCCTTTTACCATCGGGGACCTGGGTGGAGGGTGTTGCATGCAGCAGTCCCATACAACCATAGGATGTATCAGTTTACGGACGCCCAAGATGCTTGCGTCTCTTGCAGCCTTATGGAGTCCGTGGACCATGTGTATGCTGGTTGTTGTTTGCATGAACCCATTTTTAGTTTCTTGAGAAAACTTTTACTGTGATTTTGTCTGCACTTCAGCCCCAAGCTCCTGATCTACTGGCACCCAGTGTGGAGGAGGGCTGGGAGGGAGGAGGACCTCCTCATGAACCTGCTCCTGGGCTTCACTCAGTTGACCATTAACAGGTCCAGGCAGCGGGTGATCAAGGGAGTAGGCTGACCTGACTGTCTGTCCCTCTTCTGTGGCTATGTTCACGGCCGGTTGTCCTTGGAGAGGGAGCATGCGATGTCCACTGGAACTGTCGAGGCCTTCCATGCTAGGTGGGCACAGAGGGGACGGGGGGGGTGTTATTGACCCCCTTAATCACATTCTGATTTGATGTTGGTAAGTTTCTTTTGCATTTTGTCTTTTGTTTTTGCAGTTTCCCTTTAAGGGGCTGCCTTTTACTTTGGCCCTTGGTTTGTTAATTGAGTTCATTTGTTTTGCAACAAAAGAGTTACAAGATGACCCAGGTCCCTCTGAATGCAAACATTTCCTAGCCTTTCATCATTCAGAGTATTCTGCTTTTTAATTTTTCTGAGCAAAGTGGATAGCTTCACACTTTGGGCGGAACTTTCCAAGCCCGCTGGTGGTGGGCATGTGAGGTGGCATGGGCAGACAATATGGTGCGACCTGCTTCATGACTGTGCCATCGTCCACTCAGCCCACCAACAGCGGGCCGCGTTTCTTGCCATCGATCGGCGGGGAGCTAATTGTAATACATCAGCATATCATTAAAAGGCCATCCCACCAGGAGCTTGGAACCCCATCGTATCGTCCATCCATGTTGGCAGGAAAGCACACCGACGTGTTTCACAACAGCACGCAGGCAACGTGCACTTGGCGGCCTTCACTTTGGGGGAACTGAGGTAAGTGAGCAGCAGCGTTCTCCACAACTCGCCTTTTGTTTACAGGCCTCAGGGGCGCTGGGGGGCAGGGTCAACTGATGCCTGGCCCTGGAGGAGACTGCTGAGAGTGAGGTGTCCGGGGGCAAGTGCTGGCCAGCCTCGGAGGCAACTGTTGTCAGTTGGGGGGCAGTCACGTGCTGCCTGGCGTTGAATCTCGTGCACAGGCATTCGAGGTGGGGGGCAGGGTAAACGCAGCCACAGTGATATGATTGGGGTCAAGCTCCTAGCCTGCCTGGCCATGCAAGCAATGCAGAGGCACCAAAGGGCCACCAAGCGCTCCATACCTTACCCCAGCATAGACTTCGAGGCCGCCATCACTTTATGGACCGCAGAACAGTTGAACTGTACACGTTGTACAATCTCCTCGCCAATGCTGACCATGTAGCAGTCACTGCTGGAGATGCTCACAGCCCCTTGCAATCTCAGCATCACGGTTTGGACCAGTGTCCTCCATGTCACAGGTTGACAGGGCAGCCATGCAGCGCACTCATCTCTGGCCATCCGTGGGGTGACCAGCACTCTCCGGGAATCGGGGCGGTCACACAGGGCCAGGAAAGGTGCTAAGTACAACCATGATAATCACGTCTCTCCCTTTCATGCTGCAGGAGGACCACGTCAGGATCATGGATCCTGGTGACCTAGTTGTATGCCTGATGACCTACAGAGACTGTAGAAGACAGAGGAGAGAGTGACTGAGGCTCTTGGCTGCGCAAAGGCAGGAGCAGAAACCTCATGAAGAAGGGACAACAGGAGCTCCCGCATATACTGCCCAGGAACGACCGTGAGTAATGGCTGGTCGGCACCTGGCGACACCCAGGGTCTATAGATGCCACCTGCCATTCTTGCAGATGTTGAGAATCAGTGTCGCTGATGACTGCGCATGTCCAGGGACCTGGTAGCTCACATCTGCCACTTACTGCAGGACTTGGTGCCAAGGGGACATGGAGGGCATCCACTGCCAGTGGCTGTGAAAGTGACTGCGGTGCTCAATTTCTATGCCAGTGGCTCCTTTCAGGGCTCCCTAGGTGACCTCTGTGGGATTTCACAATGCGCCACCTAAAAATGCATCCATGAGGATGCCATCTTCTCCATGGCACACAACTTTGTGCATTTCGCCCGGGTCCAGGACAGCCAGGATGCAAAGGCCATTGGATTTGCCCTGATCTCAGGGTTCCCACAGGTGCAGGGCGCGATTGACTGCACCCATGTGGCGCTCAGGTCTCCATCGCTACACTCAGTGGACTTCATCAACCGCAAGGGCTTCCACTCACTGAACGTGAAGCTGGTGTGCGACCAGCAGAAACACATCCTGCAGGTATGCGCATGGTTTCTAGGGAGTGTACATGACGCCTACATCCTGAGTCACTCGCAGATCCCTGGAATCTTCCAGGGTCCACAGAGGCTGCAGGGTTGGCTCTTTGGGGACAAGGGCTACCTGCAGAGGCCATGATTCATGACACTTGTGTGACAGCCTCAGATGGCAGCAGAGCGATGCTATAATGAGGCTCACGCTGCAGCTCGTAACTTGGTGGAGCAGACCATCAGGATGCTGAAGATGCCATTCCGGTGCCTGGACCAGTCTTGTGGAGCCCTGCAATACAGTCCACAGAGGGTGTCAAGCATTGTTGTTGTCTGCTGCGCCTTTTACAGCCTGGCGCTGCAACAGGGAGAGGAGCTGGCTGAGGGGGAAATGAAGGAGCTGGATGGGGATGAGGGTGAGGGGGTCCTCGGTGGTGATGATGACGGGGATGAGGCTCTCACACTGGCTAGATGAGGTAGGCGTGCTTGGGAGGCCCTCATAGCTGCCAGATTTGTGGACGATAACGGCGACATGCAGTGAGGTGACCCCATAGATTCTCACACCACAGTTGTGAACGTTTGAATCCAGTCTGGCTTATTGCAGCACCAATACCCTCTGTGAGAATGCTCCTGTCATGGAGATGCAGTGGAGGCCCTAATTGTTGCTTGATCACAGGGGGATGATGACAACATGCAGTGAGGACACTCCGTAGATCTTCACATAGCCTCTGAGAATGTCTGACTCCTGTCTGGCCGAGGGCAGCTCCCTTGCGCTCTGTGATCAGGGTCACATCATAGAGACGCAGCCATGAAACTTTAGACACATCTGATGCTGTGTCCGCCTTCAGTACCTCAGCCCTTCAGGAGCTGGTGCACAGCATCACTGGTCACAGACGCTGGTGTGATGGGGGCCAGCCCCACCTTAAAGGTGCTGAGAGTACACAGAGAGCATAAGAGAACTCTGTGACGCCTGCCCACTACATTCTGGCAGCAATGACCAGCACTGCCGAGGTGCAGGTATCAGTAATGTTTCCAGGGAGTGTGGGACTGGACCATCACTGTGGTCTGAAGGCTGCACAGAGTCCGGGGGAGAGGCCCTGGACTGAGACACCTGCCTTTATCTTGTGCAGAAAGGTTTCATATCTGAGTGACAAGAACACTGCTCATCAGAACAAGGAGCCACAGGCAGGGTGACATTCTTAGGAGTTCATTGGCAATAATGAACACTATGCACAAGTGATCAGCACCCATGGCCAGGCTGTGCAACTACTTTTACCTTAATTTCCTAACCCTGTCGCTACATCTTGGTGGTCCCCCAACATCCACAGTGCAGGTGGAGGCAGCCTGCTGACTGTGACACCCTGTCTGCGATGACTTTGGCAGGCGTCCTATGGAGGGCCGAGACTTGGTGGGCCCTGACCTGCTTTCTGGGTCCTGCTGTGTGGCACTGGCACCCTCCTCGGCCTGTGAAGCTGGAGCTACAGAGGTCACAGGGAGAAGGGGTTTGGATGGGCCAGTCACTCCCAGAGTCTCCTGGGCAGATGGCCCTGGAGTGTGCACCTGCTGGTCCTCCTTCCTATGGGTGCCCGAGGGCCCCTGGCTGATTCTGTGAGCAGAAGGGGTAGCTGGAGTGAGATCGAGCTGCCAACGCCCCTCTCGCATACAAACTGTTGGAGGTTGACAATGGCATCAGCGATGGAGTTAAACCCGCACAGCAGTGCAGGAGTAACATCCTGGACCAAGTTCTCCATGGTAGCCGCCATCTGCCAGTGTTAACCTCGGCGCATTGCAATGCCAGCACTATCACCTCAGCCTGAAGATGGTCAGACACCTCCATCGTGCCGTGCAATCTGAGGAGTGCAGCGGACACCCCTTCCTGATGTTCCCGAACTTGACTTTGCTGCTCCAGTAACTGTGACATGACCGAGTCCAGAGGCTCGTCATCTGACTCGGACTCAGCAACATTCTGGCCTCCAGCAGTCCACCACGTGCCGGGGACCTGGGAAGTCCCTGCCTCCGCCTGCGATGGATCAGAAAGTGTAATGTGCTCACCAGATTGTGATCCCGAGGCTACTCTAAAGCTAGGTCCCACAGAGGTGTGTGTCATTCGCTGGTGGAGGATGTGAGTGAGTGCTGTGATGGAACTTCGGGGGGGTGCCTCCAGATTCCTCTTCAGAGGTTTCTTCAGGGCTTGATTGGAGGCTCTGGGTCATGGACTCTATCGGCTGTTTGGCAGATGTGCCTGCGAAAGCAAGGAGAGATAATTAGTGCATGGCAGTGGCCTGTGAAACAGGACACATCACTCACAGCATGGTTGCCTGATGGATGTTGCACTGCTGGATCCTCACTTGGTAGAGAAGCGCCGGCCTCACCGTCAGCACAGGACCGGTCCTGGTCATCGCCGGCCAGCTGGATGGCTCTGTTTTCGAATTCTGTCAGAACTTTGATATCCGGCATCCCTCCACCTGAGTGCGACCTTTCCCTCTTTTTATGAGCCAGTTTGTCTTGCATGGATAGAGATGGGGAGAGTGTATCAGGGCATCTGCCGGGCCAGATGATAAGTATGCCTGGCCTATGTGGGTGGTGAGTGGTCCCATGGACGCAATGAGGACAATGAAGGTGTGTGTGTGAGAGAGTGAATGGTGATGTCACTTGCACTGGCAGTGAGTGAGGGCCCTGTGGATGTGTGATGGGTTTTGAGTGTGTGAGTTGGGAGTAATGAATAGAGTGACTTACCCTGGCAGAACAGAGGAGATCATTCATCCTTTTGCGGCACTGGGTGGCTGTCCTCCTCTGCAGGGTGTTTGCGCTGACCACCACTGCCACCGCCTCCCAAGCTGGGATGGTGACTTTGCTGCCCATCCTGCATCCAGAACGGGGGTATAGCACATCTATACCCCACGGCATCCAGCAGTCACTCGAGGGACCTCTCGTTGAAGTAGAGGGGCTACAGTCTTTTTTCCTTTGCTGGCCATGTCTCCCAGGCAGCAGTGGTGAGCTGGTGGTGATGAGCACTTTGATGGCCGCTGTCCTTTAAATATGGCGGCCAACGTGATATGGGTTGAAAACCCAGCATTTTTGTCATCAGGTAGGACTCCATTTTACCTGCTCACTTCCGCGCTTAGTGCAATTCTGGGAAAATTCCGCCAGTGATGTCTACACTTAGCTCGCAAAGACGTGTATTCCAGAGAGATACTTTGTTTTGGAGTTAGATCTAAATTAGTTTAAAAACATTCAGTGAACCCTGAAAGGCTGTGTCATCATTGAGACAGGTAGAGCTTAGGAAGATGCTCTGGTTTCAATTGATCTAAGTGTTCTGCAGCAGGGGAATAGGCAGGATACTGAAAGAATGCTGCTGTTAGAAGGATACAGGCAGTTAGGCCTCGAAGAAGCCTTGGAAGCCATCAGTGCAGCTGAGGGTTGCAGTTTGGACCTCATGTGATTTGCAGCTTACAGAGAAGCTCTGGGAGCTGTTCAGTGCTGTTAGGGCTCAGAGACATCCTGTGGAACTAAGAAGGTGGCAGAAGGTCACTGGGTCCACCCCTGGCAGTTAGGGCTCAGAAGAAGCCCTGGGAGAAATGTATAGTTCAGTGCAGCTGAGAGACTGGAGTTTGGAGAAACCCAGGGGTAGTGTCAGCTTAGTCAAGCTAGAGGACTGTGGAAGAGTTGGAATTGTGCCAGTCATTAGAGATGGGAATGCAGCTTTGTGAATCCAGTGGAACACAGTCTCAGGAGAAGAGATTGAACCATTAGGAGGTGAGCAGTCATTGAGACAATTCAAGTTGGAGTGGCTTTTGAGGGAATTCAGAGGTTGGATCTTCAAAAGTGAAGAGTTGAAATCCCTCATGAGGCAGACTGAATTTTAATGAGAGATTGTAACTCACGGTGGTCACTGACATCTGGGTAGGTTGCTGAGAAATCTGTGGAACCTATCTTGGTCACATCTGCCATTTAATGTGCCTTTAACCTTCTATGGACAGCAATGTCTGTAATTATTTGCACAGACAGCGGTGAGAATGTGATACTTGCTGTCACCTGAAGTAGTTAAAGCAGATATCATTGATACATTCCAGGGGCAGCTTGATGCATACACGAGGGAGAAGAAAATAGAGGGATACGGGGGTGAGGTGGGAAGAAGCTTAGGTACAGTATTAAGAGCAGCATAGACCAGTTGGGTGGAATGCGCAGATTCAATGCTGTAGATTCTATGTAATTGTATAGTTCAGTCAGTTGAAACTTGCTAATACCTTTGTGAGTCAACTTGGCACAGTGTAAATTTCAGTGACTCAGTGGTTAATTTAGCCAGAAAATTCTGAATGGGGATCATTTGATGTAATCAATGATGACTTTCTATTTTTGCTGATGTAAAGCTATTTTCTCATTTCACTGATGCTGAACTGAAAGTGTGAACCCAGAGTAAAGTTGCAATCTGTCTTCAAGCAAAATGCAGAAGGGCTCATGAGAAAAGGTAGTAGCAGCTTTCCATCATACAGTTTATTAATCTTGTGCAGTATCATAACTCAGTCTGTAAAGTTTTCAGGGGATGGCTTTGGACTTCTTGAGTAAATTTTAAACATACTTCTTGATTTAAATGTGAAAAGCACCATTAAAGTTTTCAGCCAGATAGCGGCCAGGGTTCTGCCTGACTGGAAGCGAACAATAACAGCTGGTTGTGACTGGAAGCTGCATTGTAAACACACTCTAATAACCATATCTCTAGTTCCTCTAGTTCAATTCACTTAGGGTGGAAGACCAAATTCTGTAATGTTTACTTCATAACTCAGAGTCAAAGCTGTTAAGGACACGTGATGACAGTTTGATCCAGAGACAAACTTGCAATGGTATTTCCTGTTGCTTAAATTCAAGAAGGCATCCATAAAAGCTTTACACCTGGCTTTATTATGACACCATTGGTATCAATTGTCTACGTAATTATTTCATGAAAATTTTTATTTGGAACTGAAATTTAGGGAGTATTGTCATTTCTTTCAGTGGTATATTAAAAATGCTCTTTGAAAATCATGTACATGTATATTTAGAAATACAACCACAAATTTTGCGATAGCTGCAATGGTGGAGCTGTCAGCATTCACCACCTTTACTCCTTTGAAACCGACAGCTACTTCTGGAATCCATACATGCTCAATTAAGCATGGAAATCCAGACGTTGCTGTCAGTGATTCTACATTTCTGTGTTGGGTGCTTTGCTGAAGTTTCTCCTTATCTGTAATCAATTAGAAATCATTGATTAAGTTCAATTCTATCCTTGCGGGACATCCAAACCCCACATGCAAAATTCTAATGGGAATCACTGGACTGCAATCAGGAGCAGGAGTGCTCCTAGGATACGGTGATATTCTGTCATCTCCAATGATAGAGCCTGGCATTCTCTTGATCTGTGTGGCAGAACCCAATTACTGAATAAACCCACTGAGCCTTTTAGGGAACTAATGGACTTTCACTTTGCATTAATTTCTGAGATTGTAATAAGTGACAATGCTGTTAACATTATTACAATGGTCTGTGGTAACGCACTGCACATACTGGAATTGCTTACAAGCAGCATGGCAAACAACACAACTCAGCATAAAGTGCATTTATGTATCTGGCGTTTACTTTCCAGTAGTTGTCATTGAATATTCAAGTTTCCTCATCAATGCGTATAAGTATATAAGTTGCAATAGTTTGCCATGACCAAAAATTTGATTCCGTACCTGTGAATTGGCATATGAAAAGTATATTGAGGCACTGGGAGAAAGAAGAAACACAATAGATTTAAAAGGATGATAACAGAACTCATAAGTTAGACCAGGAAATACTGGACATACTTGAACACTTTTCTCTAGAGGGGAGAAGTTTGAGAGGTGACCTAATAGAGGTCTTTGAAATTAGGAAGGGGTTTGATAGGGTAGACATAGAGAAGATATCTCCACTGGTGAGTGAACCTAAACTATAAGATAGTTTTTAATGAATCTAATAAGGAATCCAGGGGAAATTTATTTACCCAAAGAGTGGTGGGAATGTGGAACTCGCTATCACATGGAGTAGTTCAGGTAAATAGCATGGATTAATTTCAGGTGAAGCCAGGCAAGTACATGAAGGGGGAAAGAGTAGACATATATGTTCATAGGGTTAGATGAAGATATTGGAGGTGATTTTCAGTTCCTTGTTTATGCTTCAAAATGGGGTGATTGTGAGACTAAAATAATATGCAACATAGTCATACCACATCACTGCAGAGTTGCTATCTGGCCCAATTTTTGGGTGGACTTCCATCCAGGCAATCTGTGATCCAAATGGAAACAAACATGAGGCTCATATACATTTGCAAACTGGGGTTGTCAGATGAAAAAGTTAAAACCATGAACACCATTTTCTTCTTGGCTCATCTAACTACCACTCATTCTTGGTCCCACCGATCAACCATAAAGGAGGGGATGATAGTACAACTCTGAAGGCAGCCATATTCAATAGAAAATTAAAGGAATCATCAACAGTCAGGGAAAGCTGAAAATAAATTTGAGAGACAATTATTTTAGTAGCTGGTTTAAGGTTTTCAATCTTAAAATCTTCCAAATTTGATATATTTGCTTTTTTATTTATTTGTTCACTGGGTGTGGTGTAGATACACCCATAGTACTGTCAGGGAGGGAGTTTCAGCATTTTTGATCCAGTGACAGTGAGGATGGAGTGTGACTTGGAGGGGAGCTTCCAGGTGGTGGCATTCTCACACTTCTGCTGCCCTTGTCCTTCTCAATGGTAGAGGTCACAGGTTTAGAAGTTGCTGTCAAAAGAGCCTTGGTGATTGCTGCAGTGCATCTTGTAGATGGTACACATTGCTGCTACTGTGCGTTGGTGGTGGAGGGAGTGGATATTTCAGGTGGCGGATGGGGAGCCAATCAAGCGGGCTGCTTGGTCCTGGATGGTGTCAAACTTTTTGAGTGTTGTTGGAGCTGCACTCATCCAGGCAAGTGGAGAGTATTCCATCACAGTGCTGACTTGTGCCTTGTAGATGGTGGTCAGCCTTTGGGGAGGAAGTATTACTCACCACAGAATTCCCAGCCTCTGACCTGCTCTTGTAGCCACATTTATATGGCTGGCCCAGTTCAGTTTCTGATAAATGATAGCCCCCAGAATGTTGATGGAGGGGGGATTCAATGATTGTAATACCATTGAGCATCAAATGGAAATGGTTAGATTTGATTTTATTGGAGATGGTCATTGCCTGGCACTTGTGAGTTGCTAATGTTACTTGCCACTTATCAACCCAAGCCTGAATGTTGTCCAGGCCTTGCAGCACATTGACATGGACTGCTTCAGTTTCCAAGGAGTCATGAATGTTGCTGAATATTGTGTAATCATCAGTGAATATCCCTACTTCTGACTTTATGACGGAGGGAATTTTGATGAAGCATCTGAAGATGTTTGGGCCTAGGACACTACCCTGAGGAACTCCTGCAGCAATGTCCTGGGACTGAGATGATTGACTTCCAACAACCACAACCATCTTCCTTTATGCTAGGTATGACTCCAACCAGTGGAGAGTTTTCCCCCTGATTAACTCCATTGACTCTAGTTTTGCTCGGGCTCCTTAATGCCACAGTCAGTCAAATGCCGCCTTGATTTCAAGGGCAGTCGCTCTCACCTCCCCTCTTGACTTCAGCTTTTTTGTCCATATTTGGACCAAGACGTAATGAAGTCAGGAGCTGAGTGGCCCTGGCAGAACCCAAATTGAACATCAGTGAGCAGGTTATTGCTGAGTAATTACTGCTTGATAGCACTGTCAACGACCCCTTTCATCACTTTACTGATGATTGAGAGTAGACTGATGGGGTGGTAATTGGCTGGGTTGGATTTGTCCTGCTTTTTGTGCTGCTGAAGGTTCTGCACTCAATTCACCTGTTGCTCATTTTCATTCTGAAAGTTAATATTCCTCCCATCCCCACACTCCCTGTCACCTTTAAGGTGATGCTACAGGCCCTTCACAGTTAGCCAGTCAAACTTCTCATCTCCGGGCCAGAGAAATTCCTATTAGGGGAAGTAAAAACAAAGGGACAGGAGTAGGCCATTTAGTCCCTTGAGCATGTTCTACCATTCAATGAAATCATGGCTGATCTGTGACCTATCTCCACTATGCTACCTTTGCCCCATAATGTTTAATACCTTTAGTTTAATAAAAATCTATCAATCTCAGTTTTAAGTTAACAATTGCCCAAATATCAATTGCCATTTCCAAATTTCCACCACACTTTCCATGCAAAAATGTTCCCTAACTTCACTCGTGGAAGATCTGGCTCTAATTTTCAGACTGTTTCCCCTTCCCTAGACTTTCCCACCTGCAGAAATAGTTTCTCTCTATCTACCCTATCTGTTCCTTTTAATATCTTGAAAACTTCTAAAATTCAAGGAGTACAACTGTATCAGTGTAATGTCTCCCCGTAGTTTAAGCCTTGGAGTTGAGGTATCATTCTAGTAAATCTACACTGCACTCCCTGCTAAGCCATTATATTCCTATGATATGGTGCCCAGAAATCCCCGAGTGTATTTTCTGCTGGCAGCTCATCAATCACATCATAGTAAGGATCCAAGGCCAAAATGGATCATGTCCCATACAGACTCATCAGAGAGACTTTGCTCATTAATTTTCACTGGGCTTCAGAATAGTGCTTTATTCTCTTCCATAACGGTTACACAAGGCATTATAAGAAAGTGCAGAGTCAGAAGAAATATTTCACTAACTGACTGATGCTGCAAATGATGTGCAACTTTCATGGAAGCTTTACAGCTATTTTGTGTGATTAACTATTTCTTAAAGAAGTTTGAAAGGGAATAAAGATTTCCAATAAATTTCTGTGAATTCAGAAGGCAGTATTGAAACAAAAATTTCAGATATTAAATGAATATTTAAATCTAAATGATTGGAATTGCATTTCAGAGGTGCCAATCTCATAGGACTGGGAGCTAGAAATCAATATTTTTGATGTATGCAGTATGTAAAGATAAAATGTTCTTTTATTCATGCAATTAATAATTAAAATTATCAAAAAGCAAATTACCCTGTATTAACATTCCACACCAGACTCGTTGTTTAGTCAAAATTGTAATTTTTCTCTTGCTTTTAATTATGACATTCTCTAATACATTCGAAATGGATATTTTCATATTTACCCCATGAACACAGAGTCCTTTTTCACGAACAGGTAGTCGCCCAACTCTTCTTCTTTGTTGCTTTCCATTTTGTTTGCTATTCCTTCATTGGCTTGTGCTCAGGAACTCTCTGTGATTTAGTGATTCTGGATGCTGAGTACCTTGTCCAAATAACCACGGCTCATGGGTAAGCAAGTATCAACTGAGCCCAATCTGAACCCGATTGTTCCCGATGCCTACAGCAAACATAATGGTCCAGAAATTCGGATATGTTACATCCAGTTTATTGGGCATTAAATGGTTTCCTAAATCTCCAATATAACATGCAGGAAGCTCACACTCATAATCAAGCTAAAAGTGTGCTGCCCATGAAATTGATAATGACCAATAACAATTCATTTTCATCCCAATAATGGGGGGTACCTCAGGCCTCATAATTCAGGCAACCAGAGTATTCTTTGAGTCCTATGTGAACCCACCCATAAACACGACAGCTGCCCTGCAGCAATTTAAACACTGGGAGAAGTGTTAATTGCTTTAAGGCGAGAATTCCACCCAGATCTTAAGAGGCCAGTCCACTGGCCAGCAGCTCTGTAGTCCCAGCAGCACTAGCCAGGAGTGGTGGCCACTGCTAGGACTACAAGAAGTTCCACCATGCCCGGAGCCTAGGTAAGACCCGGCGTCTAAGCAATTGAGTGGGGGGGTGGCCGTGTTCAAGTGGCCAGGAGATGGAGGGTTAAACAAGGGGGGTGATCTTGAGGAGGGGTGCCTCCGGTGGGCTTAGGGGACCCACAAAGGAGGCCACCCACCGCCGCCCAACCCCCACCCCCCGACTTTGCCTGGCACCAGCCTGTGCAGCTAAAGCAGGCTGGGCTTCCCACATTGCGTGGGCCCTGTTCTGGCAGTGGATAAAATACCAACAATGGAAAGATGAAGCCATTAAATGCTCATTAATTGGCCATTTAAGGTTCTCAATAGGCCCAAGGGTGGGCAGGCCACCCAGTGCCTCCTCTGCCCCCTACTAAACTTCAGACGGGCTGGGGCGGGTGGGTAGGTGGCCTGCTGGATTTTGTCCGCCAGTGTGAAATCCAGCCCCGAGGGCAGAATTTTTTTGTTGGCAGGTGGGTGCGATCGGTGGGTCCGGGATCAGCCAGGCAACAGACCACCGACCACAATCGGCCCCCGACTGCGACTTCGCACTGGCTGGCCAATTAACGGCCAGCTAGCGTGAGACACGCGCCGAGAAGCTCAGCGCTGCCGGGGTGGGGTCGGGAAGAGGATAGGTGATGACGTCAATGCGGGCACGGGCCAGCACTGACAAAAAGCTCCCTGAAGGCAAAGAGCTGCCTCAGGGAGCTGCAGACCCGAAAATCCTCAAATAAAGTTTTGAAAAGCAGAAAAAAATGTCCAAGCATCCCAATTAGGCACCTGAAAACATACATGATGAAAATGCTGTCCACCGATTTTTATTTTTATTTTATTTCATCACATAAACCCCATCCCGTCCTTAGATGAGGTTTCATGAAGAGTGTAAAGGCCGCCTGGCCGATTCACCCACCTGCCAACCATAAGGTTGGATGGGCAACGTAAAATTAAAGACAATTGCACCATTAATGACCTTAATTGGCCTTTTAATTGTCGGCGGGCATGCTTCCGACTTTTTCATGCGTCCGCCGACCAAAATATCGTGTGAGCACGGGATGACATCGGGACGCCTGCCTGACGTCATCTTGCACGATTTCACGCCGAATCGGGTCGGGCGCACGCCCACCCACCAAGCTAAAAATTATGCCCCTAATGTCAGGGGTTAGCTATGAGGAAATTTTCATGAAAACCCAAGGGCAACTTGAACCCATCCATCCCGTGGAAACCAGATTGGTGGGCAGTTAAAATTGCCAAGGTAACTTAGCCATCCTGGAGCGGTCAAGAGCTGACAGGTTCTAATCTTGACCTGCTCTCCTGAGCAGGCAACAAGAACCAACTCATAACCAGCTGTATAATATGTGTTTCAGTTCCTGGTGACACTATCTGGACCGAAATGCAATTTTTACCAGGTGGCCTGAGCCAGAAGCACAATGAGATCCAAGCAAAACCAATGGCTAAGGTTGGTCAAAGGGGTGTGAGGCAGGTGAGGCCCAAAAGGAATATTTTCTTTCAAGAAAATATCTAATACTTCCTTTGTGGAACCTGGAAGAGCAAGAATGATCCTCTGAGCTTCATGAGGAACACTTAGCCTTCGCCACCATCATAAAGATTTGCAAATCAGTTCAAGAAACTAGGAACTAGGAAGGTATGACCAATAGGCTGAGACTTCTAGACTTGTAACATTTGATTTGACTTAACTTTGCTCATTTTTGAACAAAATGGCTCGACATAACAATAGCTCATTAAAATTCACAACACTTTGAAATTAGCAGTGCAAAGTAACCCAGCCATGAACGCCTGTTCAGCGTATCTGAAATATTTTATTACATTTATACATGTTGGAGCCAAGGGAATTGACAAATAGCAAATTTATGGTTTAATATTTTAGTGTCAAGAAAGCTTTATTTGTTGTTAGTGAAATCAGTTCTGTGTGGAATCAACCAACCAAGCAGGAAGTCCAATTCCAATTGGAGGGGAAACCTTCCAGCGGCAGTAGTTGGTCTGCTGGTGCAACCTTTTCTGATACTGGCCTCCTCTTTGAGGCATGGAGCCTTCAGCTACTATGATCCTTCCAGAACTGCTGCAGAGAGGCTGCCTCCACAAAACTGGCAGCGTCCGCACACAGCAGGAGACAGATGTCATCAAGCACTCTATATGGCCCCTAATTGAGGCCTTAATTATGCAGGTTGGCTGGGCAGCTGATATGCATACTGGCCCACCCCTGAGAAACTTCCTGGCCGGCGGGAGTGTGTCAGGGAGCCATCTCGACATGCCTCTTCCTTAATTTCCCAACCTCCCCACACTCCGCACCCCCCACCTCCATGTGTGCCTCACCAGGGCTCAGTAAATTCTGCACTCCATACCTATATGGAATAGGGGAACAGAGGAATCTGGAGATACAGATACACACATCATTAAAATCAGTGACACAGCTTAAAAAGGCTATTAAAAAGGCAAGCAAATATGGTGTTCATTTCTAGGCAAGTGGGATTGAAAAGCCAAGAAGTTATGTTAAATTTGTATAACAAATGGTATCATAAGTGAATCCACGGTCCCCATGCATTTTTTCCCTCTTCCCATTATGAATCAGATACATAAACATAAGATATGTCTGGAAAAGCATTTTCCTTACACATTCTACAAGATTCACTAGGCCTATTCTTTTTAATAAATTGCAGCATGGTAAAAATGTACAAAAACTATTGAAATTGCCTAATTCCTTCAGGGTGCATTTGAATTTAGATTAATTTTACATTGAAATTTAGAAAGTGACTAACCCCTTTCCCATAACAGTGTTAAAACATGCTATTAAGTAAACTGCATTCTTTGCCCCATCTTTTCCAGTGATTTTCAGTTTATTCTTTCTCCTGCAATATCATACACATTGAATGGAAGATGATGCAGAGTAGATTCAGCTGTCTAAAATAATACATGACATTATACTTCTATGTAATCAAGGGGAACATTAAAAAAGTCTCACCGCTAGTAAACCCGAAAATTACAGATTCCATTAATTAAAAAGCTGTCATGTACAGCAACTCAAGTACAAAAAACATAGGCAAATCAATTGTACCTAAATTGCAAATTATAAAGGGCTTGGCATAGAACACTCAAGAAAAAAAATGATTTTCCACTGTCAGTGGTACATTTTAGTCAGAAAAATAAGGAGGCCACATACTTGGAAAACCTGCGTACAAAATTTGCAAAGCCTGAACTCCTAAAACGTCAGCTGGAAAGCTTCCAGCCACTTCTGGCATCGCCTGCACAGTATACACCTGGTGTGCTAGTACAAGAGTGCCTTGTGCAAGATGGAGCATGCAGGGTGGGTGCATTATGAAGAGAAACATTATCTAAAGTTGTTTGGTGCCCGATTTGACATTTTGGATCTTGCAGATCCTGCTAGCACTCTCTTAATCACTCCCAGCTGAACATGAGTTCATGGCAGAAACCCTCTAGTGCTATTTAAAGGGATCACTGTTTAACTTTCAGGTGAGGTGCTTTTGATTTTCTTTTGCTGCTGCACAGTTAGTACAGTGTTCAGTATTTTTGGAGGAGTTGACAGATGTTTTTGGATTCACAAGGAGGTGATGCTGGGTTCTGAAAAGGTCAGAGGAAGCCTGCCAGAAGATAGCCTAATTTTAGTGATGGAAGCTATGTTTGTAGCCCCTCTTGGACTGCAGCATGACTTGGAGATGGAACATAGATAATTGAAAGGGGAAACTATGTGCAGAGTGAGGAAGAGGAGGGGTCTCAATAAAAGTCCCTTCCACCAAGGATCTTCAGAGAATACTTCTCCTACCTCCACCTCAACCAGAAGTGTCTGAGGTGCCTACCTTTAACCAAGGAAATGAGGAACTGTCCCACCTCCTGCAACCAGACCCGCAGCTGCATAGCAGGACAAGGAAGGCACAGCCAGTGGCCACCACCAGTGGAGGGTAGAGCTCCATAACAGTAGCACTGATGGCAATTCAACATTGCACATTGATTGATATCATGCTCTACCTACTCTGTACACTTCCACAAGACTTTATCTGTACCTGCTTCACCGATGTGGCATGATTCATGGCAGAAGTGTGTGCATGCCATTTCTTTTATTCATTCATGGGATGTGGGCTTCGCTGGCTGGGCCAGAATTTATTGCCCATCCCTAGTTGCCCTTGAGAAGGTGGTGAACCGCTGAAGTCCATGTGGTGTAGGTACATCCACAGTGCTGTTAGGAAGCGAGTTCCAGGATTTTGATCCAGCGACGGTGAAGAAATGGCGATATATTTCCAAGTCAGGATGGTGAGTGACATGGAGGGGAACTTCCAGGTGGTGGTGTTCCCATCTATCTGCTGCCCTTGTCCTTCTAGATGGTAGCGATTGTGGGTTTGGAAGGTGCTATCGAAGGAACCTTGGTGAATTCCTGCAGTCCTGCAGTGCATCTTGTAGATGGTACACACTGCTGCTACCATGCATCGATGGTGGAGGGAGTGAATATTTGTGGATGTGGTGCCAATCAAGTGGGCTGCTTTGTCCTGGATGGTGTCAAGCTTCTTGAGTGTTGTGGGAGCTGCACTCATCCAAGCAAATGGGGAGTATTCCATCACACTTGTGTCTTGTAGATGGTGGATAGGCTTTGGGAAGTCAGGAGGTGGGTTCTCGTCACACTATTCTTAGCCTCTGACCTGCTCTTGTAGCCACAATATTTATATAGCTAGTCCAGTTCAGTTTCTGGTAATGGTAACCCCCAGGATGTTGATAGTGGGGGAATTCAGTGATGGTAATGCTATTGAACATCAAGTGACAATGGTTGGATTCTCTCTTGTTGGAGATGGTCACTGCCTGACACTTGTGTGGTGTGAATGTTACTTGCCACTTGTCAGCCCAAGCCTGGATATTGTCCAGGTCTTGCTGCATTTGGACATTGACTGCTTCAATATCTGAGGAATCACAAATGGTGCCGAACATTGTGCAATCATCAGCGAACATCACCACTTCTGACCTTATAATGGAAGGAAGATAATTGATGAAGCAGCTGAAGATGGTTGGGCCTCGGACACTACCCTGAGGAACTCCTGCAGTGATGTCCTGGAGCTGAGATGACTGACCTCCAACAACCACAACCATCTTCCTTTGTGCTAGGTATGACTCCAACCAGCGGAGAGTTTTCCCCCTGATTCCCATTGACTCCAGTTTTGCCTGGCTCCTTGATGCCACACTGTGCCAAATGCTGCCTTGATGTCAAGGGCAGCCACACTCACCTCACCTCGGGAGTTCAGCTCTTCTGTCCATGTTTGAACCAAGGCTGTAACGAGGTCAGGAGCTGAGTGGCCCTGGCGGAACCCAAACTGGGCGTCAGTGAGCAGGTTATTGCTAAGCAAGTGCCACTTGATAGCATCGTTGATGACCCCTTCCATTTATTTACTGATGATTGAGAGTAGATTGATGGGGCGGTAATTGGCCGGGTTGGATTTGTCCTGCTTTTTGTGTACAGGACATACCTGGGCAATTTTCCACATAGCTGGGTAGATGCCAGTGTTGTAGCTGTACTGGAACAACTTGGCTAGGTGGGCAGCACTAAGTTCTGAAGCACAAGTCTTCAATACTATTGCCAGAATATTGTCATGGTCCATAGCCTTTGCAGTATCCAGTGCCTTCAGCCATTTCTTGATATCATGTGGAGTGAATTGAATTCGCTGAAGACTGGCATCTGTGATGCTGGGGGCATCCGGAGGAGGCTGAGATGGATCATCCATTCGGCACCTCTGGCTGAAGATTGTAGCAAATGCCTTATCTTTTACACAGATGTGCTGGGCTCCTCCATCATTGAGGATGGGGATAGCACATCCACTATCAATGCAACTATGTCTTTTAAAGCCCTAGGATGTAGGCCATCAGATGTGTGGGATTTGTCAGATTTTAGTCCCTTGAATTCCTCCACTACTTTTTCTCTGTTGATAATAATTACCTTAAATTCCTCACTCTTATTAGCCCCTAGGTTACCGTCTTTTTCTGGTATGTAACTTGTGCCTTCAATTATGAAAATAGTTTCAAAATATTTGTTCAATGTCTCTGTCAATTCTTCATTCCCCATGGTCATTTCTCCTGTCTCTGTTACTAAGGGATCAATGCTTACTTTAGCTACTGTCTCTCTTTCTATGTACTTATAAAAGCTCTCACAATCTATTTTTATATTCCTGGTTACTTTACTTTCATATTCTATTGTTTCCCTTTCTATCACTTTTTGGTAGCCCTTTGCTGGTTCTGAAAACATTCCCAATCCTCAGACTTGCTACTATTGTTTGCAACCTTATAAGTCACTTCTTTTAACCTGATACTATCCTTACCCTCCTTAGTAAGCCATGGATGGATCTTTCTTGCTGTATTTTTATTTAACGACGGAATGTATTTTTGTTGAACATTTTGAATTGTTTCTTTAAATGTTTCCCACTCTTTGGATGGAATTTTCCCCAGTTTGCACTAAATGCGGTAGCGGGCGGGTAAAATGACGTTTTATCTGTTGGAACCAACTGGTTTGCAGATGCTTCAGAGGATGTATACTCCACACCTACAGCTACCAATTGGCCATCTTATGCGTCTGAACCAGACTTTTCCATGGTGCTCTTATATACACAACCAACTATTTTAGATGAAGAATTTGCCACTACAAACGAGCTACCTAGTAGCTCTGAATATTTCTCAATCCATTTCCATGGTGGGCGGGCTCTCATTCTCCCGCCCGCCATCACCTACCCTGCATCACACCAGTGCCATGTTTAAAGTCCAGCTGCAAGCACACACCTCAACATCCAGCTCACCATTGCTGCACAGAAGACATGGCCCTGAAGCTAAAGAAGACTGTAGCCCCCAGGTTCAGTGACGCATCTCCTGAGTGACTTTTGGATGCCATGGAGGCCCGCCAGGAGGTCCTCTACCCCGCTCTGGCCGCAGGATGGGCAGCAACAGCAGTAACTTAGCTTGGGAGGGGGTGGAAGTGGTGGTCAGTGCCAATGCCCTGCAAAAGAGGACAGCCATCCAGTGCCGCAAGAGAACGAATAATCTCCTCCGTTCTGCCAGGGTAAGTCACTCATCTCATCACTCTCAACTCATTCAATCACAAATCCATCACACATCCACAGGGCCTGTACTCACTGCCAGTTCAAGGGACATCACCATTCCTTCTCTGACACTCACTGTCATTATCCTCATCCTATCCATGGGACCACTCAACACCCACACAGGACAGGCATACTTGTCTCTGGCTGGCAGGCGTCCTGCTTACACATTCTCTATCTCTATTCATGCAGGACAAGCTGGCACACAACAAGAGGGAGAGGTCGTAGACCGGTGGCGCGAATCAAGGTCCTCATGGACTTTGAAAATAGAGCCATCCAGCTGGCCAGCAAGCTGGCTGTTCTGATGAGCAGTGTTCTTATCACTCAAATGTGAAACCTTTCTGCACAAGATAAAGGCAGGTGTCTCAGTCCAGGGCCTTTTCCCTGTGCGCTGTGCAGCCTTCAGAACAAAGTGATGGTTTGGCCTCACACTCCCTAGAGGCACTACTGATGCCTGCGCCTCAGCGGTGCTGGTCATTGCTGCCAGAATGTAGTGAGCAGGCATCACAGAGTTCTCTCATTCTCTCTGTGTGCTCTCAGCACCTTTATGGTGGGGCTGGCCCCCATCTCTTCAGCATCTGTAACCAGTGACGCTGTGCTCCTGAAGGGCTCAGGTGCTGAAGGCAGACAAAGCATCTAAAGTTTCATGGCTGCATCTCTATGATATGACCCATATCACGGAGCGCTAGCGAGCTGCCCTTGGCCAGACAGGAGTCAGACATTCTCAAAGACTGTGTGAAGATTTATGGAGTGTCCTCAATGCATGTTGTCATCATCCTCCTGCAATCGAGCGACTTTTAGGGCCTTCACCGCGTCTCCATGACAGGAGCCTTATCACAGAGTGTATTCGGGCCCCAAGAAGCCAAGCTGGAGTCAGTGATGCAGTGTTCCTTCACTGTCACTAGGTCAAAATCCTGGAACTCCCTTCCTAACAGCACTGTTGGTGTGCCTACATATCAATGTGGCTGCACCTGAACAGTCTTAGTTGCAGAGGAATGGTCACTTTCTACAGGTTTCCCGAATGCGTGGCCAATTCCCTTGCCCACCCTACCACCCCCCACCCCGAATGCTTGTGTGCTACATTCAACGGCAGGACTGCCCTTAACCACCACCACCCCCCACCACCAGTCACCGCAACAGCAAGGCTGCACTTGCCCCCTGATTCCCCTCCCGCCACAAGTCGGGCAGGGTGGCACTTAACCCCAACCCCCCAGCACCCCTGAAGCCTGCAAAGCAACAGGCGACCATGGTGAGCTCTGCAAAACATTGCTGTGCACTCACCTCCAGTTCACCCAAAGTGCAGGCCGTCAAGTGAATGCCGCCTCTGTGCTGTTTTGAAACACATTGGCATGCTTCCCCGCCGATGTGGAGGGACGATCCAGCGGGGGTGCAAGAGGCTGGTATGATGGCCTGATAATGACATGCTGATGCATTACAATGTGGTTTCCGATGACAGATGGCAGGAAACACGTCCCTCCATTGGCAGGCTGAGCAGATAATCATGACTTGCCTTCCCGCCGTTGTGAAACCAATCACGCCATATTGCCCGGTCACACCACCTATCACACCCGCCGCCAGCAGGCACGGAAAATTCCGCCCTTTATTTACTGCCATATCTTTTTGTCTATTTACCCTATCAACCTTAGCCAGCTTTCCCCTCATACCCATTTAATTAACTTTGTTTAAGTTTAAGATTTGTTTTTGAGACTGAAGTATGTTGCTTTCAAACTTATTATGGAATTTAATTGTATTATGATCACTATTTCCCAGTGGATCCTTTACTATGACATTAGTAATTAACCCTACCTCATTGCACAATACTAGATCTAAAATAGCTTTCTCCCTAGTTGGTTCCACAACATATTGACCCAGGAAACTGACATAGAAGCATTCTACAAACTCATCTTCCAGATCACCTTTGCCAATTTGATTGATCTAGTCCATGTGAAGATTAAAGTCACCCACAACTATTACATTGGGCGGAATTTTCTGTGCCCATTGGCAGCTGGTGTGTTTGGCGGCATGAATGGACAATATGGCGAGAAGACCAAAACTTGGTTTGCAATTGTCCGCTCTGCCCATCAATGGCAGGCCACATTTCCTGCTGTTGGACATTGGGAACTTCATTGTAATATATCTGCATATCACCAGCTCAGCAGAATTGCCTCCCCATGCTGGATCATCTGAGCACATCGTCGTGATTGCACGCCAGAGTGTTTCACAATTGTACGTAAGTGACGTGCACTTGGCGAGCTGCACTTCACTCAGGACTTCAAGGTTTGAAAGTTTGCCTATCTTGCTTCAGGCAGCACTCATGGTCATCAGCGCCAGGCTTCACAGACAGCACCACATCACTTTTAGGGGGGGCTCACGGGAAGGTACCTACCTATGAGATCAGCCATAAGTCAGAGGTTGTTTTTCAATGGCTGGAGGGCTAGGGCTTGCTTGGGGAGGGGGGAGAAGCAGTCTCAGGCAAGGGAAGAGGCTGCAGGGCAAGGGCTGAACTGAGGAAAGGGGGTATCCTAGGGTGTGTGTGAGGGCACGAGTTGATCTTTGCAAGTGGCCTCAAGATGGCGAGGGCCAGAGGAGATGAGGCCAGATGCAGATGTGAGAGTGTGTGTTAGAGAGTGGGTGGTGATGTCCCTTGAGCTGGCAGTGAGTGAGATGCCAATGAACGTGTAATGGGCTTGACTGTGTGAGTTTAGAGTGCTGAGATGATTGCCTTATCCTGGCTGCATGGATAAGATCATTCATCCTCTTTCTGCATTGGATGGCCAACCTCTTCTGTGTAGCATTGGCACTGATCACCACTGCCATCATCTACCAAGCCAGAGTGGTGAGATTGCTGGGACTCCTGCGGCCAGAGCGGGGCCCAGAGGACATCACAGTGGGCCTCCACAATGTCCAAAAGGCATTTGAGGAATGCATCACTGAATTGGGGGTGGCTGCAGTCTTCTTGTCTTTTGGGGCCATGTCTTCGGTGCAGCAGTCCAGGTTTGAAGCACTGAGAGGTGTGCATGCAGCTGCACTTTAAATATGGCACCCGGCATGAGGAAGTGTCGAGGTGACAGCATGGCGGCCAAATGAGACCCCACCTGGCATCGAAATGGCATGTTTACCAGAAATGCATGATTAATGAGGCAGGATTGGGATGATACGGTGTGAAAAGCTGCCATTGCGGCCAGGGGGGTGGGGGTGAAATGGTCTTTTTCCTGTCCACTACCGCACTTCGTGCAAATCTGACATGATTCCGCCCATTGTCTTTGTTACAAACTACAATAATTTCTTGATACAAGAAATGTTCTTTCCAATGGTATAACTACTGTTAGGGGGCCTAGAAACTATTCCCACAAGCCAGCTCTGACTCTTGCTATTCCTAATTTCCACCCATCCTAATTCTATTTCCTGATTTTCTGAGCCAAAATCCGTTCTCATCCATATCATCATGTCATCATTTATTATCAGGGCTACCTCGCCCCCTTTTCCAATCTGCCTTTCTTTTTGAAATGCTGTGTAACCTGGAATATTTTATTCCCAACCTTGGTACCTTGTAACCTTGTCTCTGTATTGGTGGGTAGTGCGAAACCATTGGTCTCTCTATGTGTCAGAAGAGGGCCTTCTGTATGTCACCAGCAAAAATTATTTTAACTGTTCTTTTTATTGAGATTGTTAGTATTAAGTTATTCAAATTACTATTCAATTTTTAAATTACCATTTCATATGCACTAGAACTATACTAATTTTGCTTCCAACATTTGGAGAGTGAAATTTTACACCAATCTCCCTGAACTTGAGTTGAATCTGTATTGCAGACTTGAAAAGATGTGCTTATAAGGATTTAAATTTATTTCATTGTGCAATAGGGCTCTATCAAGACACAATCATTATGCCTGAGGAGGAAGTGCAGTAACACAGCTGCACAGCATGTCCAATGCACATTAACCAGCATCCACAAGCTTTACGATACTTTGCCAATTTGGCTCAGCTGGCATGTGTTTACCTTGGAGTCAAAAAAGTTGAGCGTTCAATGTCCATTTCAAGATATGAACACATAACTTAGGTTAACATTTCATGCAATAAAGCAATGGTGCCACATTGCTGGAGGTACCATCTTTTCAATAAAATGTTGAAATTAGTTACTACTCTCCAGTTTAGATAGGCATTAAAGATCTAGGCCACTAGACAAAGACAAGCAGGTTGCTCTCTTACTGCCCTGGATATCATCCTTTTCTCAGCCACCACAAATTATTTAACTGGTCATTCATCTTGTTCATTGCTTGTGGGTCTTTCTAAGCACAAATTAGCTGCTGAGGTTCCTCAGCCATGCCAAACTTTCTCAATTTAAAATTGTTTTGCATTTCCAGAAAGGAGTTTTGTAGAAACTAGTTAAGAAAGCATTGTGAAAAAGAAAACATCTTTTCATAGGGCAGGATATTGAGGTCGGCGAGCGGGGAGCGAGGCCTGCTCGCTGACGCATAAAATGACGTGGGATGATGTCGGGTGGAACTCCCAACATCACTCCGCCCCATCTCCATTTTCAGGTCAGTGGGGGCGCAGCCGAATCAGCTGTGTACCCGCCGACATGTCAACGGCCAATTGAGGCCATTTAAAAAGTAATTGAACTCGTTAAAGGACCTGCCCGTCCAACCTTAAGGTTGGCGGGCAGGCCAGGAGCCCTGGCGGGCTTCAGAAAAAGCATGAAACCTCATCCAGGGGCGGGATGAGGTTTCATGTAGGGTTTAAAAAATTTTTTAAAGTTTAATTAAAAGTGATGGACATGTCCCAACTCATGTGACAGTGTCACATGAGGGGACATGTCAGGGAAATTTTATTTTTCCATATATTTACCATTTTTTAATTTGGCGCCGATCTTCCTGAGGCAGCATTTAGCCTCAGGGAGATGAGTGCGTTCTTTCGCGCTCACACGCAAAAGAGCGTACTCTCAGCTTAGGGAATCCACCCACACGCCCGCACAGGGAGTGCATAGCGCTTCCTGGCAGACATCACGCTGGGCGGGCCTTAATTTGCCTGCCCACTTAAAATGGCAGTGTGTCCCCGGTCAAGGGCGCCGATCGGATGTGCGCCCAAACGCGTCCGCTCCTGAACTTCGCCCCCCAACGGGAGGGGAGAAATTCCACCCATAAAGACAGTGGTCTTGACATTTGATCTCATCTGAAAATGAGCATGCAGGTGAGCTGTTCACATGAGCACGGGGGTCAGGTGAAATTGGAACTGGCAGCTTATTACAATGGGTCAGACTCTGTGCTACTTCTTGACCAAGTGCCTGTTTGGATGAATGGGAAATTGCATTTTACCGGTGCCACTTAAAGGCAGCCAGATCCATCTAAATAGAAATACGCTCTGGCTACAGAGATAAGGTTAATGTTTCACAAGGACTCTCCAGCTTAGCCAAAATGGCGCCAGAGCCCTAATTTGGGAAGTCACGCTCCCTAACCTGGCACCCACTATTTTCCCTGGGGCGGGAAATGGGTAAGTCATACTTTGGACATGCGTGGTCCACGACAGTGAATGCAATTTTCATCACCTAGGAATGTGAAATATGACTCGTGGGCTTTACATATTTTCAGAAGAAGATCTAAACCTACCGGAGGTCTTTGGAGAGGTAGGGAACCCTTTTGGAGAGCTCAGGTTCCGTTTGAATAGCAGTCAAAAGTAGCACCAACTGCCACAAAAATTCAATAGGTGTGCGGCTGACACCCAAGGGAGTTGGAGGGTGGCCTTGGAAGGGCCTCGTGACTTGGGAACCCAGGTGGCAGGAAGAAGAGTGTGTTAGAGAAGGAAGAGTGCACATCATGCCAAGGAAGAGGCAAAATAGCGATGGCACCTTCACATTTGCAGCATAGAGGCAAGTGAGCTAGACCAATGTGAGGGCAGAGGGAGGGCATCAGACCAAGAGGTAGAGGCAGTGCATTGTGCACCAGGGAGCAGGAGGATGAAGGGGAAGACAAGGTTTTACCCAAAGGTAAGGGCCTACCAACTGCAGAGATCACCAATGCAGAAGGTGGCTCAGGTTAAACCAGGAATTGGACACCGACATATGTAGCATGGTCCAACAACATCTGGAATCACAGTCTGCTGATCCTCATGTCTTGCCTGTGACTCTTAAGGCTACCGTGGCTCTGAATTTTTATGCCAGCTGCCTCTTTCCAGGGCTCAACATGAGACTGCTGCAGAATTTCATAATCAGCTATTGACGTCCTCTTTACTCGGGTTGGGGGAGCTCATAAACCTCCCGATGGAACTGCCGTCTTAAAAACAAAGGACCACAGGGTTTGAACTATGACAGGCTTCCCTCAGATGCAGGGGACTATGGCCATAAGGGCACCAACCCATCACCCTGACACCTTCGTAAACAAGAAATCCTTCCACTCCCTGAATCTGTGACCATACCAAGATGTTCATGCACGTCTGTGCACGGTAGCCTGGAAGCTGCCCGAACTCATCCAATCTGAGGAATTCCCAACTGCCCCAGCTTTTTCAAACACCAACACAGGTCCATGGTTGACTTCTGGGGGACAAGAGCCCTTAAGAAGGTGGCTGATGACCCCCTTTAGGCAGCCACAAATGGAGCCCGAATGGCACTATAACAGCAGCCTTTTAGTGACCATCAGTGCAACAGAGTAGGCTATTGCTATTCTCAAAATGCACAAGGCACCTTGACCGCTTAGGAGGAACTGTACAGTATTCCCCTGCAAGGGTCTCTCAAATAATGGTGGTGTGCTGCATGTTGCACAATATGGAACAGTGGAGGGGCCTATATGTGGAAGGGGCAGAAGCCAGACCTATAGATACATCATCTGAGCAGGAGGATGATGAGGAAGATGAGGAGCAGGCGGAGGAGGCCACTTTCCAGTCTCATGGATTTGACAGGGAGGAAGAGGAAGAAGTCAACAATGGCAGACCCAGCTGAGGGGCAGGCCTATGTAGCTATGGCTGACTCTTTGCAGGAGGAGGTGATTGCCAGAAGCCTGTGAATCTAGAATAAATTCACCCAGGCTCTTGAAAGCTCATTATTAACATCAGCCAGTCCCTGCTGAGCAGCCTTCACATAATAAGCCTTTAACATGGAACACTTCCTCAGGGGAATGTCCATCTCCAACAAGGGAGAAAACCTGTGAAGGAACAAGGTTCAAAATATATGCGATTAATACAGGGATATTAGGTTAAAAATTACTCTCCAGTAAAATTTACAGCAGGTTGTATTTTTTTAACCAAAGGACAAAGCTAGAATGCAAATGCAATATGGTCAACTTCCTTTACAACAAGTTGCTGATAAGAATTACAGACACCTAAAAGCAATATATCCTGGGGATCCTTGCTATGACTACAATACTAGCTCTGACAAGTAAAACCACAAAACAGATCAAAGAAATACTAGGCCTAAGTTTTATGATCTTACTGGACACAGTACCTTGGTTAAACAGATTGACTAACATGACAGTTACCTAACCCCAGTTTCAAGAATAACTTCAAAATAACATTTCTCAGAAAATTGAGCAGATAAGCTCATTATTATAGGTGGCCCTTCTCACCAAATATGGGGTAATGATTGGGGGTCGGCTATTATTAATCAAACTTCCATGCAACCTTTTAATTGTACAGCACCAAAAATTCATTATAAATATCTTGACATAACTTGAAGGGGGGCAGATTGGTTGGATTCAGTCACATCCACACCAGATTTATCCTGAGCCTAACGGGTCCCACACTCTCAGGGATCAAGTTATTCTTACTTTGATGTTGATGGATATCCTTACTTTCTCTTAGAAACCTTTTATCTGTAACAAGTATAACTTTGAACTTTGGATTCTCTTATAGAAATAATAACTAGTTATCTTTTCTTTTTAGGATTCATTTAGCTTTGCAATTTACACCCTTTGCATATCCACCAGATTGCACGATTTATTATTATAATAAATGTGCGTGTATACCCAAAACTTAAATTGTCTCATCTAATCTTCTGTATCAAACACTCATTGAACCCAACTCCTATTCTCTTGTTTGTGGGGGATTATTTACTGAGGAGTTTTGCCCAGACCCTTATAATATCCAGGAAAATCACAATCTAGCTAAACTATAATTGAAATGTAGACTATCGGGAAGAGGGTAAAACTCTTGACTGATTTTTTTCCTTTGGGTAGGGGACAAGTTGGATTCAGTGGAACCAATTACGTACCTGAGCCTAACTCCCTCTGGCTGAAATTCGGGGAAATTAATTGAAGGGTACGCCTGATCATAATAGCTCCAGTCACAGAATTAGGATTGTAAAGCACCACAAACCAACATCATAGGATTAAAGTCATTGCCATAAATATGGTTCAAACCATGATCATTATAACCCTTGGCCTAAACATATCACACAAACACAACTTAAGAAGTCCTTCACCACCTTGACCCTTCCCAAATCTGGGAATGGTTGCCAATGAACTGGCAAGGACACCACCTTGTGCATATTAAAACCATGCCCATATGCTGAGAGTGCCAGTAGGAAGCAGAATTTCCCAGCCAATACCTACAGATATGGTCATATGTGCTAACAGTACTGCAGTTAATGCACATTGCACAGGTTGAGGCAACAGTAGTGAAAGACCGACTCCTTTAATTAACTTCCATATTATCCATGCACCATCAGGGTCCAGTTTCAGGAGTGTGCGACATCTGCAGCATGTAATGCTGCCATATAGCTTGGCTCCCTTACAAACCACAGCCTCTACTATCTGAAAGACAAAGGCTTCCACAGTAGTGGGGAAACCACTATTCTTCCCTGGACTATGCATGGCATATTAACACGCAGAGCATCCATTTAGGTGACTGTATAACATTCGCATGTGGAATGACTGCCTTTGACCCAGCACTCATGCTTGAAGTGCACCTAATGAATTCTATCTGATTATTGAGTCTGATCTCTGACCCTCCCTTAAAGTTGGTCATTGATGGACAAGAAATGCTGCAAGGATCTTCTCAGTCCACAACCCTGGGGCACTACTACCTTATCTGAAGCTACAGAGAAGGAAAATACCTTCCACTGCCAGATATGACTGGGCACACCCTTGATCCTGATAGCATCAGTGAAAGATAGACTCAGCATTCATGATCAGCTTTATTCTGTAAACATTCTCATTGAGGTTTTTAGTGAACAAAAGCAGATTGACATTTTTGACTACAGTATATAAGAACATAAGAAATAGGAGCAGGAGTAGGTCATTCAGCCCTTCGAACCTGCTCCATCATTCCATGAGCTCCAGGCAGTGAACAGCAAAACTTGCACATAATGGCCAAGAACATGACAATGCCCAACTCCAAAATGTGTTGGAGCTTTGCACAGAGCACAGGGACCATTATGTTAAATAATGAGCTGGTGGTCACCACCACGATCACGACAATGGAATCTACCATCATGGAGCCCCTGGTGCGAACTTGTAAAGCAATGGAAGCTCAAATTGCTGCCATCTTGGTTTGGGTGGCCAAGAGTTACATAGGATACCAGAGCATCACATCACTCATGCACTTTTTTCTTACACAAAGCCAGAGGAGTGCTACAGCATAGCTCCAGGAGAGTGGCATAGGCTCCATAGGAGATGGACTTGCAGTCCTTTCTTAGGATGACAATATGCCCATATCATGCCTGCTCACTCCGCCCCTTACCTTGTCAGTGCCTCAATCCCACATAGCCAGCTACACTAAACTGTCCATGCCCATGCTAAGATGTTACAATCTGTAGCTGAGCCTCAAGGTCAAATGCTATGATCATCCTCAAATGGAAGCTCAACTTCCTTCCACTTCTCAAGTTGAAGCCACTGGGGATGTACCTCTTAAATCAATTAGATAAATAATCAAGAACGTAAGACAGAAATGAAAGATTGCACAGGGTGATTCTTAATTATTCCAGTTAACTGATTCAAATCTGAAATGGTTTGTTGAATTAAAAGCTTCTGTTTCCTGGATTTGGTGTTTATATTTGGGATCAGTTGAGAGGAAGACCTAGGAGGCTGGACTGAAAGAAGGAAATCAGATGATGTTAATGAGAATGGGAGTAAAAAGGATTGATGGACTGTTGGTGGGGGAACGATGGAAAGGACTATTCAGGTGAAGTTATCTTGGATGAATTGCTATAAGAGCTCTGTTAGCTAGAGGGACTGGTGGTCAATGGTGCTTCTACTCTATTCTTCTTCTGGGAGAAGTTGTTCCTTCCCCTCCTGCTGCTTCAATTTTTGGTATCCACATGAAAGTAAGGCTAGTCCCTCAGTTTAGCAAAACTATGCAGCATTCAATCATAAACCTGAAAGCACAACTTGGAAGTGTATTACAGAGCTCCTCCCAAATGGCCCTGGAGGTGAGTATGTTGATGATTTTCTCAATTATATTTCTGATGGCAGAATGGTTTTTGTAGTAGGCCACCTATCCAGCAGGGCCCATGTTCCGGACAAGAGTCCTGAGGTATGTCCAGAAGCATAATATCCCTTGCAACCAAATAATAAACCTGTGACCTGATGGCCTGGTTGGAATAACGGTGACAAAGAGGGCTGGCACAGGATGAATGAATCATGGCTTCTACCAGGAAATTAGACACAAGTCTGCAAGATGTGCTGCCTGTGGTAGCAAACAAGATTTGTGTTCAGGGAGCGGTATCCCTTTCCACTGACAAAGATGCCAGTCTGATAATACTGAGAATGCAGGTTAATGTGGGTGCAGTCCATAGCAATTTTTACCCTGAAGAAGTTTACAATGCAGTTAACGCCAGAGTTCTTTTGTCCTGCTTCATATATCTACAGAGAAGTAATGTAACTGTTGCCCCTGACATCCAAAGGCTCATCAACACCTCACTGTAGTGGTAAAAAGCAATCTGGGAGATAGCACTGATGTCACCTCGACAACTGGAACCGCCTTGTGGCATATAAACTTCTTTAGCCAGAGAGTGGTGAATCTATGGAATTCATTGCCACAGAAGGCTGTGGAGGCCAGGTCATTGAGTGTATTAAAGACCAAGATAGATAGGTTCTTGATTAGTAAGGGGATCAAAGGTTATGGGGAGAAGGTGGGAGAATGGGGTTGAGAAACTTATCAGCCATGATTGAATGGTGGAGCAGACTCAATGGGCCGAATGGCCTAATTTCTGCTCCTATGTCTTATGGTCTTATGGTCTTATAAAGGAAAGGCCTCCACAGGCAATGATGTCCATTCTCTGGTTTGAAGCTACAGTTTTGGCTGTAGAAGGTGACATAGCTCAGCAACAGTCTCCATGGTGAAGTGGAGATACCTGACATAATAGTCCTCGGTGAAATCCAAGTAGAAGAAGTCATCCCTGAAGATTCACTACAATCATGGTCTCCTGCACAAGGCCCTCCTCCTTCCTCTTCTCCCTGCTGTTCCTGTCTTCTTTCCTGCAGCCTCTCATGGTCTAGCCTCAAAGGCAGACCTACTAAACTTTGTCCTTCAAGGCAAAGATGACCATGATCATCATCTGGTAAGTTTGGTAGGGTTCCAGTGGGTATGCAGGTGACTGCTAAAGCTGATCTGCACCATAAAGATTCTGCTACAAATAGGACGGGGAACCACAGATGACTAGGTTTTGGAGGAGTTGCTGGCTCAGGATTTCCTCTCCTTGCACTTTCTCTCTGCTTCTCTCTTTGCTTTCGAAGGAGGCTGCACCATTTTTATTTAGTTGCACCAGGTTCTGCGATCCTGGGGAAGCTTCTCCCAGGCCTCGAGGTCAATATCAAAACTCCTAAGTGAAGCCTTCAGTGTGTCTTTGTCAGGATTGCAATAAACTGTTCCCAAAGCAGACATAAGCAGTTGTTCCCAGAAGTCAGAATTCACTGATGAAATGCAGAACATAGCCCAAAAAAGCTGCAAAAGTTAATTAGCAGCCTAAGAGGATAAAGCAACAATTAACCTGAATTGAAGGATGAGCCTTTCAAACTGCTTGTGCCATGTATTACCAAGTAAGGCAATAACTGGCGCTGGGATAGACCAATTTCACGAAAATGGTCTTACAACCAACCTTAGGAGTCTTACCTAAATGGTATAATGAGCTATGTGAATCATTCTGGCAAGCCGCCTGTGCACCTCCGGGGCAGCCAACTTTTAAGCACCCATTTAATGTCTGAAAAATGAGAACAGCGCAATGCAATTGCTAGGCCAGTGCCCTTTTAATAATGAAATCCTGTTTGCCAGGATAAAATACCATTACCCAGCTGATTAAGCATTGGTGACAGCTTGATAAAGTGGAAAAAGCATAATGCCACAGTCCAACTGACAGCATACTGGTACTGAGAACATTTCACAAGGAGCTTGTGATCCTGTGACCGTTTTGTGAACTGTAATTGAACTTGCATTTACTTCATTCACTGCTTTTTTTAGTTGTGATACTGACATAAAACTGATCACATATACTTCACGGAAAATGTGAGTTTCAGACAGCCAGGTTTCTTGGATTAGGACTGGTGGTTAGGGGTAGGGGAGGAGGCATGTGGGAATGAAAGTCGGTAAAGCTTAAATTATATATACCTTTTGTTCAGTAATTTTAAACTTTGTTGGAGACACTGACCTCTATTGATCTGTAAAATGCACTTTGCAGTTCCTTATGATGGAGAAATGAAAGATTAGTGCTCAGGTTCACAATCATAACATTGTTTTTTTGAGGTTTTTGTATATTGAACGAACTGCGACGCTGGCAATTTTCCAAATAGTATCATTTAAGTTCAAGTGCAAATAAATGGCTTTTACCTCCATCAGTTCATAAAATGTTTGTGAAATATATTTTATATAAACTATTCAGAATTAGGAAGAGTTCAAGCTGAGCGGAAAGTGATAAATAGGGAATAAGTAAGAAAGCATAGGAGAACTGACCTTTTGGATCATGAAGTCCATTCTTTTCTCAGAACATATTCAATATAATGAACTCCATCTAGCTCATTCTATTTCCTCAGGAAAGGTTCTGTAGGAGTTTTCCCATCCCACCAAAGTAAAATCTAATGATAATTACAGAATTTCTATCCATCTAAGGATGGATCCTACAATAAGCTTCCTCAACCAGTCACCTTCCTTGGCACACTATTTCCTTTGCCTCAGAAACTATTACATTCACATCATATATTGCATTTTATTATTCCTATATGAAGTTAACCCAACAATAATCACTTCTGAATTGTAGAGGATGTGCATTTTGCTCTATTTCTTTAAAAATGAACTAATTGACACTGCATAAGTGTTTTAGTAGACAGGCTATTCCAAAACTGCGTAATGGGAAAAATTTCAATACTTCTTTATGAGTTGAATTTCCCCATTAAATAAAATTATATGTTTTATAATATTTTAGTTGTAAAGCACTGAAATGCAATGAATTTTGGCTTTTCAATGTAATTGATTTTCCTTTATCCTCTATTTTCTTCCCATATCTTATATCTGTTGAATTTAATGAATAATGCGAGGGAACTGATTTATAAAGTAGCAGTTTTTTGTGCACAGAACTATACAATAAAGGTCATGAGGAGGTCAAGGGGTGGCTATAATGACTGAGTCAATTGTCCAATATCCTTACAGGTGGAACAGGAGGCATGAGCAGGAACTCTAGTTTACTTTTTCAGTTCCAAGTCACAGATACCAACTGTAGCAGTCACAAAACTGCATGAACCAACAACTTAGAGCAACATAATTTCTCATGCATTTAATTTCATAAAGACTCCAGTACATTTTGTTCAAACACTTTTAATTAGGAACATTAATAAAATTACAAACAAACCAACTAAGGTTTCCCATTACAAAGCAAATAATACATAGTAGCAAAGAATTTGCCATTCTTAAAACCGATTCTGTTCAAGTCTCTAAGTTTGTTTCTGGCTGTTCATTGGCTAACATGTTGAGACGGTTGATATCAGAATCTTGCTTGCCAAGTTTTCCACAAATGCAAAGCTTCGGGAAATTATTAGAAAGCATTAATTTACAAGTAACACAAAATGTCCACCCTGGCACTAGATTCCATATACAGATATCTGCCAAGGCAGAGGGCTGGGTGTCTTCCATTATCACTCAAGGAGTGTGGTCCCTGGAGCTACAATAGGTTGGCAGGAGAATGCAGCCCTGTGACTGCAATACTTCTTCCCTGACAGCTGAGGTAGATATTGAAGGAGAAGTCAGCCACATAGAAATATTAGACTTGTTTGACACATGTGCAGCTCAAGCATTACCCATGCTTAAATGCACAATGAACACAGCCTACAATCTTAGAACCAATTTACTAATGTTATGGAGTTTGCTTTGCTTTATATAGTATGATGCACTAGAGATGGTGCAAGAAAGATTTACTAGAAGGATACCAAAAATAAGAGCCTAAACCTAACAGGAAAGATTGAACAGGCCTGGGCTCTTGCTCGAGAAAATAAAAGATTGGTGGATGACATGATAGAGGTCTTTACGATTATGAAGGGATTTGACAAGATCAACATAGAGAAGATTTTCCCACTTACAGATATGATCCAAACTTGGGAGCATAAATATAAGATAGTCACCAATAAATCCAATAGGGAATTCAGGATAAACTTCTTTACCCAGGGATTGACTAGAATGTGGAATGTGGAATAAAAACTGAAAGTGCTGGAAAGTTCAGTGGGTCTGGCAGCATCTGTGGGGAGAGAAATAGAATTACTGTTTCAGATTAATGACCTTTCATCAGAACATCCAGCATTTTCTGTTTTTATTTGAGTTGTCCAATATTGGCAGTATTTTGCTTTTGGGTTAGAATGTGGAATTTGCTACAACAAGGAGTAGTTGAGGCAAATAGCATAGAGGCATTTAAGGGGAAGCTAGATAATCAGATGAGGAAGAAAGGAGTAGCAAGATATGTTTATGGAGTAAATGAAGAAGGATGGGAGGAGAACTAACCCTGGCATGAAGCTGTTGGGCCAACTGGCCTGATACTGTTCTCTGACTAGCAGTTAATTATCCATGTTAATATTTGTGCACCAGATTTAGCGTCAAGTAAATCTAAATTTTAGATTAAATGGTATTGTTCAATTCTGTGTTGTGGCTTAGGCCTTGTTTTTTAGACTATAATTCTTACTGCTGGAGCTATTTGGAGGAGGTTCTTTTGCTCAGATGTCATCAGTTTAGCAGCATCATTCCAATATAAATGCTTTGTTTCTCTGTTGTAAGACTATTTTTATTGCACCCTTTCCGAGTTATATTTGCTTGAGTTGAGAAGAAACCTAGCTGTTTGTCACGATGACAACAGCAAATGTCTTTTAGTATAGTGATGACGCAAATTTCTCATTTCAGTTAGAGTTCTATTCTCTGTTTCCAGTCATATATCATGTGCCAGGTCTATCTCGTCACTTGGTTGTTGCTCAGCTGCTCCTGTGCATATAATAGCACAAATTGTGTAGATCACGTTCAAAAGACCATGTGACAAGTTTCATTTAATCTCTCAGTTGGGGCTCTTGTTTATCACAGTGGACTCCTTGCCAGCCAATGTCAGTGTTAATTACAGAACACAGGACTCACATTTAAACAAAGAAAAAGATGATTTTGCAAACCCCTTCACAGAATATATCTTTACCAGCAGAGCCTGTGAAAGTGAAAGATATTCTGAAAACAATGGATTGATTATCTTAAAAGTGCATTAATAAGGAAAAAAAATACTGGATTATCCTTATGTCAACTATGTTTTCCTGTTAAAAAAAAGCATTGTACAAGAACCAGCCAGCAAGGCGGAAATACTGAATTATCCTTATGTCAACTATGTTTTCCTGTATACATGTTTCACAGGAACATGGCAGAAAATGCTGGAAATGTTCAATAGGTCAGGTGGCAAACTGTGGAGAGAAAAAGAGTGTTAGTGGAAGAATTTTCTGAGTCTGGTAGTGGCAGGTTTCAGTGCATGTCAGTTGAGAAAGTCCCAGGAATTAACATCGGCTTGGGATTCCAGTATCATATCCTGTGCCAAAATTGAAGGCAAGTGGGGTATGTCAGGTAAATAATTATGAAATGGCTGAGGTAGTTAGGAAGGCAATTTAAGACCTGTTTAACCCTGATTCCTGAATTTCCCAGCCAGGGGACCTGTTTCCCGACCTGTCAGCAACTCGGGACATCGAGGTGGGTGCATAGCTGGAAGAGTTTCTTCAGTGCAACTTACCAGTTGGGAAGGCTTTGGTCAGTTACACTGAAGAGCTCCAGCCATGGCCAGGTGAGAGACTGCTGTTCAAAGCACTTTTTCACTCAGAGAGTGATTTCACTGCTTGGCAGATGATTGCCAACTTCTTGAAAGTCACTTTATCTGTCTAACATTTCACTCAGCTTCAGCTGCACTTTCCTGCTGCCACAGTCTTCACCACAGCCTGGGAGCAGCTTATGCAGCTCCACCTTCCATCTCCACAGAGGGGTAAGAGCAGAGGCCACACCATCACCAACTGCTCCAGCAGCAGTAGGAGCAACAGCAGCACCAGCTTTATATGCCGCTTCACGGGGCAGATGGCTTGGATATGGAGATCCAGCTGGAAGGAGGCGAGACCATTAACAGAGGATCTACAGGCATGTCTGAGTACCCGTGCCTCATGAACTCAGGCTCTCACTGGTCACTGCTGATATCTGCAGCCACCTGGAATAATTCCTGCTTCCCATTGGAGCAGGTGGGCATACGTTGCAAATAGTGACAAGCTGCCTGTGACTGGAGGGCTGCAACCTCCACTGGGTCTATGTCTCTCATCAAGTTGTGTGCTCTCTTCTGCAAGGAGCAAAAGCAAACAAGTGTGAGTGCTCATAATGGCTTGTAGGGATAGGAAGAAGGGACACAGTTTATGGAGAATGACTGTGAGGCATGGGTGCACGAGGGAAATTGTGTGAGAGTGAGGGTGAGTGTGAGTGTGAGTGTTGGCTGCCCAGATGAGGATGAGAGGTATCTGCAGTGAGAGAAATGAGTGGCGCTGCAAGACATGTTGACCTGAACCATGCTGTGCAGGAGAACGCTGTGCAAGTTGGAAAATGGGGCTTGACATCTGACACTCACCTGACATGCCCAGTTGAGATCCTATATCCTCTTGGTCTACGATCTCCAGATTGGATGAACCTTACTCCTGCTGTTGACTTCCTCAGCCACTTTCATCCATGCTGCTTGGAGAGGTTGTCCTCTTCATCCCTTTCTTGGAAGAGATCACCTCAATGCAGCCCCTCAGATCCTGCAGCAGGACATCCAGTAAGAGTAAGAGACCTGGGGACCAGCCTTCTCAGGTCTTCTCTCCTCTCTGGTGGCTGCTGCTGCCCCTAAAATCTACTCAAGTGCTGGCGAGTTTTTCTGACACATGCCATGGGTCCCTTTAATTAGAAATCCTTCCTTTGACAGAATGGTCATATTAGCCCATGCATCCACCCAGATTTGTCCGGGAGCTGGGATGACAATTAGTTTGCTCTGGTAAACAGCAATGGCCAGACGCGCAGTGAATCGGGTTCCAAACCCGAAAAAGTCCCAACATTCTGGCGGTGAGAAGATTCTTCCTGGCATTTCAGGTCAATGGTCTTTCATCAGAACTGGAAGTGTTTGGGATCTAATACTTTATGGGCAGGATATTATGTGTTGGCGAGCCGGGGGCGGGGCTCGCTCGCCGATGAGTAAAATGATGCCCGGTGACGTCAGGGGGAACTCCCGATGTCACCCTGCCCCATTTAAATTTTCAGGAAGGCAGGGGTGCAGCAAAATCAGCTGTGCACCCACCGACCTGTCAATGTCCAATTGAGGCCATTGACAGAGCCAATTAAGTAATTAAAGGAGTGCCCGTCCAAGAAGCAAAAGCTGGATCCAGAGGAGGTGAACTTGGTTATAACAGAACCATTACCAGCATTTGCTGTTCAAAGAAATGGGAACAGTGGTGATAATCTAAAATTGTTAACTTAACGTGGAGGCCTGTAGAATACCTAATCAATGAGGTGCAGTTCCTTGTGTTTGAGTTGAGCTTCATTTGAAAAATGTAGGAGACTGAAGACAAAGCACTCAGAGTGGGATGGAGAATTATTTGAATAGTTTTCAGTTTCTTTGAATTATTTTTAACTTCCCATTAAATCATTCCTTACATTTTGAGTGAGTTATTTCTGACAAAACATGTTACTTTACAAAATCAGTCAGATGTGCATCTTATTCAACTTACTGGTCACTTTACCACTTCCATCGCTATATGGGACCATAAGACCATAAGACATAGGAGCAGAAATTAGGCCATTCGGCCCATCAAGTCTGCTCCGCCATTCAATCATGGCTGATAAGTTTCTCCACCCCATTCTCCCGCCTTCTCCCCGTAACCTTTGATTCCCTTACCAATCAAGAACCTATCTATCTCGGTCTTAAATACGCTCAGTGACCTGGCCTCCTCAGCCTTCTGTGGCAATGAATTCCATATATGTTATGTTGCTTATCATAAAGGTGATAAAATTAAACCAGCAGGGAAAGGACGTTAATTGTCTCTCTACAAGCACTTTGAAAAAAAGCATTCTTACATCATTACAAAGTACAAATACAAATGCCAACTATTGCATGTTGTTGAAAATCAATTCTTGGGTATTTAACAAGAGCCTTTTGGTTTGATTATTCACAATATACATGACAAACCCAGAAGGAAAAAACAGTTCAGACCAGTACTCTTATTTCCCAGTTTTTATTTTTTTTTCCTTCTGGGAATTCATTTTGCAATTTGGATTAATTTAGTGTCTTTAATGTCGAAAAAGATGCTTCACAGAAGCATCTAAAAATAGATGCTGAGCCAAAGGAGATATTGGGATATTTGCTCACAATCTTGGTGGGCAATAGGTGGGTTCTATGTAGAAGCTTAAAGGAGGAATGTTTGAAGGAAAGGCAGACACAATTTAGGGAGGGAATTCCAGATTATGGGGCTCAAACAACTGAAGGCGTGTCCACTAATGACAGAGTGAAGGGAGAGAGAGAGAACACAAAAGAGGCCAGTTTGTTGTTGTGGGGAGGAGGGCGGGGGTGGTGGGGGAGTTTTGGATCATAGCTGTAAGCTGCAACTAAATTTAACAACCTTTCCAAGAAATGTCATTTCTTTAAAAGAATGATCATTTTAAATCTTAAATTTCAGACAAAACAATATTAAATGATAAACAAAAAGAAAATGGGAACATGGAAAAGCCATTCTGGTTCTCAAAGTTCTCTGATAATTATAGTTCCATATTTTAAAAGCCATCTGACCATTTCCATCGCTTTCCTGCCTTCATAAGAAGCCTGTACACCTTTACTCCTTGATGAACTGATAGTTGCTTTGGTTTGCTTCTTGAATGCTGCATTAAGCATTATTGACCTTTAAGTGACAGACTTGAATTATTGATCCATCACAGGAATATGCAGTTATACAGAAGGAAAGCAAATGGTGCTAGTTATTGTTTGCCTCACATAGCAACATCATTTATGAGCCAATACTGAAAACTAAGAGTTAACTGTCAGTAAATCTACAGTTTACAAAATACCCACAGCTCACAAGCACTGAGGTGTAAGCCAGATTTAGATGGGTGTTTTACAAGCATGAAATGACAAATGTTTGTTTTGAATTATTATATGAAGTCTAATTATAGAACAGTAATGTATAAAGCAATAAAGCAAGTAAAAGCATATCTCTATAAAATATGCACCATCATAAGTTGATCATGGCTTGATTAAATAATAATTTATTGATGTTGTGCCTTCCTCAGTGACCCCAAGGGATGGCTCTAATTTTTGTAGATATGGAATACTACCATTCCAATCATGTTACCAAACACTTTCTGCAGGGACAGTACCAGTTTCCTTTGGGAAGCTGAAGCATCAATGATAATAAAATATTTATATCTTTTATCTGTTCTTGTGAAACTATACCTCAGCAAACACACTGTGACTTGAAAATTAGTCGTGTTCTTTGTCTTGATAACTGTGGGTTGAGTTATCCAGGTTGGAGCTATAATATGCTAATTACACAAGAATCGCTTGTTAAAACATAAATCTTCCAGATTTTTAAAAATTATTTTGGATTCAATGAGCAGTCCAAAGCAAAGTTCTCAACCTTTTTTGCTTCTGAACCCCTACACCCCATGTTATAAAAACTCCACTGAGCCCCTGTAAAGACAACACAGGTATTTTCTCTTTGTATAAAAATTAGGTATACAGTTAAGCATGCCTATTTATGTTATTTTTGTTTTGCTCACTCAATGCAAAACTTGTTGATGATGCTAAACAAAAGATCTGGATGTATCATATTAAATATTTACCTAGGCTGAAGATGGTAGTGTGTTATTGAAGTTTGTAGGTTGGCACTGAGTTTGCTAGAATTATCATACTCAAAATAAAAGTGAAAACTTTAATCTCAGGTGGCTTTCTTCAGGCTCAGGTGATACCAGGAGGTGGAGGCACCAACCCCCAAAGAGGAGGCACTAGGCCTTCAGTCCTAGGGTCCTGCCACCTTCCACCCTCTAAAGTATTTAATCATTATTTGTGCCTCCATTTTGAAGCTTCCATGCATACTCAGACCTGCCTCAGCAGCGTCCACCTCTCCTTGTTGGGCTGTCGGGTCTCTAGAGCTGCTGGCCTTGTGAATGCTGCAGGCAGCACTGTCCCCCCCCACCCCCTCCCTATACTTAATAGGAAAGTGAGTGCAGAACTGGCCAGTTATGAGGCTTTCCCTGGGAAAATAGCTCCACCAGTCTGGATCCCGGGAAGTGTGGTCCCAGTCCCCCATTTGGTCCCGATGTTGGTATCCTGAAGCCCGTGGAAAAATTCTGCCTTGTGTGTCCCGCTTACAGCTTAATTTCCCACCTAGCTTCCTATCATCAACAAGAGATCTATTAGACTCGGTCCTTTCATCCAATTCACTAATATAGCTTTTAAATAACTGAGGCCCCATCATTGATCATTGTGGTATCCCAATAATAATAGGCTGCCAACTTGAAAATGATCTGTTTATTCCTACTCTCCATTTTCTGTCTGTTAACCAACCCATTATACTGGCTAAAGTATCCTTCCTAACCCATGAGCCCTTACCTTTTGTAACAACCTTTCCTGTGGCACCTTATAAAATGCCTTTTGAAAGTCCAAGTATACTACATCCACTTTTTCGCCTTTATCTAACATCAGTCACTTGGTAGTATAAAACATGAGAATTGCTGAAAAGAGGGACATGTTGCTGAAGCTTTTCATCTTGTGCTCATCAGAACAAATACAAGAATGCCAAATTTCAAACGTTCACAACAATTTATACCACAGGAGAAAAGGGGTGCTGATTGGTTGGCAAGTCAACCCTGATTGTCCGAGGCTTTGCCACAATAAAAGCAATGGGGAACTACACGCTCTCAGATAATTCAGTAAAGGCATGAACATATTCCTTCTGTTTGCAGAGAAGAGGTCCCTGCATATGAAGTATGTCACTATGGGTTGCTATGGTTTCATTGCTGCTATCGGGCCTTGCTACTGCATTGCTTGCTTTACAACAATGGTTCCACTTCAAAAAGTACTTCATTAGTTTTAAATATTTTGGGATATCCTGAGGTTGTGAAAGGTGCTACAACAATGCAAGTTATTTCCTTTTCTAACAAAGGCTTGCATTATAAAGGGTGTAACCTAATTCTATTATACTTGTGGCTGCTGGTAAGCAATCCGTATGCAGAGGGTAAGATTGCCAATGTTCATGGGTGGTGAGGGTCATAGCCATTATGCGGGTAGAGTATTCTCCTTGGCCGGATGAATTAGAGGTAGAAGTTTAAGTGTCTGTGACATTTGATGTTTTGCTAATTTGCTGATTTAGTTGATAGTAAAGATGTAAAAACTTATTACTGTGAAGGCTAGGGCTGAAAGAAAGATCTATTCCCACATGGAGTCAATGCAGTATGCTGCCCCTATAGGACAGACCAGATGGAGATATCTTGCATGGCACTTAAAGTTCACAGGGTCAGTTCATCCAGAGGACACATTGATGGTACTTCATGGGTCCTCCGATGAGACTTTTAATTGTTTGTGCCACACTTTATCCATGTTGAGGTGATCTTGCGCATTGCCTTTTCAAGCAAACGATACAAGGAGTCACATTCATGCCATATTAGCCATAAGTGAAGTGAATTTGTCAGGGAGGAACTACCTTTTAAGCTACTGATTGTATAAACATAGGCAGCTAACACCAAGTCTTCCTTAAGGTTTCAACCACATGTAAATTCTTTCGTCCAAAATACCAGCTAGGCACTTACCTGCAATTCACCCAATCTCCAAGCTTCAGTGTACTCTGGAGAAAAACCCCAAGCAGCAGTAAGATCAGGAGAACACCCACATAAGTTCTACACCATAAAGTTCAAGATTGCAATAATCATAAAGTGCAGGGCAGGTGTAGAGGAAATAAACTTCTTAGGAATTCCAGTTGCATTGCTCTGCAAAATGCTTGGAATCCTGTCCATCAAATTGTTCTGGGTGGTCGCCTGACCAAGGCATTTGCAATGGTCTTTGGAGCAACAAAAGTGACACTGTCCAAAAGTAACCATATATAAAGGGACTTAACTGACAGACATAGACTTTGTCCTATATCCCGTTCATAGATAGTGAAGGAAAAGGGAGAGAGATCAGTTGCTTCTGGATTTCTGCTTTTGGTTGTGAAATGAGGATGTTGGGCAACATGTGGGGGTATAAAAGATCAATACAACATGAACAGAATATGATACAATTAGAAAATTGTAACATAAAGGACATGCGTCGCAGTAAACCACTAACACTGGAAACTCATGAATAGGTCCCAATCTGAAAAATATCCCTTAGAAGTCCTTTATTCTGCTGTTGCCACAACAGTCAATCGCAAAGCTTGCACTACTGCACCTCAAATTACTGCGAGACAACTCATTCTGAGAAACAGACTCTCCACACTACTGCACTTTGTGGTTAATATGTATTGCTGGGGCTGGAGAAGTTTTAACCTTATCTAACCTGGGCTACCTTGATACTTTTATTATGTGAAAAAATATACATCACCATCTGAAAAGAAACCACGTGGAAATTCTGAAAATTGATGTACATGTTAGTGTAAAAATAATGGTTCGAAAGATATGCTTGCTTCAAATCCTACTGAGGCCTTTGAAGAGAAGTAGGTTGCACAATATTGGTGTATTGGTGCCTTGAGGTCAGGAGGTGATACGTATCTCATTCACTGGTACCTATTTGATTTCAAAAAAGCTGAAATTTCTGCACCCTTTAAATTCAAATTTTCAGTGCATCTGAAATGCTTATCCTAGTGATACAAAATTGTTAATCGGTGCATTAGGTTTGAAAATATTTTAGGAATATAAAGAAAAGCTCTTGAGAAATCATTTCACATTTTACTGTGACGTGGTCGAAGTTTCCCATTTACTCTGATTAAGAAATTATTATCTGGAGACTTTCTGCTTTTATGGCTTCTTATTTTTCAATTAACAGATATAATTTTAGCAACTGGATCTGTATAAGTACATTATGCCAAAGAACACAGCTTCTCAGTAAATGATTAGTCACATTAATAATACACATGGAGCTAAAATTACTCATCTGTCTTGACACATAGAAAACAACAAAAAGTGAGTCACACTACTCCTCTCCTGTTGGGAAACATTTTTTATGACTAGCACTTACATAGAATATACAGCACAAAAATGGACCATTCAGCCCAATCAGTCCATGCAGGCATGTTAGCTCCACCAGAGCCTCCTCCCATCTTCCTTATCTACCTATCATCTTCCTTTCTTCCTCAGATGTTTATCTAGTCTCTTTTTTGTTCATCTCAATTACTTACTGATTGTAAGAGCGAGTTTCACATTCGTATTATTCTCTGAGTGAAGAGGTTTCTTCTGAATTGTGCATTTCATTTCTTGATGACTGTCTTACATTGATGGCCTGGGGTTTTGCTCTTACCCACAAGTGGAAACATTCTCTTTGTGCCCACTATATCGAACCCTCGCTTGACTTTAAGAACTCTATTAGGTCACCTCTCGGCCTTCACTTTAAAAGAAAAGAGGTCCAACCTGTTCATCCTTTCCCAATAGGTATAGCCTCACATTTTGGTATATTCTTAGTACATCTTTATACACCCTCTCAAGTGCCTGTATAGCCTTTTTATACGATGGCAATCAGAACTGTACATAGTACTCCAAGTGCAGTCTAACCAAGGTTCAATAAAAGTTTGACACAACTTCTGTACTTTTCAATTCCATCCCTTTAGAAATTAAGCTTAGTGCTTAGTTTGCTTTTTTTTTATATGGTCTTATTAACCTTCAAAAATGATCAGATTTAAGCTTTATCAGAACACTGCGTCCTCATCAGTTCTTTTAGACTGTTGCCAGAGAGTGTTTTTTTTTTATCCCTAGCCTACCCAGCAAGCCTATTGCTTGACCTCTGAGTTGCACCTGATTCCCTGGGGTGGCTGCCTAAGCTACCAATCAAACCTGCTACTTCCCCCCTGGCTGAGAGTTCACAGAACCTCCATATACTGCATGCAGTTTTATAAATTACATCAATGCCATGCAGGACAGATTCACCAAGGTACTGCCAGCCATGGGAACTATAGTTATTTAAGAGAGACTCAGGGACTCAAGATGCTAGTAATATTTCCACTAGAGCAAGAAAGGCTAACAGGAAATTAAATGGAGGCTTTTACAATTATGAAGAACTTCTCCCTTTTTCTTCTCCTTATCGCCCTTTTCTCATCAGTATATCCTGTACTGAAATCATGCCACATTTTATTTGTAAGAGCGAGTTTCACATTTGTATTATTCTCTGAGTGAAGAGGTTTCTTCTGAATTGTGCATTTCATTTCTTGATGATTGTCTTACATTGATGGCCTGGGGTTTCTCAGATGTTTTGAACCGTCCCTGCATTCTAACTTCACCATCACTGTTCCTTTGCCTTCCTACTTATCTGTTGTAATCCCAGCCTTGTATTTCTCTTGGATAAGCTCAAAACCCTGTGATTCCCTTGGAAGTCTCTGAAGGTCCCACTGAGACACCTATCACGGCCTCCTTTAGAGCAACAGCCTTAATGTCTAAATGATTTCTTGTTTCATACATCTGTTGAAGCAAATTTTGCCAACCTCCTTCCTGTCTTGCTCATCCCACCCACCACTAGTTCCTTAGACTCTGCTTGTGGATCAAAACTCACTGACTCTCTCTGCGTTTCCTTCCAGAATGCATGTTAATGCTTGCCATCCATGGCTTTATTGTGGGCAATTGCATTGACATTGTGGTGTGGACAGAATCTCGGTTCACCTCTGGCACTATCATAAGAACATAACATAAGGACATAAGAACTAGGAGCAGGAATTCAGACTCTCGAGCCTGCCCCGCCATTCAATACGATCATGGCTGATCTAATTTCGACCTCAACTCCAATTTCCCGCCCTCTCCCCATAACCTTTCAACCCGTTACTAATTAAAAATCTGTCTATCTCCTCCTTAAATTTGTTCAGCGTCCCGGCATCCACTGCACTCTGAGGTAGTGAATTCCATAGATTCACGACCCTTTGAGAAAAGTAATTCCTCCTCATCTCTGATTTAAATCTACCACCCCTTAGCCTAAAACTATGGCCTCTCATTCTAGAATGCCCCACAAGGGGAAACATCCGCTCCATGTCTATTTTGTCTATCCCCTTTAGCATCTTATATATCTCAATTAGATCTCCTCTCATCCTTCTAAACTCTAGCGAGTATAGGCCTAAACTGCTCAATCTCTCCTCATAAGACAAGCCCCACATCTCTGGAATAAATCTAGTGAACCTCCTCTGAACCGCCTCCAATGCAGCTACATCCTTCCTCAAGTAATGGGACCAAAACTGTGCACAGTACTCCAGGTGCGGTCTCACCAATGCCTTGTACAGTTGCAACAACACTTCCCTATTTTTATACTCTATTCCTTTAGCAATAAATGCCAAAATTCCATTTGCCTTCCTTATTATCTGCTGTACCTGCATACAGCTTTCAGCAATTCATGCACGAGGGCACCCAGATCCCTCTGCACTGAAGCATTCTGAAGTTTCTCTCCATTTAAATAATAAGTTGCCTATTTATTCTTCTGACCAAAATGGATAACCTCACACTTATCCACGTTAAACTCCATTTGTCAAATTTTGGCCCATTCACCTAGCCTGTCCATATCCATTTGTAAATTTCTTATTTCTTCATTGCAACTCACTTCCCCACCTATTTTGGTGTCATCTGCAAATTTAGCTATAGTACCTTTTATCCCTGAACCCAAGCCATTAACATGGATTGTAAATAGTTGGGGCCCAAGGACTAAACCCTGTGGCATCCCACTAGTTACAGCTTGCCATCCAGAAAAAGACCCATTTATCCCAACTCTCTGCTTTCTGTTGGTTAGCCAATCCTCTATCCAAGCTAATATACTACCCGTAACTCCATGATCCTAGCTTGTGTATTAATCTTTTGTGCAGCACCTTATCAAAGTCCAGATATACTACGCCTACAGGATCCCCATTATCAATTTTGCTTGTCACATCTTCAAAGAACTCTAGCAAATTAGTCAAACATGATTTACTCTTCATATAACCATGCTGACCCTGATGGATTGCATTTTGACTTTCCAAATTACTACTCCCTTAATAATGGATTCCAACAATTTCCCAATGACAGATGTTAAACTAGCTGGTCTATAGTTTCCTACTTTCTGCCTCCCCCACTTTTTGAATAAGGGTGTTATATTCACATTTTTCCAAACCACTGGAACCTTTCCAGAATCCAGGGAATTTTGGAATATTATTACCAATGCATCCACTATCTCTGCTGCCACTTCCTTTAAGACCCTGGGATGTAGGCCATCAAGTCCTGGGGACTTGTCATCCTTTAATCCCAATAGTTTGCTCAGTACTTTTTCTCTAGTGATGGTGATTGTTCTAAGTTCCTCCTTCTCTATACCCTCTGCTCTACCTGTTACTATTGGGGTGGTACTAGTGTCCTCCACCGTGAAAACTAAGGCAAAATATTGATTAAGCGTCTCTGCCATTTCTGCGTTCCCCACTATTAACTCCCCAGTCTCATCCTCCAAGGGACCAACATTCACTTTAGCTACTCTCTTTCCTTTTATATACTTGTAGAAGCTTTTGCTATCAGTTTTTACATTTTGCGCTAGTTTTCTTTCATAATTTACCTTTGCTCTTATTATTATTATTTTTTAGTAACCCTTTGTTGATCTTTAAAAGTTTCCCAATCTTCCAGCCTGCCACTGACCTTTGCAATTTTGTATGCCTCAATTTTTGCCTTTAAGTTATCTTTACCTTCCTTGCTTAGCCAAGGATTGCTTTTTCCCCCTCTTATCATCTTTCTTCCTCTTTGGAATATATTTTACTTGGGAGGAATTGAATATTTCCTTAAATATCTGCCACTGTTCATCAACTGTCCTACCTTGTAGTCTTCCTGCCCAGTCCACTAGGGCCAAACCTGCCCTCATGCCTATGTAGTTACATTTGTTTAGCTCCAGAACACTAGTGTGGGACTCAAATTTCTCCCTCTCAAACTGAAATTGAAATTCTAGCATGCTATGATCACTCTTCCCTAGAGGATCCTTTACTCTGAGATCATTAATTAATCCCATCTCATTACACAAAACCAAATCCAGAATAGCCTGCTCCCTAGCTTGTTCCACAACATATTGCTCGAAAAAACAATCTCTAATACACTCTATGAACTCTCCCTCGAGGCTACCCTTGCCAATTTGATTAGTCCAGTCTATATGCATATTAAAATCACCCATGATTATTGCTGTGCCTTTCTTACATGCTCCCAGTATTTCCTGGTTTATACTGTGCCCTACTGCTGAACTGTTTGGGGACCTATAGATTACTCCCACCAGGGACTTCTTTCCCTTGCTATTTCTTATTTTTACCCAGGCTGACTCTACGTCTTGCTCTCCAGTGCCTATATCATTCCTCACTATAGCACTGATCTCTTCCTTTACTAACAAAGCTACACCACCTCCTTTTCCTTCCTGCCTATCCTTCCAAAACAATGAGTACCCTTCGATATTCAACTCCCAAACCTGCTCTCCCTGTAACCACATCTCAGTAATCGCTACCAAATCATACCTATTTATCTCTATTTGCACTGTTAACTCATTTGTTTTATTCCGAATGCTACACGCATTCAGATACAAAGCCTTTAAGATTGCCCTATTGTCAATTTTCCCTACTCTTATATGATTCTTTGGTGCAATATGGTGTTCACAAACTCTGTCCCTTCCTTTCACTTTTTGGTAACAATCAGCCTCTTCACTAACCTGCACTTTAACCCTCTTCTTAAACTTTGATTTTTTATATTTCCATGCAACTGAACCCTCCACTCCACTATTTAGTTTAAAGCCCTAACTACGACCCTAGTTATGCGATTTGCCAGGACACTGGTCCCAGCATGATTCAAGTGGAGCCCGTCCGAACGGAATAGCTCCCTCTTTCCCCAGTACTGGTGCCAATGTCCCATGCATTCGAACCCATTTCTCCCAGGCCAATCTTTGAGCTACGCATTTACCTCTTTAATCTTATTGACCTGGTGCCAATTAGCTCGTGGTTTAGGTAGTAATCCGGAGATTATTACATTTTTGGTTCTGCTTTTTAATTTAGCCCCTAGCTGCTCGTATTCTCTCAGCAGAACATATTTTCTTGTTCTACCTATATCGTTGGTACCTACATGGACCACGACAACCCTCCCACTCCAAGTTCCTCTGCAGCCCAGATGAGATATCCTTAACCCTGGCACCAGGTAGGCAACACAGCCTTCGGGATTCTCGATCTTGGCTACAGAGAACAGTATCTATTCCCCTAACTATACGATCCTCAGTTACAATTATATTTCTCTTTTCTCCCCTAACTTGAATGGCTCCCTGTACCAGGGTGCTATGGTCAGTTTGCTCATCCTCCCTACAGTCCCAGCTCTCATCCACACAGGGAGCAAGAATCTCGAACCTATTGGATAAGGGCAAAGGCTAGGCTCCTGCAGTGCTACTTCCTGGATCCCTCTACCTGCCTCACTCATAGTCACACCCTCCTGTCCCTGACCACTGGCCAAATTTAAGGTAGTTAATCTAAGGGATGTGACTGTCTCCTGAAACACAGCATCAAGGTAACTCTCCCCCTCCCTAATGTGTCACAGTGCCCGAAGCTCAGACTCTAGCTCATCAACTCTGAGCTGGAGTTCCTCGAGCAACCAACACTTGCTACAGATGTGGTCATCAAGAACCACAGCGGGGTCCACCAGCTCCCGTGTCATGCAACTACAATTCATGGAGCTCATGCTCCTTACTGAAGCCTCCTTACCTGGCTACATTTTCCACCATGTGACCTGCCCAAACTATCGTGTCGGTGATGTGGCCCTCATCACCAAATCAGACTATGGCCTCTTTTACTATTCCCCTCATCCCTTCAGAGTCTTTTGCTTGTTCTGCATGATTCATCTCTCCTTTAAAATCCTAGTTCTTACTTTTCCAAGTTTCTCACCAAATTTTCCTTCCTCATCCTTAGTGCCTATAATCTTCATTTAACTCACCTTAACCTCTGCCCTCTGATTTCAGTGTCATCCTTTCTTTCCTGAATTTCTCCCTTCATATAAACTCTCCTACTTACTTCCCAATTTATTTGGATGGCATTGTTCATAGACAATTCCATCTCTGACCATTTCCAATTTTCCTCAACATCTATATCATCCTGTCCACCTTCCAATTCCATTTCCTTCTGTGTCCACCATTCGAGAAAAGAAAAACAACTACCCAAATTACTTAGAACTGTATTTTCAATTCCCCACAGTCCAGTCTTTGTACAGGTTTAGGCAGGAGCAATATAAAAGAGGACCAGGAGTTATGCTGGCCCATGTATGCTACAACCGTTCCCTCAGTGAAAGTTGATTCTATAGAAATACCAAACCCTAAGTTTTTGTCCACGTGTGAGGTGCGCTGAGTTGGGTGAATTCTCAGCTCCACGAACCCGGCTTCTCCACGCACTAGACATTCTAAAAATGTCTGACTGAACATCAGGTTTTTGGTCCGGGGGGAGGAGTTCCCTGGGGGTCTGGCTGGGCGACCTCAGAAACAGTACAGGGGATGCCAGGTGCGGAGGTAGGCTGTGCGGAAGGCCTGTCTCAGTGTATCGAAGCTGTATTGAAAATGTTTTAAAATGTGGAAAAACATAGAACAGCCCTCCAGCCCTCATCCTTCACACCCCCTTACCCACCCACACATTCCCCATGCCCCATCCATGCCAATCCATGCCACCTCATGGCTCCCAACCATGGCCCCACAAAAACTGCCGTGCCAACCTATGTCCCTTTCCCACCCCATTAATACCTCATACCATCAATAACAACCTATGCCCCACTGCCCAACCCATGGCCCTTTATAGTTCCTATGCCAACTTAGTACCAAATCATGGCAACCCATGAACCCCACCCATCACCCTTTGCCCTCACACCTCCCATGCCAACACACCCGGGACCCACCATGGGCCGACTCCATAACCCATGTTGAGATTAAATAAAATAAAGTTCCAGAGTGTATTTTGCCGATTTTATTCAAAAAACACACTCTCATTCATAAAAGCCCCATTTACTACATTTAATTCTTTCCACTGCTGAAGTGGGATAACTAAAATGATTTCATATTTGTTGATATTAAAGCATTTAATAGCCTTAGAGTAGACATGAGCATGATGAGGTATGTAACCATTACTGTGGGAACCTAGATGAGAATGCAAGTCATAAGATTCAATGGCCTTCACAACTTGGATAAACAAGATGTTAAGGAGATAAGAGAACAGACAGGGGCTATTGGGCACCAGACACTAAAAGACTTCCCGAGATCAAAAGGGCAAAACAACAGGGAACATCTGCAAGCTTGAATTGTCCAGCTCATTAATTAGGTTTTGTGGAGTATATGTTAAAGTAATTGAAGGTTGTACTAAGTAGTGTAATGAAATGTGATAACTAAAGGCTATGAACTTGTTACACAGGCTTTGCATGAGCGAGAGAGAGACCCTGGAAAACAACCAGGATGCACCTCTCCCAGAATATGCTTGAATTAAATTCTTTACTTACTTGAAGCTCACAGTCTCAGAGTGGTTGGTTTATTATTTCTACCACAAAACTACATTATCCTTTATAATGACAAACATTTAATTCAATTGCATAATCCCTTATAAAAACAAACATTGGAATTCATAGTCCTACTTCAAAGAGCCCATAACCATTTGGAGCTATCAACCAAATTGTGAAATGGCAGGTACCGTACTATGGTAATGGATAGTTGTGAAACTAGTCATGCAGCACTAACCCAGTAATGGAAACCCTAAGGCTTATGTCAACAGACAGAGTGAAATAGCAAGCAATCACTTTTAACACTTCATATAGTTTTTTCAAATAGTCTTTTCAAATAGTTATAGGGAAGGAGTTTTAAATGCCTTGACAGCTCCCTTTGACAGTTCATCTTAACACTTTTGACAGCTGTTTTTGACAGTTCCAATGAACGTCACAGTTCCAATTATGCACATTTTACACACATTCATGCCTAATTTTATAAATCCCAAAGGATACCTTACCTCTCCCAAAGGGCACCTGACCTCCCTCAAAGGTGCCCAGGAGCATATCCAAAGAAGTACCTTACCTCTCCAAAAGGGTACCCTGGCTATCCAAACAAACCTACAAAGTTCAGACCTGCTCCTAATCTGTGCACGTCGGGTTTCAGGTACCTCTCACACCAATTTTGATTTCTATGGGCAGCTGCCTCTGTGAAACATGAATATGCAAATCCCAACCTGGGCCTGTTCCCACCACTGTGAAATGGTAGGTGCAGTCATTGGGGGCAGCTATTCTGGATTCGGGCCTCTTCCGCCATTTTCACTACAATAGGGAGGTTCTCCATCATGGAGAAAGTTCAGGCCCAACACATTCGGAGCATTGACATATAAGTGAGTACCATAATCTGGCAATTTTTATAAGTATAGGTTACTTCTATACTGACTGCTTCACATGTTCAAACAGATCAAACTGAATGTGAAACTACTGGAAATACTTTGGAAAGAATGTGAAACAATTCTTTCTTTTACAAGACTGGTATAAAATATAAATTGGCTGTATTGACATTCTAAAACAAAAACAGAATTACCTGGAAAAACTCAGCAGGTCTGGCAGCATCGGCAGAGAAGAAAAGAGTTGATGTTTCGACTCCTCATGACCCTTCAACAGAACTGCTGAAGGGTCATGAGGACTCGAAACGTCAACTCTTTTCTTCTCCGCCGATGCTGCCAGACCTGCTGAGTTTTTCCAGGTAATTCTGTTTTTGTTTTGGATTTCCAGCATCCGCAGTAGTTTTTTGTTTTTATCTCTGTATTGACATTCTGTTGCTCAGAGTGCATATGTTGCAGCTTCACAATGTTAGTTCATTGCACATTTTCATGCTAGGAGTTGACTACTTGACATTGCAACAATATTTAAGATAAAATGCCAACATTGAATTTATTCATAAATGACTAGCTTTGAGTTTAATGGTATGTGAGTTTTGGTGTCAGCTCACTCGTTGCAGCTAAAGAGAGACCTGGAATACTTTAACCTCGGCTCTCATCTAATTGCCACTGGCTGACTTCCCATCCATTGCAGACGACAGATGAAAGTAGTGGAAATTTGTTCATCCCGATGAGACCAGGTGAAAGATGGGATCAGCTGCTGATTGTCCCATGGGGCGCCAGCAATCAGGAGGAGGAAGAAGATTGCATCGGGGATGGTTAATATTTCTTTGTAGGGCTTGAAGGAGCAGCCTTGCTTGTTGACTAGGACCCTAAGCCCTCTTTTTCCTTTGTTGTCTTTTGAATCATTCCATAGAACTTTTAATGCGACTACTAAAAGTAGCAATTTGGCCTCAGTTTAATGTCTTGGCTGAATAATATTACATTCCTTGAGTCAGAGGGTGTTGGCTAGATTATGTGCACCAGACCTGGTATTGGGCTCAACTCCACAACTATATGATCAACTAAGTTAAGCTGGTATGTTTATCATGACATTCCCGATTATACCCAACATCATGTTTATAACAAATGATATGAATTGGGTTCTTCAGATGTTTTAATTATTTGCAATGAGAATATAGGACAATTATTTGGTTTGGTGATAGGATTTTGATCAAGATTACATACAAATAAAAGCATTGTTTCCTATGTCAAGAGGGTTAAATAAATCATTCTGGCCTATCTGTGTGACTCATTACTGATTAGTTGAGTATCAATATCTTGTCAATCATGGTGTGCTGTGTGTGTTAAGTTCTAAAAATACTGCTTGTACAGTGATAAAGATTAGGGTTTTATAAGAATGGTGTGAATTAAAGGCTATCAGTGCTGCAATTTAATTGATGTGGAGCTTCAAGCCACACACAAACATATGAGAACACAACAGTGCAGAGGGAGATCTGCATCATTGAGGATGCTGTTTTGTAAAAATGCTAAATTGTCTCTATTTGCCAGTTCTTGTGACTCAGGATCCTTAAAAACTCCACAGCACTATTCAAGGAGAAAAAAGTGAGTTCTCCTGGGTGTCCTGGACAGCATTCTTCTCAACCAACATGATTAAAAACAGGCTTACCTAACCATTAACTCAAAACAAAATGACAGATGCTGGAAATCTGAAATTAAGCAGTGGATGCTGGAAGTACTTGGCAGCTCAAGCAGCATCTATGTAGAGAGAAACAGAGGGTAGGATTTTCCCCCCATCGGGGGGGAAGTTGAAGTGTGGCCACGCGGAGGCACACCTCTGATCGGCGCCACCGATTAGGGATGCGCTGCCATTTTACATAGGCGGGCCAATTAAGGCCTGCCCAGCGTGACGTCCGCACGGGAGTGCTATGCGCTCCCTGTGCGGGCGGGAGGGAATCCCTAAACCTGAGTGTGCACTCTTTTGCACATGCGCATGAACGAGCACACTCATCTCCCTGAAGCTAAGTGCTGCCTCAGGGAAATCATCTCTACTGTACAAATTATTAAAAATGGAAAAAAAAATCCCTGACATGTCCCCTCATGTGACACTGTCACATGAGTTGGAACATGTCCATAACTTTTTTTAAAAATATTAATTACATTTTTTAAAACCTACATGAAACCTCATCCCGCCCTGCCCTCCACTTGCCGATGGGAAAATCCTGCCCAGAGTTAACTTTTCAGGTCTCAAAACACTCAACTGAGTATTTTGAGTATGTTTTTTGTTTTTATCAACCATTCATCTTACTGCTGTCAGCAAAAGGACTGCTACATTTACTTGTTACAACAGTCACAGGGTTTCATAAGTACTTTATTTTATGGCCAGAATTTTTCCCTCATTGGGCAGGCTCGGCAGGAGCAGGCAGTGGTGGTCAGGAAGCCACCTGCCGCCCGCGATCAGCTCCGCGATTTCACAGGGGTGGGCCAATTAAGGCCCACCCTACATGGATCATGAGCGGCAGTGCTCAGCGCTACCTGTGCTGGCGGGGGGAGGAGGGAGAGCAAGCCTGGCGTCCAGTTTGTGCATGCGCGCAAAAGAGTGCTTCAATCTCCCTGAGGTACAGAGCTGCCTCAGGGAGATTGAAGCACTTTTTTAAAAAATTAATAACGACAGTAAAAATTTTTTTAAAAAACATGCCCCCTCATGTGACTCTGTCACATGAGCTGGGACATGTCTTTAATTCAAAAATAAAGTTTTTAGTTAATGTTTCTTTGCTTTAGGAAACCTCATCCTGCTCATGGATGAGGTTTCCTAAAAAGTGTAAAGGCCGCTTGGCCTTTTCGCCTACGGTAAGGTTGGACGGGCAGCGTTAATTTGATTTTAATTAGTTTGTTAATGGCCTTAATAGGCCTTCAATCATTGGCGGGCACGCAGCCGACCCAGGTGCTCACAAGCCGAACAAAATATCACACGAGCGCGCAATGACGTCGGGACACACGCCCAACGTCATCGCGCGTCATAATACTCTCAGGCATGTCGGGCATGCACCCACACACTGAACATAAAATTCTGCCCTATGTGAAGGGCTTGGAGGCATTTCTTAAACAAAGGACACTTTATAAGTGGAGGTTAATACAAAAGAAAAACACTGCAAACACTGGAAATCTGAATAAAAACAGAAAATGCTGGAAATACTCAGCAGGTCAGGCAGCAATATGTGGAGAGAAAAACAGAGTTAATCAAGTTTGTGTGGGTTTTGAGGGTCAGGGGAAAGCATTCAAAAGTGCATGACAAGTTTTGCACAGGTAATTTCCAATATAAATTTAGGCATAGGAATTTGGAAACGAAAAGAAATGAACTGGCAACAATAAAAGTCGCCGTGAAGCCATCTGATTGTCATAAAAACACAGCTGGTTTACTAATGTTCTTCAGGGAGAAAATCTGCTTCCATGCTCCATATGACATAGATGTGTCTCCAGGCTTACCCAAAATGGCAAATGTTAATTGTTTTCCAAAGAAGCCTAGCAAGGGTTGCATCAAATTACTACACAGAATGAACAGCAGAGTTTCAAGTAAGTTGCCTACTACCACCTTCAAGACAACTGGGGGAGGTGGTGGCATAGTGGTATTATCACTTATCTAGTCCAGAGACCCAAGGTAATTCTCAGGGGACCCAGGTTTGAATTCCACCATGGCAGAATTTGAATACAATAAAAAATCTGGAATTATAAGTCTACTGTCAATTGTTGTAAAAATCCAACTGATTCTTCAGGTCTTGTGACTGGTCTGGCCTACAGTACAACATCAATTAACTTGCAGCACTGGTCTGGCCTACATGTGACTCCAGATCTGCCGTAATGTGGTTGAATCTTAAATGGCCTATTCAGCCACTAAGTTGGATCAAATTGCTATAAAGTCAATAAAGAGGAAAGAAACCGGACGCACTAACCTGGGCACTGGAAAATACAACGGCAAACCCAGCACTGTTGACCCTGCAAAGTCCTCCTTACGAACATCTGGAGTCTTATGACAAAATTGGGAGAGCTGTCTCACAGACTAGTCAAGCAGCAGCCTGATTTACAGATCATGTTCCAGACATCACCATCACAATCACCATCCCTGAGTATGTCCTGTCCCACTGGCAGGTCAGACCCAGCAGAGGTGGTGGCACAGTGGTATACAGTTGGGAGGGAGTTGCCCTGGGAATCCTCAACATCAACTTCAGACCCCATGAAGGCTGCTGGCATCAGGTCAAACATGGACAAGGAAACCTCCTGCTCATTACCATGTACCGCCCTCCCCGCCCCCCATGTTGAACATCATTTGGAGGAAGCATTGAGGGTGGCAAGGGTGCAAATGTACTTTGGTGGGGGACTTCAATGTCCATTACCAAGGGTGGCTCAGTAGAAAACCACAGACCAAGCTGGCCAAATCCTAAAGGACATAGCTGCTGGGCTGGGGTCTGCGTCAGGTGGTGAGGTTACCAACAAGAGGGGAAAAGCATATTTGACTTCATCCTCACCAACCTGCCTGCCACAGATGCATCTATCGATCTTAGTGTCGGTAGGAGTGACCACTGCACAGTCCATGTGGAGACAAAGTCTTCACATTGAGGATACCCTCCATCGTGTTGGTGCCACTACCGGTGTGCTAAATGGGATAGGTTTCAAACAGATCTAGCAACTCGAGAGTGGGCATCCATGAGGCACTGTGGGCCATCAGCAGCAGCAGAATTGTACTCAACCTTAATCTGTAACCTCATGGCCCAGCATATCCCCCACTCTACCATTACCATCAAACCAGGGGATCAACCCGGGTTCATTGAAGATGCAGCAGGGCTTTCCAGGAGCAGCACCAGGAATTCCTAAAAATGAGGTGTCAACTCGGTGAAGCTACAACAGAGGACTACTTGCATGCCAAACAGCATAAGCATCAAGCGATAGACAGAGGTAAGTGATTCCACAACCAATGGATCATATCTAAGCTCTGCAGCCCTGCCACATCCAGTCATGAATGGTGGTGGACAATTAAACAGCTCACAGGGGGAGGAGGCTCTGCAAATATCCCCATCCTCAATGATGGAGGAGCCCAGCACATCAGTGCAAAAGATAAGGCTGAAGAATTCGCAACAATCTTCAGCCAGAAATGCCAAGTGGATGAGTCATCTCAGCCTCCTCTGGAGGTCCCCAGCATCACAGATGCCAGACTTAAGCCAATTCGATTCACTCCAAGTGATATCAAGAAATGGCTGAAGGCATTGGATACTGCAAAGGCTATGGGGCCTGACAATATTCTGGCAATAGTACTGAAGACTTGTGCTCCAGAACTTGCCGTGCCCCTAGCCAAGCTGTTCCATTACAGCTACAACACTGGCATCTACCCGGTAATGTAGAATATTGCCCAGGTATGTCCTATACACAAAAAGCAGGACAAATCCAACCCGGCCAATTACCGTCCCATCAGTCTACGTTTGATCATCAGTAGAAAGGGGTCATCAACAGTGCTATCAAACAACACTTGCTTTGAAAAGATCTATTCACTGACACTCAGTTTGGGTTCTGCCAGGATCACTCAGCTCCTGACCTCATTACAGTCTTGGTTCAAACTGGAGTCAATGGGAATCAGGGGGAAACTCTCCACTGGTTGGAGTCATACCTAGCACAAAGGAAGATGGTTGCGGTTGTTGGAGGTCAATCATCTCAGTTCCAGGACATCACTGCAGGAGTTCCTCAGGGTAGTGCCCGAGGCCCAACCATCTTCAGCTGCTTCATCAATGACCTTCCTTCCATCATAAGGTCAGAAGTGGGGGCTGTTCGCTGATGATTGCACAATGTTCAGCACCATTTGTGACTCCTCAGATACTGAAGCAGTCCATGTCCAAATGCAGCAAGACCTGGACAATATCGAGGCTTGGACTGACAAGTGGCAAGTAACATTCACGCCAAACAAGTGCCAGGCAATGACCATCTCCGACAAGAGCTAAGCTAACCAACGTACCTTGATGTTCAATGACATTACCATCGCTGAATCTACCATTGACTTGAAAGTGAACTTGACTAGCTATATAAATACTGTGGCTACAAGAGCAGGTCAGAGGCTAGGAATCCTGCGGTGAGTAACTCAACTCCTGACTCCCCAAAGCCTGTCCACCATCTACAATCCACAAGTCAGGAGTGTGATGGAATACTCTCCACTTCTTTGGATGAGTGCAGCTCCAACAACACTCAAGAAGCATGACACCATCCAGGACAAAGCAGACTGCTTGACTGACACCCTTTCCACAAACAGTCACTGCCTCCACCACCAATCCACAGTAGCAGCAGTGTGTACCATCTACAAGATGCACTGCAAAAACTCACCAATGCTCCTTAGACAACATCTTCCAAACCCACGACCACTACCATCTAGAAGGGCAAGGGCAGCAGATACATGGGTACACTATCACCTGGATGTTCCCCTCCAAGCCACTCTTCATCCTGAGTTGGATCTATCTCGCTGTTCCTTAACTGTTGCTGGAACTCCCTCCCTAATAGCACTGTGGGTGTACCTTCACCACAGGGACTCCAACAGTTCAAGAAGGCAGCTCACCACCAACTTCTCAAGGGCCATTAAGGGTGGGCAATAAATGCTGGCCTAGCTAGCGAAGCCCATATCCTATAAATGAATTTAAAAGAAAGCCACATTCACCAGCAATGCCCACATCTTGAAAACAATAAAAAAAAATGCAAACTGGAAATAGTTGATAGGAATTGCACACAGATATAATGTTTAATATACTTATATAAAGCTACCTCAAATTTACATTATTGTAGTCAGCCAAGGTAAAATAAATGCTACAGCTCCATTCTAACATATATAAGAGCCCATAATACTACCAGAACTAATCATTTCCTTTGTGGATTTTGAATGGAGAGATGTTCATCCTGTTTAACTTACCCAAGTCAAAAACTGTCACAACGTATTGAAGACTGCAGTAGAATTTCAACATTAACATTTAAAATAAAACAGATATGATGGGATGGATTTTCATGGACTGAGGGGGGGCTCCATGGAGGGGTGAAAATGGTGGCTGGGACCCAATTCCACAATTCCCAACCCCATTGCCAGAGTTTTCAATTTTCATGAGCGTCTTTTAAGGGTGTGGGCTGGTTCAGGTCATGAGCCCACATCCTGCATTCCCGACCTGGCCAGCTTCATTGCTGGGATAGGCATGTTCTATTTTCATGGATTCGGGCCAGCTGTTCAGAGTCATGGTTAATGACACCTCAGAGGTGTTGTGAGCCATAGTCTGCATGAGGGAACTTTTTGGAAAGTAAGTTCAAAAGGTTCTCCATATGCCAAGGTATGCGCCCCACCCACCTCCTATGGCCCCTCATGCACCCCACCCCCCCATGCCAAGCATGCCCCCGCTCAATTCAGTACTCTAATGGATTTCTGGGCTCTCAACCAAGAATACATAATGAGGCTTGGCTATCAGCCCAGGCATCCATTAGAGTACTGAAACACCTAGGTCCCAGGAAAAACATTGCTTGGCTGGCAGCTCTAGCTCTCTGATCTATGATGTAAATTGCACAATGTTTATTTACACAAGATAAAGAGGTTTCAAGTGCTTACAGTTTCAGTTACTGATACTTTAAAGGGTCTTAATGATTGACACTTTTATCAGTCTGTAGCAAAAAGAAGTTTTTTTTAAGAATGTGGAAAGTCATCAATGAATGAATTTTTAATGTTTTTTTTCCCCTTTTCCTCACATCCTATTATAACTATAGGGCTCCTTGTGACAAGCCCCATCTGTCGAATGGCAGGATTTGAACTGCCACAGCACCAGTGGTCCTTGCTAAATAGGTTCAGGACAGGCCTGGGCCCCTGTGCAGCCAACCCCCAATGCTGGGGCCTCAGTACAAACCCCTTATGCATTTGTGGAATGACACAGATAATGCTGCACATTACCAATGACGTTATAGACTAAGTGGCAGACTAATCACCTTAAACTCAGCAAATGAGGAAGCTATTGCTTGGCTTCGGGAATTTGCATTCGCTAAATAAATAAAAAACTATAGTGTTCATTGGTTCTATACAATGTGTAGTGGGTGATTGGGCATGAAAGTGCCATAGCTTGGCATGGGAGGTATGAGGGACCATAGTGGGTGAGTAAGGGGGCAATGGTAGCATGGATGGGACATGGGAAGCGGGAGGTGAAGGGGTGTAAGGTGTGAGAGCTAGAGAGCCTTACGTTCTCATTGTAACTGAGATAAAGCACACAGCCTCAAGCCAAGCCTTTTAAAGAGTCCACCTTGGCACCCAGCAGCCCCTGTGGCTGCCTCCAAACTCTTTGCTGGGTTGGCTGGCCTGACTGCAGCCTGCACACACCCCACCCCCTCCCCGCAGCCCCCACTAACCCCTCATTCCCCCAATCCCCCCATCTTTCCTGGCACTTTCTCCCAAGCCAGGAATTTTTTTGATTCCTGTTACCCACCTCGAGGTTGAAAATCCAGCCCGATTAACACATAAATAGATCGAAGGAAAGCAAGGCCAGTGTTAGGGGGTACCTTTCAAATCTGAAAAAGAAACATTGACCAGAATTTTCAGCTTGGCAGCGGGTGCAATCGGCGGGCCGAGGAGCAGTCGGGAAATGGGCCGCCCACCGCGTTGGGCCCCCCACCCTGATTTCAAGCTGACTGGCCAATTAACGGCCAGCCAGTGTGAAGCACGCACTGATACAATCAGCACTACCTGGGTTGGGGACAGGAGGAGGGCAAACGCTGAAGTCAGCATGGGCATGGGGTAGCGCAGAATGAAAGCTCCCTGAAGGAGAGATTTTAAAGTCTGGAAAAAATGCCCACGCACCAGAAACAGTCACCTGAATATATACATGAAAATTCTGCCCAAACATTTTAATTTTTTTAATTTAATGACGGAAGACTCACCCTGCCCTTGGATGAGGTTTACTGAAAAATGCAAAGGCCGCCTGGCTGATTCGCCCGCCTGCCAACCATAACGTTGGACAGGCAGTGGAAAATCCCAGTTAATTGCGCCATTAATGGGCTTAAATGCCCTCTTAATTGTTGGCAGGTGCGCTTCTGAGTTTAGCGCATGCCCGCTGACCGAAATATCACGCGAGTGCGCAATGACGTTGGGAAGCTCACCCAATGTCATTGCGCGTTATTTTACTCTCAAGCGTGTTGGGCACACACCCGCACGCCAAGTGAAAAATTCTGCCCATTAACTTTTCATTGTACAATTTGTACAGCAATCTACAAAATCATGCTAGGTGCTATTTAAGGTATTGCAAACGCTGTAACAGCCAGCTCTGACGTTTTGCACTTTCTCATCATCAGTTTAAGTAATGAATTACTCGTTGAAGTAGAACTGAAAATAGATTGCTTTAGAACAAATGCAACAGTGCCTGAAAATAGTGCACAAACTGTCCAGTTGAAACTGCTGTTGGTGGCTTTGGAGTCAACAGTATTTATTTAATAGAGCATTTACTCCCGTACATTTACTTTGTGTTTGTCGTTTCTTCATGGTGTTTCTTCAAATCTTAATAGATAAATATTTCAATTTATGTTGATTGTTTTTGTCAGCAACATTGTTCAGTCTTGTCACACTGCTCTGATTTCTTTCAGTATATTAATGGGAATATGTACATGACGACTAGCTGATTGATATTAGACCTGCAAAATAAAGAAGCACTGAACTGGATTTGTGCTTTCATTTTACATACCTAATGCAAAATAAAAGCAATTTAATATTTATTTTCAAATAATATGATGAAACCACCTTGGGCTGGATTTTACAGCACCCCAGCGGCAGGTTGGCAAGCTGTGACCTGTAAAATGCCATGGGCATTATTCACCGCCTACTCGCCCACCTCTTCCCTGCCACAATTTTACCAGGAGGCCTACCCATCCATGGGCTAATTGATGCCTTGAAGTGGCCAATTAATGGCCACTTAAGGGCCTCATCCCACTACCGCTGTGATTTAACTCATGAAGTAAGAGGCCCACACCAAGCATCCAGCCCCAGCTTTCACTGTGCTGACTAATGGTCGACAAGGTGGGACCCTTCTGAATGGGGCTGTTGGGTCCATTGGAGGCTATCTACCAAGGTCTTCCACATCCCCTGTTCCCTCTCCCCCTGCCCTGTCCATCCCTGTCCTCCCACTCCCCTCGCCGGGACCTGCCAGCCTGGACCTGGCAAGAACACCCTCCCCCGCCCCCCACATTCGGAATCCATAGTTCGATACCAAGAGAAACTAGATGCAGTCCCAGCAGTGGCCACCACTCCCAGTAGCGCTGCTTGGACCAGAGTGCTGCTGACAGCTCTTGGTGGTGGTATTCCTCCCCAGAGCCGGGTAGAAATCCTGCTTTCAACCATATGAGATCCCTGCAGGCAACCCACCAAAGTAGGGGGAGACTCAATGCCAACATTTTTGTAGGGATGGGGAGAGGGGACAGGGACCCCCCATTGTTCAGTGAAATTCAGCCTCTTTTCTAATTAAAATTAATGTTATAAAATCACCTTGAGTTGCATTTAGAGCATAAAATTTGCTTGGCACTGCATGTGTTGGTGTCTTTGTTTTTGATAATTTAATTTAAAAAAATGCAATGACTGATCATATCAAGACAAAGACATCAAAACAAAGAGAAAGAAAAACCACCACATAGAAATACCCTGACTTTGTTACAATATTTGTAATTTTTAACTCAATATAAAAATCAGTTGCATAATTATTTGGGATTTTTGCATCACCATTTTGTGTTTCCTTTTTAAAAAAATCAGTGCTATTGCACTCCAACACTGGGGTTTGCCCCCTGTCATATCTGTTGTCAAGTAATTGGTAACAGATTAGTCAACAACTCCATTATCATAGTGTATAACGTATCATAGTGTATCATGTGGACCATGTGGAAGGTAAACTGGATGGACCTTGGGTCTTTTGTCATCTAGAAATTCAATTTACCTCAGGTAAACTCCTAAACTTCTTGGATTAGTTATTTAAAGACAAGATGGGTGGTGGGGTGCAGATGAAGCCTATTTTGTGACCCACAGCAAAATTATATATTTTTCTACATGTCCAATTGAATGTGAACTTTGTGAACTTGTGCCTTAGAATAAAATATGGAGATATCATTTGTGAACAAGTTGTTATGATCAGATGAGGAGAGGTAGAGTGGCTCCCCTGTTTTCCGACTCTTCTTTTGACTGCAACAGGTTTTGTTTAAAAAATGCTTATCAATTCAGTGTGTTTATCTGTTTAAATGCTGTGACTGTAAAAGACATAAACAACCAGCTCTCCTTGAGGTTTTTTTTTAAGAATTAAAAAAGGATAGCATTTATTGTACTTAATCCATCTAAGTAAAAGAATAAAAACACTCCAACTTTCATGCACATACACAGGCCCCTGCACGCCGACCGGAAGATTCTGCCCATGGATCTTGTAGATTGATGACTGGGATGGTTTCAGGCTGAGCTCAGTAGTCCCCTGGATCCAGTGACGAGATGATTTAAACATGTTGATGGACAATTTATCTTTTCTTCTGGAGATAGTGGCTGCTGAGTTGATATTTTAAAAATCTCTGCCTCTGGCATCTGGATAGTCAAACAGCAGACACAGCTTAAGCTTGCAAGTTAGATAAAGAGAGAGAAAGAGAGAGAAGGTGGCTCACACAGGGATCTTGCCACTTAGGCATCCTTTCTACTTCTACCTGTGGCCTGGAGGAACGTTTCTTACAATACAAAAGAAGGTTAGCTGACTTATCATATGATTCTCTCTCTCTCTTATTGATCAGTGACCCAAACATGGTTCTGGCTAGTGGTTTCCAGGTGTAACTTGATTAAAATATGGTTGGGTGAATTCGTCTCCCAGCCAGAGTCCATTGTCTGAAGTGATTCCATCTAATACTTGTTCCTCACCCAGTTGAGTCTGGCTGCTCTGCTTTTCCATTGCAAATCCTGTGTTAAGATGTCCACATTTACTGCTGCATTTCCCCAAGACACCAGTAGGAGGTGTTAAACTAGGAGTTTGCATGTTAAATGCTCAGTTGAAAAGTCACACGTGTGTGTCTTATCACACTCAATGTTTTGGAAAATGGTGGTCACCTCCTAAGTGCTTTGTGGAGCAGCATTGTGACTATTTAAAAAGAAAGTTCTTAAAGTTAGAAATTATATTTCTGATATGTTTGCTGTTTTATGTTTTCCCTATTGCCTGAATTTCTAGTTGGTCCAGTATTTGATCCCCTGCCCTGCTGTGCTCCCTCCTACACACTCAAGTCTCATCCTGTAGCCCAGTGTAAAAATTTAATGGCCCATGATGTTTTAAGGATAAAAATTCACACATTAGGTTTAGATTTTGGAGTGTAGCTTCTGATTCCATCAAGAGAACAACCAATTGCTCATTTGCGCAGTTGGCCTAAAACTAAACAATATAAACTAAAAAAAAGACCACTGGCCAGAGCCCTAGAATTTACAGTCAACAACTAGTAGCAGCTTTAACGTTTGCTTCTAGTTCAAGTGAGAGTCTGAGTTTGCTTGAGCACAGAATTGGAAAGTGAAGACAATGTGTCATCTGCCTCAAGAATTGCCATGCTGCCCCATTGCAAAGGGAAGAGCAGGGGAGTGGAGATACAAAATCCTAGAATTTCCAGGATTGGAATCAGGGAGCAGGGCAGCTGGAGAGTGGAGACCATGATCTCCCCAAATGCATTACAGCCTCAGACAAGTGGTCATTGGGAAATCCATCTGACAGGGCAAAAACAGGAAAGACAGGTAAACATAAAGCAAATTAATAATGGGAGTGTAATTCATGTCACCTATATGCCTCTTACCTCTCTAAAAGGTGTGGTCTCTCTGTAGGTCATATAAAATCCTCTGTACATATATAAATATATGTACAATTTTGTGACCCCATTTTTACAATTTAGATTATCTAAAAGTTGCTTCTTTGCCCAATATAGTTCGGTGTCATGATATGGAGTTTCTTCATATGGAGCTTCTTCATTTGTATGGAAAGTACAATGTGGGCATTTTTAAAAGCTTTCTTCCCATCACCTCCATTTTGAAGATTTCTGCTTTTTAGTGCCAGGAAATGCAGATTTGTTAGCCTTATAGTTTTGAATTAATATAGAATATAGAGATGTATATCTAGCCCCAAGGTGATAGGCAAACATTAAAAAGCAACGATTTAAATCACCATCTTGAATAAGCATTTTAAACAAATAAGAATTCAGACTTCTTATATTTGTGAGAGATGTACTGGAAACCAGAACAGTATCTTAATACAGTGAAGTACAAAAACATGCGAGCTTACAATAGCTGACCCTAGTTTACTCCAATGAACTCTTGTCAAGCTTAACGTCATTGTGTGAAAGTGCTAAGCACACATCAGATATTTCCACAAAGGGAGTCTCAGTGGACGAAGACATTTTGTGCATTTCCTTCAGATCAGTACTCATGAAGGCTTGGCATTAGGTCAATATTGCCCTGCCTTCTTAGCCCAAGGGAACTTACAAAATAAATATGATCCTCGCAAAATGTCTGTCATAATTATAGACTACAATATATAAATTGTAGACTATAATATATAGGACAGAATTGTCCCAGGTTTGCACTAAAATAATGTTTTACCCGCCTGCTTAATGGCGGCTTTTCACGCCGTATCATCCCAAAACTGTGCATTAATTATGCATTCCCAGGATACACACCATTTCGATGACGGGCGGGCTCTGGTTCGCCTGCCACACGGTCACCTTGCTGCTTTATACGCCATCACCTCGCCGTTTCATCACGCCAGGCACCACATTTAAAATACAGTCACGCTTAGTGCTTCCAGCCCAGGACTGCAGCAAAGAAGACATGATCCTGAAAGACAAAAAGACCGCAGCCCTCGAGCACCTTTTGGACACCGTGAAGACCCGCTCTGATGTCCTCTAACCCCACTCTGGCCACAGGAGGGGCAGCTACACTCAGCTTGGTAGGCAAAGGCAGTGGCAATGTTGCACAGAGGAGGTTAGCCACCCAATGCAGATAGAGGATAAATGATGTCATCCGTGCAACCAGAGTATGGCAACCATCTCATCATTCTAAACTCACACACTTAAGCCCATCACACATTCACTGGCATCTCACTCACTGCCAGCTCAAGGGACATCACCACACATTCTCACTCACATACCCTCACATGTCCATCTGGCCTCTTCTGTTCTGGAGACTGCCTCCTCAACCCTCCCCATCTTGAGGCTATTTGCACAGATCAACATGTACCTCCACACATACCCTGGGATACCCTTCTTCCCCAATACAGCTCTCATCCTGCAGCCTCTTTCCCAGGCAAGACCTTGCCCTGCAACCATTGAAAAGCCACCCACGTATGGCTGATCTGGTAGGCAAAGACTTACCATGAGCCCCCTTAAAAGTGATTATGGTGTTGTCTGTGAAGCCTGGCGCTGATGACTGCAAGTGCTAACTGAAACAAGGTAAGCAAACAAACCTTGAAGTCCTGAGTGAAGTGCAACCCGCCAAGTGCATGTCTTATATATGGTGTTGTGAAACACGTTGATGTATTTTCCCGCCGACGTGGGCGGACGATCCAGCGGTGGGGGCGGGAATGAGCCCGGTGGGTTGGCCTTATAATAATATGCTGATGTAGTACAATGAGGTTCCCAATGTCCGAAGGTGGGGAACGCAGCCCGCCATCAGTGGGCGGAGCATACGATCGGAAGCTGGTTTCACAATGGCGTGAAACCGATTGCGCCATATTGTCCGTTCACGTCACCGAACATGCCCAATGCCAGCAGGCACGGAAAATCCCAGCCATAGACTGTAATATATAATATATATTTACAGGCTTTAATGTACAATATTACTAAAATCTGAGCCTCCATACAAGCTTTTCCATTTTCTCTATCATTATCTTTTTCTATTATGCAAGGTTTATTTTTACTTAAGTATAACAAATTAGTGAAACTCACTGTCCTGGTCTATCTATCCAAGTGTACAAAATAAGCATATCTAACAAATGCTAATAGAAACACAACACTTTAGTTACAAATATACAAAACTTTCTCTTTGGGAGTGTTCATAAGTATAAGTTTCAGTTCATACCTTTCTACTTGCCATGATTGCATCATCACTGAAGCGTATCAAGTTTCTTCATGCATAAAAATAACTGCTGGAGATTTCAAGAGGAATCGTAAAGAATATTAAAATCCAATTGGCTGTAGGCGGCACCTTGCAGAGGCAAAGGGACTGCCGGCTGCCGTCTGGCCACCCTCTGTCACCTCCCTTTGAGAAGGTGCGGCACACCTTGTGCCACTCAGGCCAGTGGCAGGCCTTCTCCCAGGATTAAGTATCCTAGCGGCAGCAGTTCTGCCTGCCGAGAGCTGCCAGCCAATCAAGGAGGGATCGAGGAACATGTAAGTGATGGCGTGAAGGGAGTCACGAGGGAGGGGGAGGGTAGGGGGTCGGCAGCAAGGGCAGGTGCATGACTTTCCTTCCTGATGCTGAGTCCCTCGTTCTGGCACTGAGTGCCTTTGAACAAGGGACCTCCCCTCCTACCAGGAGCCCTCACGCAAACATACCAGCATTTACTTGCCATGCTCCCCACATGGAGAAACCCCTTCCCACTGCTGGGTTAATACCAGTGACAGCAGAGTGAAACTCAATTGGTGGTGGGGTGGGAAGGCCATCCATAGAAGGACTTAAATCGGCATGGCGATGGGAAGTTGGCTGGCCTCAATTAGTGACGGCCAGGAAGGCCATCCATGAATGGGCTTAAATCAGAGTAGAGGCGTGAAGGTGGCAGCAGCCCCATCAACCATCCTCCCAGCTGATTAAATGCCCCACTCGCCACCAAACTCAGCAAGGGAGAGGGCACAAGATTCCACTGTCCTGACGTTAGTTTAGTTGGTATTTGTTCCAATTTTAGAATCAGAATCCAAAAGGCTGTTCTCTAAAACAGTAACACGCACTGAAAGTTTCACATTTAAAAAATAATTAGAATGCAAATTATTAATGTATATGTTTGTAGCCCCTTTTATTTCCCCCCTACAAAATGTTTTGTAGGACATCAGGATTATTTTTAAAAGCTGAAAATAAATTCTTTTAACTGGAGACTGATATCCTTATTTGACTTTTGCTGGTCGGGAGCGCTACTTATCATCAACAATGAGAGGAGATAATAGTTCATTCGCAAAATGTCAGCGTGTCGGGAAGTTGGCTCCAACCCAGCAACTTCCAGGTTGAAATGGAGCACTTTAAACTGCTTCTGTGCAATCCCCTTGGGAGAGGCAGTTTGCCTATTAACATATGTTAATTGCTCAATTAGTGTTATTTCAACTCACTTTCAAATTTAACAATGCATCCACCGGTTCCCTGGGCTGCCTGAAATTCGCCAGTGAAAGCAAGGCAAGAAAGAGTACAGTAGTAATTGAATCAAACTCAAGCAAATACTTCAATAACTAGTTTATTAATTAACTTCCAGCTGCTTTCTTAGCTGACAGCGAGGAAGGTTTTCTTCACACTATTTTTGCCGAAAGCTAATTTTCTATATTTTGGAGGTTTTCTCAATCACATCAGAATGAACGGCATTATGGCTACCTTAGACTGGATCTTGGATGAGGACCAATATGACCAGCGCCCGTACGAGCAACAGCCTACTGTTCAAAGGCCTGTAGCTGGACTGCAGAGAGGGGAGTGACAGAGGGGTGCAGCTTACAGTCATTACCCATGAAGCAAGGTCTACAGGCAGAGACTGAGTTTCCCTGACATATCTGAAGATCTGGGTGTCAGGGGGCTCGGGCTGTCACCTCAGGTGGTGGCAGACATCTGCAGCTTCTGAGAATATGACCTTATCAATGCTGGACCTGGTGGGCAGGAATCACCCAGCAGCTGTTAAAGTCGTCATCCGTCTCAACCTTTTGTCCCTCGGAGGCTTATCCAGGATCTTACAGTTGGTGGTGCACAAATACATTAGGTAGGTAATTGATGGCTTATTTGCAGGGCCAGCAATTGGGTCAACTTTGTCTGCGATGAGGAGCAGATGTATGATTGAACATACATCTTCAAGATATGCTCTGGTGCCTAGACAGAAATTGGAGGGGCCCTTCAGTGTATGCAGCCAGGGTCTCCAGGCTGTGCTACTCTCTGCACAGCATTGCACAGCAGTGAACTTTAGACCTGCTGGAGAAGCAAGGCAAGGAGTTCAAATCCTCCTCAGACTATAGATTAGTCCAGCACTGAAGGAGGTCATTTGACCTATTGAGCCTCTGCTGGCTTTTTCAAAGAGGAATTCAGCTCGTACCTCTTGCTCATGTTCCTGATTTTTTTTTTCTCCTTCAAGTATTTGTTCAATTCCCTTTTCAAAGCAACTGTTGCATCTATTTCTACCACCATATCGAGCAGTGCATTCCAAATCCTATCCACTCGTTACGTAATGTCACGCCTGGTTCTTTTGCCAATTGTCTTTGGGGAATATTCCCTGGCGAGGGAAGGAGATTCCAGTGCATGTGGAGGATTAAATCCCCTAAAAGTGGTATTGGGTTGGGATGTCAACATCATCCTGTCACCTTCTAGGTTTCACTGGGAAGGGATTGAAGGAGAGCAGGGAACCTCCTTAGACCTAATGGGAAAGTAATTAAAATATTCAAATAGATCTTTAAGCACAGTTTTAACCCTCAATTTGCCTTTAATAACCGTGGCACCTGTTTCCCAACCTGTTAACAATTTGTCAAGGGCCATGGGGGCGAGTACACAACGGAAAGAGCTTCTTTAGTGAAACTAACAGGCTGGGAAGGCTTTGAATGGTGAAACTGAAGAGCTGCAGCCATGGCCAACTGACAGGCTGATGCTCCCAGGCTCCTTCTCAGGAAGTGCTTTCAATGCTTGATACATGACTGCCAACTTCTTGGAAGTCACTTCAACAGCCCAGCATTTCATTCACATTCAGGTACACTTCCTTGTTTTCAGTCTTCACCACGTCATGGGAACAGCTCATGCATTGCGACCTTGCACCTCTGATGAGGGAAAAGAGGAGAACCAATACCATGACCAACAGCACCAGCAGCAGCAAGAGCAACACCAGCAGCCTTCTCGCCAGGCATCTTCCCTTCGACATGGATATAGAGAGCCAGCTTGAAGGAGGTGAGTCTCCCAACACAGGGTCTACAAGCAGACGATTAACTATCTCACCATGTCTAAGCGCCAGAGCCTCAGGATACTTAGATTCCCACAAGTAGATCACTGTTGCTATTTGTAGCCTCCTGGAACAAGACCTTCTTCCCAATGGAGTAGGTGGGTATGCATTGCAATGCAGAGGATGAGGGCTACCCCCAACCAAGGAGAGAAAGGAGAGATACAAGTGTTAATAATGGCTTGTGTGGAGAACAGGGAGAAACACCTTTTGTGGAGGGTGACTGTGAGGTAAGTGTGTGGGAGGAGAGTATGATGAGGGTGAGTGTGAGTGTTAGCTGTTCAGATGGGGAGGTTTGGTGCCTGGAGAGAAAAGGTGAGAGGAACTGCAAGGTGTTGTTCTGAAGAGTGCTGTGCAGGAGAATGCTGGGCGAGTCAGAGTGTGGTTGCTGCAATCTCTAAAACACAAGTGCTGGTGAGTCCCTGTAACCTATTCTATAGTCCCTGTAATTTAGAATGGATGCCTCATCCCACCTCCATCCTTAATTTGTCAGGGAGCCCAGAGGCAAGATGTCAATTATTTTAGGCTCTAGTAAAGAGCAATGGCTGGGTGTGAATTCAGTGAGTCGGCGTCCAGATCCGAAAATGGTCCCATCGTTCTGGCAGTGACCAGGGTGTAATTAGTGGAATGCCATAGGGACCAGTGCTTGGGCCTCAGCTATTTACAACCTATATCAATGCCTTAGATGAAGGCACAGTGTGGACTCTTCCATTGACGGCATGGATTTTGCCTGGTGGCTGGAGAGCTGATAAGAGACTCGCGCTATCTCTTATTTGGAAGGCCCACTGGATCTTTTGCCAATCAGGCAGATCCAGGGACACCAGTAGGCCTTCCTCCAGAATTAAGTCCCCAGAGACAGAAGTCCTGCCCACCAAGAACTGCTAGCCAATCAGAGGCCAAAAATTCCTGTGACTGACAGTGCCACAGAGGAGATAGTGGTTGCTAAAAGCAAAATACTGTGGATGCTGGAAATCTGAAACAAAAACAGAAAATGCTGGAAAAACTCAGCAGGTCTAACAGCATCTGTGGAGAGAAAAAACAGAGTTAACATTTTAGTCCTTATGACTTCTTCAGAGCTAAAGGGAAATAAAACTGTAATGAAATTTATACTGTTTAAGAGGGGGGTGGAACAGGTGAAGCTGGATAGAAGGCCAGTGATAGGTGGAGGCAAAGGAGAGATTGCCAGAGATGTCATGAACAAAAGGACAGAAGGGTGTTAATGATAGTGATACTGGCTAAAGGAGGTGCTAATGGTGGCATTATGATCAGAAAGCAGAATGTGATAACGGCAGGACAATGGTAAGCACTCTGAAAAGAACAACATGAACAAGCGACAGATGGTCCTTGTGGGGGGAGGGGATGGTGGTGGGAAAAAAGGTGAAACAATGAATAAAAATGAAAATAAATAAAAATAAAAAACAAGTGGATAAAAAATAAAAATTAAAAAATAAAAATTAAGAAATGAGAATGAATATTGAAAAAAAGGGGATAAAAAGGGGGTGAGGATGGAGGAGAGAGTTCATGGTCTGAAGTTGTTGTACTCAATGTTAAGTCCGGAAGGCTATAAAGTGCCTAATCGGAAGATGAGTTGCTGTTCCTCCAATTTGCATTGGACTTCACTGGAACATTGCAGCAGGCCAAGGACGGACATGTGGGCATGAGAGCAGGGTGGTGTGTTGAAATGGCAAGCGACAGGAAGGTCTGGGTCATGTTTGCGGACAGACCGAAGGTGTTCTGCAAAGCAGTCACCCAGTCTGCGTTTGGTCTCTTCAATGTAAAAGAGACCACATTGGGAGCAGCGGACTGCGGTTGCTGTTGGAACAGCACTCCCCACCCCAACCTCCCCGGAGCCCAGGAGAAAGTTAAGCAATAGGGGGAGGGGATTTCTCGGAGTGAGCATCATGGGGAAGGGGGGCAGGGGGTTAGTTGCCAATGGGTACATCTCTGCCCAATGCCCATGCCCTTAATCAGGCACTGAGCGTCTTTGACCGAGGGATCACCCCCCACTATAGGCATTCTTTTATCAGTTGTGTGACTGCATATCGTCAGGCGTGCCTGAAGCTGGGTTAATCCCAACAGCGGTGGTAAGTGGTCATGAAATGGCCACTTAAGGGTCTTAATTGGCAGTGGGGCAGGAAGGTTCCTGCCCAGAACTTAAGTTCGGCGGAGGTGGGAAGGTTCAGGTTTGCCACCTAATGCCTAATTAAGTGCCCTTCTCGCCTCCAAGCTTGCTGCCTCCGGGAGCAAAAGATCCCACTCACAAAGTATAATATATCTAAGTTTGCTAACAATACAAAGATGGGAAATTAAGTCATGAGAAGGATGCAAAAAGTCTGCAAAGGCATATAGACTGGTTAAGTGATTGGACAAGAAGGCAGCAGATGGAGTATTTTGTGGGGAAGGTTGAAATTATCCACTTTGGTAAAAAGAGCAGAAAAGCAGACTATTTATTAAAAGGTGAGAGACCAGTAAATGTTGGTATTCAGGTGGATTTGCTGTGCCTTGTACTCAAATCACAGAAAGTTAACAAGCGGGTAGAACAAGCAATTAGAAAGGCAAATGGTTTGTTCATCGTAATCAGTCCTATGCCGCCTCCAGCACGTCTGCTTGGTGTCAGCAGCAGGTTTCCTCCTCCTGTTGCTGGGGAATATTATCTCCCCTCAGTCTCCGCCCTGCACTGAGCAGTGCATCAAGAGAGGCATAATTAAAGCAGGGCACAGCCTTTGAGCATCCTGACTTCCTACTGACATTGTTTCCTTTGTTGTTTCCAACTTTAGGCTCCTCCAAATTCCATCTTTGGATTTGCCCTTTGAATGCTGGAGCTAAGACTGCACCATGTGGGTTCTCATCATGCCTGTTGCCATTCATTGGATAACAAACCCGGAATTCAAATGATAATTGAGGTGGCTGCATTAAAATGTCACCAGCAGGCACACTTAAGGCACTTGCAGGTTCTCAAGTGATATCTGATCCCTACAGTCCCAATATGTCTGAGTAAATATCAGGGCTAATATCTATTTTTAAATTAAAATTATGCCGCTCCTTTGTGCATTTTTTTCCATAAGACATAAAGCAAATAAAAGATAGATTGAATCATATCAATAAAGTATACTGTCACTTTAATTTACAGATCTATATCATCTTGTTCAATCTCTTTTAGCAATGTGAGAATCAGAATATTAGACACTTATAATTTATTAATTTTAAAAAACTGGGATGAAGGAGTAATGCCACTTTAGATACAGCAGAGTCTTGTGGGGTCATATAACAGCGTCACTGGTCATAGCAGAGATACAAGATGAAACCAAAACAGGAAAGGTATCTGGCTGGAACAGGGAAGGGCATCCTTTTTTCAAAGTAAGATCAGGGTCATTGGAAGTGCAGAGTGATAAGACTTATGAAAAAAGCACAGAGTGTAAAAGGTATGCAGAATATGCAACATGGAAAAGAGAGAAAGATACAGTGAACCATCTGGTAAATGTAGGTACACAAGTCGTGTCACGCAAATGTAGCCACGCATGTGACCAAACTCTAAAAGCTCACTATATTGGCAATGATACACGTATTTGATGGGGTTACTATGGCAACAAAAATATAGTTGATGTAATGAAGAAAAGTGAACTTCCCCACACGTCATTTCGGAGCCACACGTGTTATAAACCACTGAAGCTTAGAGTGTACATATTTCAATGGCTGAAAAAACAGTGGCTAAAATCACATTCCTCAGAAATTAATCTGCAATTGGCAGTAGTCATCTCATTTGGTTGCTGCCGTTGTCAAGGTACTTTTCATGATTAGTCTTTGGGCACTAAGGTCTGAACAACAACACACCTATTGTTAAATATGAACTTAATTTAATAAAAAATCCTTGTGCATATGCAGCAATATAAATTGTTTCTCGATCAATCCACATTCTTTCTATGCCCAGACAATACATTTACTTGCATCTGGGGGCTATTCCAAAATTGGAAGACCTGTCTCACAGACTAGTCAAGCAACAGCCTGACATAGTCATTCTTACAGAAACATACCTTATAGACAATGTCCCAGACACCACCATCACCATCCCTAGGTATGTCCTGTCCCACTGGCAGGGAAGACCCAGCAGAGATGGCGACACAGTGGTATACAGTTGGGAGGGAATTCCCTGGGAGTCCTCGTCATCAACTCCGGACACCATGAGGTCTCATGGCATCAGGTCAAACATGGGCAAGGGAACCTCCTGCTGGTTACCACGTACCGCCCCACCCACCCCCCATCCCCAGCTGATGAATCAGTGCTCCTCTATGTTGAACACCACTTGGTGCCACTGAGCGTGGCAAGTGCGCAGAATGTACTCTGGGTGGGGCACTTCAATGTCCATCACCAATAGTGGCTCGGTAGCACCACTACTGACCAAGTTGGCCGAGTCCTAAAGGACATAGTTGCTAGACTGGGTCTGCAGCAGTTGGTGGGGGAACCAACAAGTGGGAAAACATACTTGACCCTATCTTCACTCACCTGCCTGCCGCAGATGCATCTGTCCATGACAGTATTGGTAGGGGTGACCACTGCATTGTCCTTGTGGAGATGAAGTCCCATCTTCACATTAAGGATACCCTCCATCATGTTGTGTGGCATTACCACTGTGCTAAATGGGACAGATTTCAAACAGATCTAGCAACGCAAACCTGGGCATCCACGAGGTGCTGTGGGCCATCAGCAGCAGCAGAATTGCACTCAACCACTATCTGTAACCTCATGGCCTGGCATATCCCCCGCTCTGCAATTACCATCAAGCCAGGGGATCAAGCCAGGTTAAATAAAGGTTTCAAAACGGCATGCCAGGAGCAGCACCGGGCATACCTAAAAATAAGGCGTCAACCTGATGAAGCTATAACACAGGACTACTTGCATGCTGAATAGCATAAGCAGCAATGATAGAGCTATGCGATCTCATAAACAATGCATCAGATCTAAGCTCTGCAGTCCTGTCACATCCAGTCGTGAAAGGTGGTGGACAATTAAACAACTCACTGGAGGGGGAGATTCCACAAATATCCCCATCCTCATTGATGGGGAAGCCCAGCACATCAGTGCAAAAGATAAGACTGAAGCATTCACAACAATCTTCAGCCAGAAGTGCCAGGTGGATGTTCCATCTGGGCCTCCTCCGGAGGTCCCCAGCATCACAGATGCCAGTCTTCAGCCAATTCAATTCACTCTACATGATATCAAGAAATGGCTGAAGGCTGCAAAGACCATGGGCCCTGACAATATTCCACCAATAGTACTGAAGGCTTGTGCTCCAGAACTTGCCACGCACCTAGCCAAGCTGTTCCAATACAGCTACAACACTGGCATTTGCCCAGCTATGTGGAAAATTGCCCAGGTATGTCCTGCACACAAAAAGTAGGACAAATATAACCTGGCCAATTACTGCCCCATCAGTCTACTCTCGATCATCAATAAAGTGATGGAAGAAGTCATTAACAGTGCTATCAAGCAGCACTTGCTTAGCAATAACCTGCTCACTGATGCCCAGTTTGGGTTCCACAAGGGCCACTCAGCTCCTGACCTCATTACAGCCTTGGTTCAAATATGGACAGAAGAGCTGAATTCCAGGGCTGAGGTGAGAATGACTGCCCTTGACATCAAGGCAGAATTTGACCGAGTGGAGCACCAAGGAGCCCTAGCAAAACTGGAGTCAATGAGAATTGGGAGAAAGATCTCTGTTGGTTGGGGTCATGCCTAGCACAAAGGAAGATGGTTGTAGTTGTTGGAGGTCAATCATCCCAGTTCCAGGACCTCACTGCAGGAGTTCTTCAGGATAGTGTACTCAGCCCAACCATCTTCAGCTGCTTCATCAATGGCCTTCCTTCCATCATCAGGTCAGAAGTGGGGATGTTTGCTGATGATTGCACAAGGTTCAGCACCATCGCAATCGCTCAGATACTGAAGCAGTCCATGTCCAAATGCACCAAGACCTGGACAATATCCAGGTTTGGGCTGACAAGTGGGAAATAACATTTGTGCCACAAAAGTGCCAGGCAATGACCATCTCCAACAAGAGAGAATCTAACCATCATTCCATGACATTCAATGTCATTACCATCACTGAATCCCCCACTATCATCATCCTGGGGGTTGCCATTGACCAGAAACTGAACTGAACTAGCCACGTAAATACTGTGGCTACAAGAGTAGGTCAGAGGCTAGGAATCCTGCGGTGAGTAACTCACCTCCTGACTCCCCAAAGCCTCTCTTCCATCTACAAGGCACAAGTCAGGAGTGTGATGGAATGCTCTCCGCTTGATTGGATGAGTGCAGCTTCAACAACACTCAAGAAGCTTGACACCATCCAGAACAAAGCAGCCCACTTGATTTGCACCACATCCACAAACATTCACTCCCTCCCCCACTGGCGCATTGTGACCAGCAATGTGTACCACCTACAAGTTGCACTGCAGAAACTCATCAAGGCTCCTTAGGTAGCAGCTTCCAAACCCACGACCACTACCATCTAGAAGGGCAAGGGCAGCAGACACATTGGAACACCACCACTTGGAAGTTCCCCTCCAAGCCACCCACCACCCTGACTTGGAAATATATCGCCGTTCTTTCATTGTCACTGGGTCAAAACCCTGGAACTCCCTCCCTAACAGCACTGTGGGTGTACCCACACCACATGGACTGCAGCAGTTCAAGAAGGCAGCTCGCCACCATCTTCTCAAGGGCAATTAGGGATGGGCAATAAATGCTTACCTAGCCAGCGATGCCCACATGAATAAAAAAAATGTTGTTTGGTTGCATTGGAAAGAATAAGAACTTGCTTCCTTGAAATTTCTGATGTCCAGAGCAGTCAATTCTGGACTTAAATCTGTGATGTGCATTGGGACCCTGCAGATGCCCTGGTTCATACCCAGCAGTCTAGTTTAAAATTCCGATGGGCTGATTTGCCTTGCCCAGGACATTAAGTGAATGTCATTTTAGATACAGAGTGTCAGATTTGGGCCAGATACATGAGACTTACTTGGGTACTTAGACTGAAAATGTTACACAGTTTAATCTATGGTCTAACTCAGTGATTAATCAGCATAACTGAAACGAGCAACACAATGCGCCCCTCCAATCACTTCCCACAAAACCCTTTCTCCTAACTACCATCCCCTCTGACCCAACCACGCCCCCCAACCCGACTACCCACACACACACCCAACCGTTGAAAAACTTGAGACCTTTTAAAAACTTGCCTGAATACGGTAGCTACTGTCATGAAATAGGTGTGTCCTCTCTTTTCTGTCATCTTCTACGTTCACTGGTCTTACCCTGGAGGATCTGTGCTGTTCTATTTCTGCTGCAGCCAGAATCAGAAGCCTTGGCTGAAAACGCGCAATGGAGTCGGGGCACAGAAAACTTCTCAGGCAGCAGCAGTGCAACCAGCATTGTCGCTGACCAGAAGATCTGGGCCATTATACCTGTCTTAGATTTTTAGTTCATGTTTAAGATATTCATTTTCAACAAAATAATCCACTTCTGCTCATTTGTTGATTTTCTTATCACCCTAATGTTGCAAAATAATGGCCCGAAGCTTCTGGTGCCCAGAACAGTGAAACATGGATTTAAGTCTGTGTTACACGTGTGAATCCTGCGGAAGTCCTGGTGCACACACGTGTACAGTAATTGCCAGGGAAGTTTAAACTCCTGATGGGCAGATTTGTGCTGCTTGGGAGACTAGGGATTTCAGTGTTGGCAACTTGGGCCAGATACGTGGGACTTAACAGGATACTTACCCTGGAAATGTTATGATGGTGAATACCTGGTGATTAGCCAGCGTAACTGAACTGAGAACCACAGCTGACACCCCCCCAAATCACCACCCCCGACCCAAACTGATTACCCCCGTTACTCGACACGCACCTCATCCACCCACCCACTCACTAACTCATTGAAAGACTTGAGACATTTAAAAACTTACCTGAATATGGCAGGTACTGTCATAAAAGGGGTATTCATCCGTCTTCTTCACCCGTCTTCTTCTACGCTCACAAGTCTTGTCCTGGAGAGGCTGTGCTGGCTCATTTCTGCTGCAGCGAGGATCTGGAGTCCCCGCTGAAAATGCACAATATTTTTTTTATTCATTCACAGGATGTGAGTTTCGCTGGCTGGGCCAGCATTTATTGCCCATCCCTAGTTGCCCTTGAGAAGGTGGTGGTGAGCTGCCTTCTTGAGCTGTTGCAGTCCATGTGGTGTGGGTACACCCACAGTGTTGTTAGGAAGGGGGTCCAGGATTTTGACCTGGTGAAAATATAGTTAGGGTGCAGAAAACCTTGTGGGCTGACTGGAAGATCTGGGCCTTTGAGTTTAATGAACAAAGTCAGCATGAACTTGCATTGAATGCCACAATTGGATCTGTAGCATTGACAAGAAGTTTCCTGGTTGTATTTATTTTCCAGTAAACCAAACATGCACGCACTGTTACATTTATATGACAACTTAATAGATGCCAATTACTCCAGCTTGCATCTTTCTTCCATACATGAAGTAAATTACTTCAAACCTATAAAAAATTGCATTTAGACCACTGATGGTTATAAAGGCTAATTGCCTTCTCGCATCTGCAGTATCTTCCTGAAACATGGATTGCCAAATCTTTCTTTTTGGTCAGAAGAAACTTGTACAACTTATTTGTCACAATGACATCACACACCAGGCACAGTGATGTCTTTTCATTTCAGTTAAGATTTGCAACCATGTTTTCCTGTAAGGATGATGTCCAATTACTTTAAATTATTGCAGCAGTTTGTTATTTCTAACTGACCAGCTATATTGAGTATGACCCCCCCTCCAACTCCAATCCATACTTTATTTGGGAATTATAATGTAGATTGTAAGCAACCTTTCGTACGTTTAACAACACCCATCTTCCAGCATCTTATTCGATTAGTTGACATTTATTTGCAGCAATGTTGTTGAAAGCTTTTTAGATTTATTGTAACAATGGCCACCAGTGCCATAAATAGAACAGTAACTTATTGCTGCAATTTGCAACTCTTGGTGGAGTGACCTTGCCTTAACTACATTACAACAGTGACTACATTTCAAAAAGTACTTCATTGGCTGTAAAGAACTTTGGGATATCCTGAGGTCATGAAAGGTGCTATACAAATGCAATTTTTTAATCCTTAAGTGACTATCTCTGCACTGGAGCAGGTATTTATTGCAAAACAGTGGGAGTACATGCAATAAAGGGGAAATTCAGCCACTATAGCAGCTCCAAACAGAAAAAAAAACACAATTTCTAGCGGCAAACGTAAAAATATAAAAAGAATTCTTATTTAAAGTATAGTTGAAAACAAAGTCAATCTGTTTTACTGTCACTATTTCACTTCCTAAATGTCACATCAGATTTGAGTACTGAAACTAGTCAGTTAGTTCCTTCAGCCAACTAAAATAACTATTTTAATAGGAAGTAAAACAAGCAACTAAATGTAAATTGAACAATAAGGAGCTTGCTTTGACTAAGTTCATTGATTTAAAGTTCTATTTCTGCATTTGAAACAATGCTGATCAATGACTGTTTTTTGTTTAATTCAGGGGCAAATGCAAGTATGTATGAATTACTGTTATGACTCTTTAGGCTGAAGGGAAATATTGGTGGTAAAAGGTCTCTGAAGATTCCTTTCTAGGTTTGTAAACTGTAGTGTTCAGTGGCTATTACATCAGTTCTTCTATCTGTATAAGTTACTCATTTCGCTGAATCATGTAATGTGTTTGTGGCTATGTGAATTGATCTAGGTAACCTTCATATAGAGTATAGAAAGCAGACTATTCCAGGGCCTTACCCAGACCCCTGTACCTTATTCTGGACTCAATAAAATGTGATTGAGCTGAACTGCCAAGGATTTTCTGTTCTCCAGTTATCAGTCACTTTGTTTTGAGTATCAGATTCATAAAGTTCAATGGTTAAAGCTCAAGTGGACTTCTTTATCACCCTTTGTGTATTTCTGGAACAGTGTCAATTCCCTTTGTACAATTAATTTGAACAACCAACAATTTTTCTAAAACAAGGTCAAAGTTAGGGAGCTTCCAAAATCTATTGGACATTAAGCACTTTATTTGATAGTGTGCTATTTCTGTCAGGTACACAGTCCTCTTGCTGGTAATGACACATGATCAATGTGAAGCAAACAAGTTCCATATCTCAATAGCATCCCAAGCCTAGTTTTTCCTTATCTAGAGAAAGGCTGGAGCTACAATAATCACAGGCTTCTTCCCAATGGGACTCCAATGGTAATGCTGGGGATTATCAATATAGGGTAAGTGTGAGTGGAGCATTCAGATCATCTATTAGAGCAACTTGCTTGCTGAGCTTCAGCATCAATTAAAATGTTTCTTGCTCTGGGTAGGTCCATTTGCAGTTCTCACAAAGTCCATATAAAAATTAACAATTTTACTGAGACAAGTCATTAGGAAAATGCAGGAAAGTGGAAATAAATGACATTGATGGAGTGCTCTTCTGATACTAGAGTTAAGGCAAATGTTGGGGATATGTAGAAGTGATATTACATCTGGGCTATGCGATACGCAATTGTGGAGGGCTACAAGACTCAGGTCTGAGTGTGATAAAATACTCACCATAGAGTTATAGTGCTGAATTTTGCCGTCGGCGAGCAGGGGGCGGGGCCCGCACGCCGACGCGTAAAATGATGCGGGATGACATCGGGGGGAACCTCCAATATCATCCCACCCCATTTAAATTTTCAGGAAGGCGGGGGTACAGCAAAATCAGCTACAGGCCCGCCGACCTGTCAATGGCCACCGGCAGGATGAGGTTTCATGTAGGGATTTAAAAAGTTTAATAAAGTTTTAGTGTAATTTATGAACATGTCCCATCTCATGTGTCACATGAGGAGGAGATGTTAAGAAATTTTTTTTTTCTATTTTTAATGTTTTTAAAACCATCAGCTATCTCCCTGAGGCAGCACTTAGCCTCAGGAAGATGTGCACTCTTTTGTGAGCATGCACGAAAGAGCGCACTCTCGCTTTTGGGGAATCCCCCCCAGCCCGCACAGGAAGCGCATAGCGTTTCCTGGCGGGCGACATGCTGGGCGGTCCTTAATTGGCCCACCCACGTAAAATGGTGGCGAGGCCCGCTTCTCCGGCGGGGATCAGCTCCCCGCCCGCCAGAGATTGGGTCGGGCCCGCCCGCCCGGCAGGTAGAAAATTCTGCCCATAGAGTTTTACAGCACGGACAGAGGCCCTTCGGCCCATCGTGTCCATACCGGTCATCAAGCACCTATCTACTTTAATCACATTTTCCAGCACTTGGCCCATAGCCCTGTAAGCTATGGCATTTCAAGTGTTGTGAGGGTTCCTGCCTCTATCACCCATACAGGCAATGAGTTCCAGATACCCCCCAACCACTGGGTGAAAAAAGTTTTCCTCAAATCGCCTCTAAACCTCTGGCCCCTTACCTTAAATATATGCCCCCTGGTTATTGACCCCTGTACTAAGGGGAAAAATCTCTTCCTACTCTACCCTATCTTTGCCCCTCATAATTTTGTGCACTTCAATCAGATCTCCCCTCAGCCGTCTCTGCTCTGAGGGAAACAATCTAGCCTATATGGTCTTTCTTCATAGCTGAAACGCTCTAGCCCAGGCAATCCTAGTGAATCTCCTCTCTAGTGCAATCGCATCCTTCCTATACTATGGTGATCAGAACTGCACACAGTACTCCAGATGTTGCCTAACTAATGCTTTATGCAGCTCCAACATAACCTCCCTGCTCTTGTATTCAATGCCTCAACTAATAAAGGCAAGTATCTCATATGCTTTCTTAAACACCTTATCTACCTGTCCAGCTGCCTTCAAGGGGTTATGGACATGCACATCAAGGTCCCTCTGATCCTCTGTACTTCCTAGGGTCCTACCATTCATCATGTATTCCCTTGCCTTGTCAGTCCTCCCAAAATGCATCCCCTTACACTTTTCAGGATTAATTTCCATTTGCCACTGTTCTGTCCATTTGACCAGCGTGTCTATATTGTCCTGTAGTCTAAGGCTTTCCTCCTCGCCATTTACCACACCACCAATTTTCATATCATCTGCAAATTTACTGATCACACATTCTACATTCATGCCTAGATCATTAATGTGCACTACAAACAGCAAGGGACCCGGCACCAAACCTTGCGGTACGCCACTGTACACAGGCTTCCTGTCACAAAAACAACTTTGGACCATCTTCCTCTGCCTCCTCCCACTAAGCCAATTTTGGATCCAATTTGCCAAATTGCCCTGGATCCCATGGGCTCTTGCCTTCTTGACCAGTCTCCCATGCGAGACCTTGTCAAAAGCTTTACTGAAGTCCAGGTACACTACATCAACTACACTACCTCATCTACATATCTAGTCACCTCCTTGAAAAATTCAATCAAATTTGTTAGATATCATCTTCCCCTGACAAAGCCATGCTGACTATTCTTGATTAATCCTTGCCTCTCCAAGTGGAGATTAATTCTGTCCCTCAGAATTTTTTCCAATAGTCTCCCTACCACTGATGTTAGACTTACTGGCCTGTAATTATCTGGTTTACCTCTACTATCCTTCTTGAATAATTGTACCACATTAGCTGCCCTCCAGTCCTCTGGCACCTCTCCTGTGGCCAGAGAAGATTTGAAAATTAGTGTCAGAGCCCCTGCAATCTCCTTCGTTGCCTCCCACAGCAGCCTGGGATACATCTCATCTGGGCCTGGGGATTTATCCACTTTTAAACCTAAAACCGCTAATACCTCCTCCCTCTCAATGCTAATTTGTTCAAGTATATCACAGACCCCTCCCTGGTTTCTACACCTACATTGTCCTTCTCCATATTAAACACAGATGCAAAATAATCATTTAAAACATTACCTATGTCTCCTGGCTCCACCCACAGATTGCCACTTTGGTCCCTAATGGGCCCTACACTTTCCCTGGTTATCCACTTGTCCCTAATATACTCATAAAAAGCCTTTGGATTTTCCTTTATTTTACCTGCCAGTATTTTTTCATGCTCCCTCTTTGATCTCCTAGTTTCTTTTTTAAGTAACCCCTTATACTTTCTATACTCATCTATGGCTTCCACTGTTTTGAGCCCTTAGTATCTGCCATGAGCTTCCCTTTTTTTCTTATCCAACCCTCTACATCCTTTGACATCCAGGGTTCTCTGGACTTGTTGGTCCCACCCTTCACCTCTATGGGAACATGTTGGCCCTGCTATTTCCTTTTTGAATGACTCCCACTGCCCCGATGTAGATTTTCCTACAAGTAGCTGCTCCCAGTCCACTTGTCTTTATGGATGCAGCCACAACACTACTCAAGAAACTCAATTCCATCTAGGCAGAGCACTCTGCTTGTACAATACCCATTTGCCAATGGACCCAATATACACTACCTTTAGTGTGGTATGGTTACAGTATGTAGTATCTTCTGGATGCATTGCACCAATCTTACTTTGACAGCACCTCCCAGCCCATGTTGCTACTGTGAAGAAGCAGCACAGTAATATCATCCAAACACAATCACCTTGCAAAGAAACCTAATAGTGAAGATCTCTATGAGGAAATCTCCCCATAAGTAGCAGGGAATCAATGAGGAGTGCAGCAGCATCTTGAACATGTGAAGGCCAACCACTGTTGATAGCGACAGACACTAATTGCTATTCCTTTTGGACAACAGGCCTTATCTTGACTTCCACGTCTGGCAACTAATAGCGTTGTCCACACGATTTCTCACCAGCTTCCCTCAAAATATATTCCAGCACCTGCACACAAAACTCAAAGGGCTGAATTTTCACCTCGGCTTGTGGGCGCGTGCCCGACACGCACAAGAGTGAAATAGTGCGCGATGACGTTGGGCGAGCGCCCTGACATCATCACACACTGGCACGATATTTCAGTTGGCGGGCGCATGTGGGAGTCGGCAGTGCGCCTGCCAACAATTAAAAGGGCTGTTAAGCCCATTAATAAATTAATTAAATTGAATTTTCTCCTGCCTATTCAACCTTATGGTTGGTGGGTGGGCAAATAGGCCAAGCAGCCTTTGCATTTTTTGCGAAACTTCATCCATGGGTGGGATGAGGTTTTGAACAGTGATTTAAAAAAATGTTCAAACTTTTAAAACTCATTTTTAACATGTCCCTGCTCATGTTTTCCTTAATTTTAAAATTTTTATTTGTAAAGTTAAAAATCTTCAGCTCCATGAGGCAGTTCTGTGTCTTTAAGCAGCTTTCACTGAGCGCACCTGTGCGCATGCGCTGACTTCCGCACTAGCCGTCCTCCCCACCCCACCCAGGCAGCACTGAGCATTTCAGCGCGCGATTCACGCTGGCTGGCCAATTAACAGTCTGGGCCCGATCACGGGTGGCGGGCTGCCAGGCCCACCTGCCGCACCCACCCGATGAGTGGAAAATACTCCCCAAAGCTCCCACTTGTGCAATCATGGAAACAACTTCCGGACATCTTTACCAAAAGTAACGTCTGGCTACATTACATATGTATGTTACAATAATTTGACTAATACTTAATTTGTGCATCAACATGTTATCTTCACGTTTCCCCTTGGTGCCAGTTGAACCCCAAAGCTGAATCTAGTGTTTCCCTTTGATGCAACCTGAGTGGCAAGAGTGCGTGAAGTGGCTGACTGCTGTGTTCCAATTGGAGACTCTGAGGCCAGAAGTAGGCCTTGTCTCATAGCAGCTAGATCCAAAGGTGACCCAGAGGTACCTCATGCTTGTGTGTGGGTGTGGAACCAGAATCATAACTGAGTTGGACTCGGTCTGCCTTAGATATTAGGATCATTCTGGATGTGTCCTCCATATTCTGATTGGGGGGTACTAGTGGGTGAGTGCCAAGCAGTTTTAGTGCTGCATAACCAGCCTGACATCTCTTTGTTGTTCCTCTACCTTTTCCAAAAAGCAAAAGATACAAGGGAATCCCAAATGGGAATCTCAGTGCTGTCTGAAATCAGGAGAGGGAATGGAAAAATGGCAGCACCACAGTTAATAGCACAAAATCCAGTCTTGAATAATGTTTTTGCTAATCCCTTAAAACTGTTATATGGTGTCTTGCCTTTTCCCCTTCACCTAGCAATGTTGAATGTCTCCTTAATACAGTGTGGACATAAATGATAGAAAGTGGGAGTTATGATTTCACCAGACATTTGCATCTCATTTACACATGGTCAGTAAAGTGGGTTCAATTCCAACTGAACAGAACTCCAGTCTATTTTTCACTCCCAGCCATCTGCTTTACAACAGTACAACAAATGGCCAGGAGCAGAAAATCCAGGCTCTATTATAATAACTAAATAGTTTTAAATCCCATCAAATATTCAGTATTTATTTTAATTTTACCATAGAACGGAATCCAGAACAGGCATGATGGACCGCATGGTCTTCTTCCTGTGCAGCATTATGATATGAATTACTGGGGAAATGATTTAAAAGATGCAGTCAATTTTTCCATTACTTTAAAATCGCTATGTCTCAAAAGCTTGTCAATTAGTTTCACTCCATTGCCAGAAGCTGAAATTAAATGCTAGGTCTTAGTACATGACACAGTATAAGAAAATGTACTGTAAGTGACAACAGAATTGTCAATATCCAAATAAACGCAGACACCAGCAGTTGCTTTCTATACAAGGTCTTATCTTTCATTTTAATATTTGCATGAAGTTTTGGAAAGAACTTTGAAACTAAAATGTTATCTCATTATAGTAAGTTTAGCTTGATCATCTTCAACAAACCTGAAGACACATAAAAATGGGAAGTCATTAAATGCACTGTGACAATACCATCAGTGAATGGCCAAGTAATTTAACCAATAGCTTAATCTAATTATTATCCTTTAGTAATGCAATAAGATGCCAGTGATAAAGGTGGGAAATGTGGTCAATTAATAAACTGATAAATTGTGAAAAGAAGCTAGAAGCAATGCACATTGGGTTTTAGATTAGTCACTGTGCCAACGGTGTTGAATTCGCTTCTTTCACACCATATGTATATTGCGGGATTTTAAAGGATTTAATGAATCAAAGAACTTGCCTAGTGCATGTCAGATCCAAAGGCCCAAACTGACTTTGAAGTAAAGCAGAGTGAGACTTTCACTTGCAAGCTAACTCATTCCACTTTGTTCTGGTGTTTGGCTAACCTGGGGCAGAATTTTGACCTTGGCGGGCGGGGTGGGCGGCAGTGGTCGGGAAGCCGACTGCCGCCTGCGATCGATGCCAAAAGGTGATTTCACACTGGCGGGCCAATTAAGGCCCACTCAGCATGGAAACCTGGCTGGAGAACCTCCGAGAAGGGGCAGGCGGGGGCGGGGGCCTGTTGTCTGCCGGGTCCAATGGCGACCTGGCGGCCAATTCAAAAGCGGCACAGGCAGCCCCAGGAAGGCTGCCTGCATTGGAGTTGCAACAGCGACATGGCTGCAACCCAGGAAGGAGAACATGCGGGAGGTGAGATCGACGGGGCAGTTGGCCTTCCAATAAATGCCTCGCTGCCCTCCTGGAGGAGGTGGCTGCCAGAAGGGACACCCTTGTCCCCAGAGACGGGAGCAGGAGGCCACTGCGCTTCATCAGGAAGGCATGGGAGGAGGTGGCAGCCCGTGTGAGCAGCCATGACATGGTGCAGTGTATCTGGCACCAGTGCCGGAAGCGCTTCAATGATCTGCTGTGCTCAGGAAGGGTGAATACTGTGTTGGCCTGGGTCAGTGTGGAGAAGTGTTAAGGGTTGCCCATCCTCCCGTGGAGCTCAAGGGTGCTAGAGTCTGAGTGCCAGCTGTCAATGATGCCGGAGTTGACCAAGGGGGTGAGCCCTGGCTGCTTGGGCTGAGTGCCTTGCGGTTTGAGGGTCACGACTCAGATGTGCCCTGCCAGGTGTTCCTCAGCTGAGGTTAGCCAGGCTGCAATGGAGCTGCAACTAGAGAGTGGATTAATCAATGCTCCTCTAACCTTTCAGGGGAAGACATCCCATTACATTATTGGGAGGTCGCAGACTGGCAGGGGACCCTCCTCATCCTCTCCTGCTATGAGCAGGAGGCCTTGGAGCTTGAGAGGTGCCATGCACCTTGGTCAACCGGCCGCAGTGAGGTTGGGTTTCAGATGAAGGTAAGAGTGCAGTACACTGAGGTGAGAATTTCGGCTTGTGCAATCATTCTAGTGTAGTCTCTTCATTGATATGAGCCTCAAACCTGGAGTCCCCATTGATAATTGAAAGACGAGGGCACCATGATGCAGATCTCCTTTGTCTCACCAGGATGTCTGGCATGCACAGTGACAGTGTGATGACTTTAACTAATGACATATTCTTCTTCTCCCTTTTAGGTTCACCAGCAGGCATTCACACTCAGGACCCTGAAGGCCCACCCCCGACTCTGGAGGACCACCATGCTTCCCATGCACCTGTGTCACACCTGCTCTCTCAAGCAGGCACCAGTTCAGATATCAGCACCTCAGTGGGCATTAGATTGCCATCTAGTCTCTCAGTGCACATTGGTGAGGGCACTTCACACTCGCTTGAGGTGCAGGCAGAAGCAGAGAGGGCCCAGGGTGCCGGCAGTCGGAGGACTGCTGATGACCAGGGCAATGATCAGTCAATGACTGATGACAGGCCTCTGGAGTCGTCCATTAGGCAGCAGATGCTGGAAGTCCAGCAGGGTATGCGGGAGGATCTGGTGGAGATACATGAGGGGATGCATGCCATGGTCTCCGTTTTGGAGGAGTCCCTGTGGAACATGACCACTGTGTTGAACCTCATGGCCGAGCGCAATGCCTCCTTCATGGAGAGAGTGGCGACTCTCTTGGAAAGGCTGCTCCAGGGACAGAATCAGGGGTCCCTGGGAATGCACTTGGACCTGCAAGCCCACACACAATGACCTCAGCTGCTCAGTGTCCGTGTGTGAGATGGATGAGGCACCCAGTATCCCAGCTAGGTGCCCGTCCATCAATGGTGAGCAGGTAGATCCAGAGCGACCTCATGTTGGCGCATGAGCTGCCTGTCATCTCTGCGGGTTTCTCTCAGGGCACTCTGAATGACAGCAGCAGACCCTCCACCCCTCTGCCAGTGACGTGGCATCTGATGAGGCTGCAGCGACTGGGGAGATGCCAGCCGTGGCACTGGCCACTCCCCCACCCGCGGGGCCAGCACAGGCTCCACTGGCCAGAGGACAACTGCCAAGGCCATCAAGGCCAACAAGTCAGCAGAGTCAGTAGGCTGTCTCCAATGCCGGTGCCAGTGATGGGGGAGCACCTAGACATGGCACCCGTAAATGTAAGTTTAAAGTACCTTAAGCACAAGAGGGACTGGTCATGGATGATCTTTTGTTCCCCCATTTTGCTTTTCATTTTTTAATGTTGTGACTACCGATACGAGTTAATGTTCAGTTCAAGAATCTGTGAGTTCCAATATTAAATGACTTATGATTTTGTGTTATTGGCCTGAGTATGCTTCATTTGTTCTGTAGATGCAGGGTAGGTCAATATTTAGTGATGGACATGGGTTTCTTGAAATTTTATTGCACAGGAACACGGTCACCCGCTGGCACCTTGATGGCCATACTTGTACAGTCGATGGCACCCTGGATGCGGGGGAACCCAGCAATCTCTGCAAAGCCTCTGGCTCGCTCAGCCTGGCTGGCTTCGTCTGTGCAGAAATAAAAGCCAGTACCGCCTGAACAGAGCTTCTGTCACCAGTTTGATGCAACTGTGGACAGCTGATTGGGAGACTCCACACAGATCCCCCAATGAGCCCTGGAAAGAGCCGGAGGCATAGAAGTTGAGGGCCAGCGTGACCTTCAGCACCACAGGCATGGAGTGTCCACCCACACAGTCGGAGTTGATCCCAGGCCCGAGCATCTGACAAATGGAGCTAATGGCCTCCCTGGAGAAGTGGAGCCCCTCAGCATTGCACCTCAGACATATTAAGGTAGCTGCATCGCCGCCTGCAAACCCTAGCGGCAGGATAATGCCATCTTCTGCGGCCCCTTCCACCTTGGACTTCCTGCTGGCCCTGCACCGCTTGTAACTGCACCTCTCCTCCCACAGAGCCCTACCCTGGAAGTTGCATAGGGACACCTGGCCTCCTCTCCCTTCTGCCCTTCTGTTCCTTCTCAGAGGCGGTGCCTCCAGTGGAGACCACAATCCCTATTACTAGAGTAATGGAAAGCCCACAAAGTCTGAATCCTCCAGGGGCCTGGAAGACACCAATGAGTCTTGAAATGAAGTCCAGAAATGCTCAGAATGAAGCTCTGAACCAAGATGAAGCTGTTAAGTTCAAATAAGCAACCAGCAGCACACGATCTCCAAAACTCCTCACAACTCATAATGACAATGCTGCTGACCCTTCTTATCCTGCCCGTGGATGGGGTTTTGCAAATTGTGGCCTGCCCGCCTGCCCATTTTGCCCGTGCGACCGCCGAGAAATCGCACGGGCAACATTAAATTGCCGACACTTGGGGTGTCAAGGGCGGGGACGGCTCCACCTCCAGCGCGCGCCCACTCACCAAAATATTGTGCAAGTGCACGTTGATATCGGGACGCTCGCCCCACGCTCGAGAGTGAAAATTCTCCCCCTGAGTTCAGAATGCACTTGCACTACGACTTCACTGTTATTGCAAAGCAAAGCAAAACTGCTCTGCACCAAAACTGGAGATGTGTGAATGCCCACTTAAAAGTAAATATAAAACCAACATTGCAACAACAGGGTATGAGAGCCAGTGTTTACTGCTTCTGCGCTCACAACCCCTATGATTTTTCTCCCCGTGGCTAAGTGGGAGCACTTCCATCTCTTTAGTCAGAAGCTTGTAGGTTCAATTTCCACTGGAGCACAAAATCCAGACTGGCACTCCAGCACAGTACTGAAGGAGTGCTACCCTGTCACCGAGTGTCAACAGGTTTTTTATAAAACTAAATTAAACATTTATTAATAAAAGAAATGTAGTAAGCACATATATATGTCTACAAAATTACTAGTATAATAACTACAAAAATCTCATACTTAATCTGGCTCTCAGTTACACCCCCGTTAAGGCAAAAGTAAATCTCATAGATTTAAAGAGACACCTGACAAAACCCAACAGGGTTTGCTAGATAGCCTTCCAAGGACATCTGTGCACCCCCATTAAATGCCAGAGCCACCACTGAATTGTGGTGGGCTCATGGATAATGGGTGTCAATAAATCGCTCATTAATGAGCCTAACTGGCATCCCACTACCAGCAGCCAGAATCCTTCCGCCCTCTAAGATAAAAGCAAAAAATTGCGGATGCTGGAAATCCAAAACAAAAACAAATATACCTGGAAAAACTCAGCAAGTCTGGCAGCATCTGCGGAGAGGAACACAGTTAACGTTTCGAGTCTACATGACTCTTCAACAGAACCAGCAGTTCTGTTGAAGAGTCATGCGGACTCGAAACGTTAACTGTGTTCCTTCCGCCCTCTGACTTGATTGGAGGAGGTGAGACGGGAGATTTTACATTCTCTTGTTGGGTGTGTTTTCGGGTGGGTGTGTATGGGGGCACATAATATATGGCAGGTGCCAACCCCCCCACCTTACTACCCACCCCTGAGCTCACCCCCACAAAAGCGCATGCCGAAATCAGCAGCTCTCCCACCACATTAAAATACAAAGGTCAATTGAGCTTGTTAACAAGCCAATTGACCCAATAATACGCTGCCCATGTAAGGAAGAGGGGTACTCTCTTTAGGAGGGGGGGTGCCCTTTGTACGTCAGGGGGCAGCCCGCTAAGTTCTTCCCGCCTGCCTGGTCTATAAAACACACCACCCCCACCCACCCCCGACCCCTCTCTAAATTGCCCAAATATTTCCTGCCCCAGATCTCAGACTTACCTGGCTCCAGGATCCATGGGCCTTCTTCTTGGGCCTGCTTGCAGTTTCAGCAGCGCCCACGAATGCGGTCTTGGCACTGCTGAAACTGCCGGCCAATCTGATTGGCCCACAGCTCCCAAGAGCAAGACTTCCTCCAGAGTGGGGCATAAGTCCCACAGGCTGCCTGTTTAGCCCACCCATAGCGCGTTATGGCTGCGGAGCAGGTTGGTGTCCAGAGAGTCGGCTCCACACCGACTTATCTTCTGGCAGCGGTGGGGGAGGCGGGGCGCACAAACCGTCCACCCTTCCATAATATGCTGTCCATTCTATGTGTTTGAGCCATCTGCACAGTTTTTTTTTAACAAAATCCCATTGTCTGTATAGGATCCCAGTTTTTTTTTAAATTTGAAATTGTATCTTCAAAAATCATATCCTCGTAACAGCATCCAGTTGTTCTGCACCTCCAGTAGACCATCTCCATCCAGTATGCAGATCTTCAATTGTATCCAAAGTGGAAATTCCACCCAAAGAGTATGGTAGTCCGCCATTTGAGATTTTTTTCTCTGACTTGGAGGCCGAACTTTACAAGCAGCTTCCGATTTGGAAACTTCCTTCAACAAACAATAATTAAATTCTGATTGACCTCAATTTGCTTGGCTTTATGGCTTTAAAATAAAGAAGTAAACTTCATCACAGACACACCTTTAGCAGCAGAGTTAATATATTGTGCATTATATGTCATAATGCTCGTGACATGGCCACCTGACTTTCAGAGCAATGCTAGGAAAGAGCTACTAGTAACAATATAATTTATCAACAGAGACAACCTGCAAGACACTGACGTCTGGAAAATATAACTCCCCATTAACTCGATAAAATTCTTAACACATCTATTCATTTGCTTTCAGATATTCAAATTAGATTCATTAGATCACAAATGACACTTAAGGCATAGTTTCATTCACTTCCTTCCGTTCTTCATGCAGTTTATTGTTTGCAAGGATTAATTGTCTAGCAAACTAGAGGATTGTTAATTAACCTTTTTTTTACAGGCTAGAACATTGTATCCAGAGAACATTTGAACTGTGCTTCAGGGAATGCATCAAATGAGTCAGAATACAGCATTTCTCGTATGTAAGATTTGCAAAACCTACAATACTATAATTACATGCTACATGCATTTATATTATTTTATTTAACAATCGGAGAGAAAGCCACTCTACACAGGAACAATGAAATGTTATGCAGGAGTTATACAAGTGACCAGCCTTAAATTTGGCATCTCCATTTCCACGATGGTTTATCGCCAGTTATCCCATTTATCATTAGATTAAATGATCCTAATTAACCAACTCAATAACTAATAATTATGCAGTAGATCTAATGAGCTTGGTATTATTTCTGCCACAAGTAACTTACTGAAAATCAAATATTTATGGAAGGGTTAAAATAAATTATGCAAATATCCACACAAGTCTGTGGGGAGGTACTTCTAATATGACTTAATTAGGACAAAGCAGAAAAGTGCTAATCTTATGAGACCCATCATGTAGTAAAGTGTCTTAAATGATGATTTAGTCATTCAGAGAAACTCAATGAATACGTTTAATATTACATGCCCTTTAGAGATTTGCAATGATTACTTGTGTACTTCACCCCCAGGCTACCATTCAGCAGTAAACATGCAATAATGCTATCTCACGAAGGATGATTTCATTGGAACCCATCAGCCTGCTTTAACAAGATAAAGTTGTGACCTTTTATAATTACATAGTACAAAAGGAACTTTGTAAAGCACATTTCTTTTAAATAGTAACGTCTTCTTCTACTGTTTTGGCATCAGTAATGGTTCAGAGATTAAGCAAAGAAATGGAGAAAGGATCTCCTGTCCATGATGTATAATAAAGTTGTAAATATTTTCTAAAATGGATTTTTGATTTCATTATGAATGAATTATGGTGCATTATAAAAAATGTTCTCTTTCATCCTTAATAATTTATTTCGCTCATCAATTTTCTGCCCTTTCTTTGTTGAGGTCAGGTTCCACGGTTGTCAATTGCCCTCCAATATCCCATTAAACTGCTATTATTCCTAAGTGAATGTCAGTAATTGATCTTAGATTAGTAAAGTCAAACCCAATCCTACCCATCTAGTAACAGGTGTGGGAACATCCAGCACACCGAGGCGGGATCGGGTCGGTGGGGGTGGTTGCTGCCAGTGGGTGGGATTACAGGAAAGCAATCTCACTTGTCTGTAATCTTAATTAGGAATTCTACCTTATTGGGTTGGAGATACACTAGCTCAAGAGGTCAGGGATTCTGCAAAGAGAAATTCCCAATGAACAAAATTCTTAAAGCCACAAGTCTGAAATGAAAATACAAAATACTGGAAATTTTCAGCAGTTCAGTCAACATTCATGGAGGGGACAGACAAGTTCACATTTCAAGAAGAGTCCCCACTGTGTGTAGGCGTGTGTAGTGGGTGATATGTCAAGTAACTGGGAGGCAGGAGAAAGTCCCCACTGTGTATAGGCGTGTGTAGTGGGTGATATGTCAAGTAACTGGGAGGCAGGAGAAAGCCATGTAGTAACCTATAGCTGACATCCTGACTGCAACATCTGGGAAAGTAGTGATACCAGTCACTGTGAAGGCAAGGTGGAGGATTGGCAACAGCAGAAAGATCAACAGAACAGTGTGTCCGACATCCCCATAGAACATGTGAGCCTTTGGATTGATGATGTCAACCTTGTTCCAACCTGTATGGCCATCAATGTACCTGTCTACCATGAAGCTGTGCTCCCTTCATTGTTGACATTATAATTTTCTATTATGAGAAGCACACTGTACAATAAAATCATACTCACAACAACAAACATTTGCAATTATAAACAAAGCATAAGTAAATCAAAATTTTATCATGTCCCTGATATGTTTTGACAAGGGCCAAGATTTAGTGCAGCCATCAGTATGATTAAAGCCTTGTTACTTACACATATCCAAAAAATATTCAGATTTATTATTGGCATTCCTATTGCCTTGTAAAGTATTTTTTGAATAATTTTCAAAAATAGTCTTTGTTCAACCTAGGCAAAGATTGGTTGACTATCCTTCACAGCTGCTCCGAGCAGGGTGAACTCATAATGAAACTGTCGAAAGACATATTCTTGATGAGGACATCAGGAATCATAACACTGCGTTGGAGTCACTTCAATAATTTTGATTTTATTCTCAGTATAATCTACTTTAATTTAAACGCTTCTGAAACCTCTCTCCTTTTATAAATTTTAAGTTTGCTCAATTACTTCAGCCATTAGAAAATGAATTCCTTAACTGAAAGAGAAAAAAGTAATAATAACCCATTTGTCCAAAGGAATTTAACTTGTTTAAAAAAAAGTCCACTTTTTTATTAGATATCTCCAATAGCAAAGTAAACATTTATTGGATCTCATTGACCACGGAAGCATCAAAGTTTAAAAAATAAGCTATGAAAACTTACTATCCAAATACACTGAATAGGTGTTGGATTTTTAAACTCTCTTCCCACTGAAGAAGTGTAGACCTGTTGGACATTATGGGTTGGATTTTTCTGAAAGACAGGTTGTATCGCTGCCAGGACCAAAAGCTGTTCCTAAGCCCGTGCAGGTGTCCAATTGAGGACAGTGGTCAGCCTTTCAGAGCTCAATCAGAGGGCAAACAGCTCAGCAGTCTTCACAGTGACACCGATACGGGTGGTTGCTGCTGAAGCTGCAGGGAGAGGAAGACGAAGAGGCTGCTTCCATGTTAGGGTGCCTTTGAAGTGGCATTTAAGATTTTTTTTATTGTACTGGGGTCAAGCAAGCATAGTTATAGAGTCATAGAGGTCTACAGCACAGGAAAAGCCCTTCGGCCCATTGAGTCTGCGCCAGTCAAACAAATACCTAACTATTCTAATCCCATTTTCCAGCACTAGGCCCATAGCCTTGTATGCCATGGCATTGCAAGTGCATATCCAAATACTTCTTAAATGTTTTGAGGGTATCTGCCTCTACCACCCTTTCAGGCAGTGAGTTCCAGATTCCCACCACCCTCTGGGTGAAACAATTCCTCCTCACATCCCCTCCAAACCTCCTGCCCCTTACCTTAAACCTATGCCCCCTGGTTATTGATCCCTCCACCAAGGGGAAAAGTTCCTTCCTGTCTACCCTATCAATGCCCGTCATAATTTTATACACTTCAATCATGTCCCCCCGCAATCTCCTCTGCTCTAGGGAAAATAACCCCAGTCTATCCAATCTCTCCTCATAACTAAAACTCTCCAGCCTAGGCAACATCCTGGTAAATCTCCTCTGCACGCTCTCTAGCGCAATCACATCCTTCCCATAATGCAGATTCCAGAACTACACACAATACTCTAGCTGTGGCCTAACCAGCGTTTATACAGTTTCAACATAACTTCCCTGCTCTTATATTCTATGCCTCAGCTAATAAAAGCAAGTATCCCATATGCCTTCTTAACCACCTTATCTACCTGTCCCACTACCTTAACAGACTGGTGGACATGCACACCAAGGTCCCTCTGATCCTCGGTACTTCCCAGGGTCCTACCATTCATCTTGTATTCCCATGCCTTGTTTGTTCTGCCCTAGTGCGACACCTCACACTTAAATTCCATTTGCCACTGATCAGATCATCTGACCAGCCTGTCTATATCCTCCTGTAATCTAAGGCTATCCTCCTCACTATTTACCACCCCACCAATTTTCATGTCATCCGCGAACTTACAGAACAACCCTCCAACATTCAAGTCTAAATTGTTTATATACCACAAAGAGCAAGGGACCCACACCGATCCCTGTGGAACCCTAATGGACACAGGCATCCAGTCACAAAAACACCCCTCAACCATCACCCTCTGCTTCCTGCCACTCAGCCAATTCTGGATCCAGTTTGCCAAATTGCCTTGGATCCCAAGGGCTCTTACCTTCATTATCAGTCTCCCGTGTGGGACCTTATCAAAAGCCTTGCTGAAGTCCAAGTAGACTATGTCAAATGCATTGTCCTCATCTACATAACTGGTCACCTCTTCGAAAAATTCAATCAAATTGGTCAGACATGACCTCCCCTTAACAAAACTGTCCTTGATTAATCCCTGCCTCTCCAAGTGTAGATTAATTCTGTCCCTCAGAATTGCTACCAATAGTTTCCCCACCACTGAGGTTAGACTGACTGACCTGTAGTTCCCTGATTTATCCCTTCCTCCCTTCTTGAATAACAGTACCACATTGGCTGTCCTCCAGTCCTCTGGCACCTCTCCTGTGGCCAGAGAGGTATTGAAAATTATTGCCAGCACCCCTGCTATCTCCTCCCTTGCCTCACTCAACAGCCTGGGATACATTTCACCCAGGCCTGGAGATTTATCTACTTTTAAACCTACCAAGCCTCCCTTTCTATGCTAATTTCTTTAATTATATCGTAGCCCTTCTGCCTGTTTTCCATATCCACATCGTCCCTCTCACTGGTGAACACCGACACAAAGGGCAGAATTTTGCCCTCTTTTAACTCCTTCGCTGCCTCGCCTAAAGTCTCTATATCCTGGAATATTGAGCTGCCAATCCTGCCCCTCTCTCAACCATGTCTCTGTGACAGCAATAACATCATAATTCCATGTGTTAATTTGTGCCCTCAACTCATCTGCCTTATTTGCCAGACTCCTTGCATTAAAATAAATACCATCCAACCTTGCCAAACTACCTTGTGCCTTAACTGGCCTATAATTTCTATGCCTTCCAGACTCACTTGCTCTCTTCTAATTTTGGCTGTGCATCTCCCCCTGCTGAACCTCCTCTCAGAATCCCATCCCCCTGCCAAGTTAGTTTAAATGCTCCCCAACATCACTAGCAAACCTCCCCGCAAGGATGCTGGTCCCATTCCAGTTTAGGTGCAAGCCTTCCGCCTTGTACAGGTCCCACTGCCCTCAGAAATGGTCCCAATGTCCCAGAAATCTAAAGCCTTCCCTCCCACACCATCACTCCAGCCACGCATTCATCTGGGCTAACCTATTTCTATGCTCACTAGCACTTGACACTGGAAGTGATACAAAAATTATTACCTTTGAGGTCCTGTTTTTTAATCTGTTTCCTAGCTCCCTAAAATGCAGGACCCCACCCCTCTTTCTACCTATGTCGTTGGTACCAATATGTACCACGGTCTCTGTCTGTTTGTCCTCCCCCTTTAGAATGCCCTGCAGCCGTTCAGTGACATCCTTGACCCTGGTACCAGGGAGGCAACATACCATCCTGGAGTCATGTCTACTGCCTCAGAAACACCTGTCTGTTCCTCTTACTATCGAGCCTCCTACCGTTATTGCTCTTCCCCTCTTTTTCCTCCCCCTCTGTACAGCTGAGCCACTCACAGTGCCATGAGCGTGGCTGCACTCCCCAGAGGAACCGTCACTCTCATCGTTTTCCAACACAGAAAAACGGCTCTCGAGCGAGATGCACCCTGGGGATTTCCTGACTACCTGCCTGACACCTTTCTTCTGACTGATGGTCACCCATTCCCTCCCTGCCTGCACTTCCATAAGCTGTGGGGTGACCACGTCTAAAAACGGGCTATTGACGAAACTCTCAGCCTTGCGAATGAACTTCAGTGCATCCAGCAGCTGCTCAAGCTCCGAAACTCAGAGCTCAAGTAGCTGCAGCTGCTAGCACTTCCTGCACACGTGGTCGGTCAGAGCACAAGGACCATCTAGGATTTCCCACATGTTGCAGGTGGTACATAACACGGGACTGAGCTGCCCTGCCATGCCTCTAGTCGAAAAAAAACCCCATACTTTAAGTTAAATACTGTAAAAAAAGTTAAATTATTTATGTACTTTAAATAAAAACTAGAACATTTACCTTTCCTTAGCTTAATCTGTTTTAAACTGAAGAAAAAACTGGAGAAAAACACTTACCCACTACTCACCAATCAGCTCTCACCTTTGTGCTGAGGTCACTTTTTGAAGCTTCCCCGCACTAGCGCTGGTTCTGATCTCTCCGCCACTCTCTCACACTGTCTTGTGATGTCACTCTTGTTATTTTCAACAAGAACTGACTGCAGGACACTCTTCCCAGACTGTTTCACCGTGATGCTGACTGCAGGACACTCTTCCCAGACTGCTTCACCATGATGCTGACTACAGGACACTCTTCCATAGATTGGAGGGTTGAACCCTCTGGTGGTGTTGTTGGAGCCATGGGGCTGGCTATTGCTGCCGGGGGCCCCTCTGTTGACCACAGATCAGCCATTAAGGAAGGCATCCCCTCCTCTCCTGGCCCAGGCACCCACTTGGAAGCTGATACGGTTTACTTGGCGCTCTCCCCATGTGACAGAACCTGTTCCGATGCTGGTAAAATGCAAGCGTAGGTGGGAAGTGGCCACTAATTGGCTGGGTTTAACTGCCTGCTCACTTCCAGTCAGCCGACAATCAAGCCGCTCATGTTGCTGCAGTTGAGAATATCCTCAGGCAGTGGGAAGATTTTGGGCTGCCTTCCTGACGCCCTCTGCCACCATTTTACAAAGCCTCCCACTTCCTAACCTGTCTATGGAGGGCTGGTAAAATTCAGTCCGATATTTCAACAGGTATATCTCAAGCAGACCAGCAAAATCTAGCAAAAAACTTAACTGTTTCAATGCAGCTAATGGTCCTGTTACGTCATCAGTTCAATCACCCTCAAAATTTTTGTGTTTACAGTGATTCCTTTCATTTGCATAACAAACTGAAATCTGCAGCAAAGATCATTCTTCAACTTTCCTTGCATACTCCCTCCCCATCCTTATCTCTCTCTAATTAAAGATTAAATGTAGGGATGACAATTTCTCTTTTCCTTCTCTGGTCTTAACACTGGCAGCTGTGCTTTTTTCGGGCAAATAATGTTCATTTGATATTTCCACTGAAGTCAATAACAAAGGCACAACATGCAACACTGGCCCAAATGTAATGGTTGTAATGACAGTCAGTGTTTGCCGTCATTACCTCTTGAAAATTATATTGATTTCTGAAGCCAGCACATGCGTAGCTAAATGGGGAAACCTGGAATTTGCTGTCAGAGATGCCCTGCTTCTCCATATGGGGTATTAAGTCATAATGTCTGCTGAACAACCCCTTAGGAAAGGGAAAATTAAGTTTATAAGAATTATCTGAATCAATTATCTGACCTCATGTTCTTAGTGTAATGACTTACACTAGGTTGATATACATTTTTAAAGTCCATTTATTTACTTCAACTTAAAGACGAAACCCAGTTGATGAACTTTATAAACAATTTCAGTTAATTTTGTTCAGGAGCAATGTTTTGACAAGTGGAAACAAATGTTTTATGATGGAGCAATTAAGTAATGGAGGAAATGTTTTAGTGTTAGATTTGCTTCATTTCTAGTACATAAATGGTCATAGAGTTCTCGGAGTCAACAGCTTCCATGGCCCTTAAGAACTCTATGTTTAGAAAAAAATTGCTAAACAAAGAGGATGAGTGGTGACCTTAGGGTTGTGCAATCCTTATTTAGAAAATTATGCCTGGAGAGGATTAACAGAATATGCTGCTGCAAGATTCTTAAAATGTTATTGTGTTTTTCTCACAGCCAAAAGCGACAAACAATAAGAAAATTGAAAATATGCCAGAAATAAACAAGACAGTGTTTGAGCTACTTTAGTTCAGAGATATCAAATTAAATCTGGCATTCCCTAACACTACCTATATAACAGAGGCAGAGGGCACCATAGACAATAAATTGTCCCATTTCAAGGAACTGGATGGGAAAAAAAGAGGGAAAGAAGTGGAGTATAAGCGATTAAGTATTGTAATATTTGTTTAGTCTCTATATTTGACATAGAAGTGTTGTCAGTGCCAGTATGAACTTTACTTATTACTCATTGTTAACAGCTTTCATGTAGCATCTTTGGAGACTGTCACATGTGCCTAATTTTCTGCAAGTGTTTGTAGAAATACCAGCAGTGCAATGACAATTTATCATTTTTTTTAAAGAATTCTATCCTAATTCTGATTCCATCAAGGCCTTCCCTATCAAAAAAAATCATCTTTGAAAACTAGGCTCATAGAAAGTCCTTTTCAATCAAACCATTGAATATGCCTTGATTTGGCCATGCACCAAACTGTCCAATCATGCAAGGGTAAACTTATTTTGGATGCCTTTGTCCTTGGAACCATCTTGGATTAGGAGAACAGGAGGAGGGCCAAGTCTTTCGTATTGTGCAGATGAGGAGAATGGCAAAAGGTCGTTAAGTGTACCTCAAAGTTGCAGATGACCCACAGGAAGTAACAAAGCAACTAGTTGGTTTTACAACCACATTAGGTAGAAAAATTAATATGTATCTAACTATATACAGTGCCACAAATTGGCCCTGGAAAGAAATGATGGCCTGTCAATGCTGTAATTCATTCAATGAAGAGACAGAATTTCATATACTCTCTGGTTTCTAACATTCTTTAATTGTAAGTTTCTTACTTCATTAATGTATCTGTCAAAAAGGAAACTGAAAGTCTATTGAGATTCAGATATATCTGTTATAGCTCCAAGGAACAATTATGGTGGAGATAATGATTCCAATTGGAGTAAGTTTAATAGATATTAATAATATTTATTAAAAATATTATTAATATGATAATAATTTTAAATTTAAAATAAGTTCAAATAAACACAGTTACATTTGCTTTTTGACAGTAGGTGCTGGTAATGTTAGATAGGTGCACCAGTGCTACAAAGAATGAGGAGGGTGGTCCTTGGGGTGAGGAGTCCCTATTAGTACATGACCAATGGGTAGTCTGCACCCCGGGGTTCTACCTGCCTTTTTCTTCTATCATACTCCTCGGTCATGGGCTATGTTACCTCTCCCTCTGCTAGTCTGCTGTAATCAATCACACGCTCTCCATATACATTGTTTGTTTCTCTTATTTCTCATTATCACAAACTTTTGCCTCACCATCATCATTTCTGCCATTTAAATATTTTCAGACATCCATATAATCAGTGACCAGTCACAGCAATTAGGGATAGATATTAAATGCTGGACTTGCCAACAAAACCCACAGCCCATGACCAAATAAATAAAATCACTTGTGTGGCCCTCTGTAAATGCAGAGCATATGAAGCTAGCAAGAATCAGTTAAGAATCAATAAAGACTCCCCAAAACTATTTCAGGTGTAAAGTAAACACAAATGACTGTGAAACATATTACAAAATAGTATTGGTTCAAGCTAACAAATGGTGTTATGTTATCACCCTCTAGTGGTTAAAACAGGGGCACATCGGTACAACAAAGTATAAGAAATTGTACTGGAGTCCTAATCTGTACAGTACATATTGCAGTCAAACTATGAATAAATTTGAGTTGTTTCACATATTCACAAATAATGTGACAATTATCCAAAACTATAGATGCATAACAAATTCTCAACTGCTATCTTGGAAATCTTCTTTTGAGAAGAAAGAATTAAACTTATAGCAAAACACAGTTTAGCTCTGTGGTTCAATAGGTTCTAGCTAAATAGAAGAGATAAGAAAATGTAGGAGATCATTCTTTGAAGTACTGTTCTCATCTAAGTTTTTTATGACTTTTTTGAGCTAAGTACGCCAGTTGATAGTTGCCAGAGTAATGTTGCTGGAGGTCACCGGTAACGGTTATTGGCTTAGTACACAGAGGAGAAGAGTCAATTCTCTCTTAACTCTAAATTCGCTTTATTCACGTCGTTAGATCATCTACATGTAGCTTATATGTCTGGTTAAATATAGACATGCAGTTTACAGCATGTTATACAGTTTTATACCCAAAACTAGGATCTAAACGCACACCCACTAGGTTTCTCTGACACTCCCTGAGAGGTCACAGAATATAAAAGCTAATACCTGAAGAGAGCTGACGCTGGCCAGGCGTCCCGTTCTCGCTCTCTCTTGCGTCTCTACCTTGCTGGCTAGGTTCTTCTGCTTCTGCAATGGTTGGTCTCCGGAGTCTCGCTGCTCCACACCCGAAATCCTTCCAGTATTATACTGAATCTTATCTCTTCAAGCTGTGCTGTCTCTCTCCCATTAGTTTAGGCCTGCTTGCCTGATCTGTGGCATATTCTCATTGGCTCGGTTCCAAGACTTGCAGTATCACCTCGTTCCTCCTTTTCTAAGTAAGGACTCATCACATTTCCTTTGTCTTCAAGACACTCTGCTACTTCAAAACCGGTTCTAGCCAGTTCAGCCCAGTGACTGGACTCAGGTTTCAAAAGTTGCTCAGGCCAGTGACTGGACTCAGGTTACTTCAGGTCAAAAGTTGCTTTTACCTGTGTCAGCAGTCCAGCTGCAGCACCTGGCCAACAGTAATATGGCCAGTCTTCAATCAAAACTCCCAAAGCCTTGGGAGCTTTGAGTCCCACATTGCTCCCACATTGGTCCCACATTGCAGGCTACTTATTCAGCAACCCGAAAAGGAATGGGAGGCTGAGTGACCTTCAGTAGGATTGGAACCCATGAATTTGAAAAAGTATTTTTTTCAAATTGTAACAAAACACCAGAACACACCGAAGGTCAGTCATCACCTGTAAATACTTAATCAGAATTCTGAAACATTAACCAGTCTATTCTCTTCACTGATGCCAACTGACCTGCAGAGTGTTTCCAACATTTTTTGTTTTCAAATCAGGTTTCTCCTACTATGCAGTTTTTTTTACCTTGGAATTCGTTCTATGCAGCAACCAAATCAGGAAAATTCCTCTCTCCTTACAAAGGCAATCCAAAGAACAATTCCAGGAGGTAACTATGACCATGAGGTACATTACCCAACATAACATCTATCTTTTGTATGCATTGAACTGATAGCTCAGATTATTCGCCCAAAAGAGCCCGGAGTGGAAATTCAACTCGCAAGTTTCTGACTCAAAGCTGAGAGAGTTACCAAAGAACCAAGCTGCTAAATAATAGACAAAAGGTCTACATTTGTCTCAAATTTATTTATTCTGCCTTGGTGTAAATCCAGAAGTTATAGCACCCAGTGTAGGTGTTCATTATCTTTTGGAAGGAGCTAAAGGAAATTTCTGTCACTTTTAATACCAATATTTAGGCAATGAGCAGTTTCATTAATATTCATAATCTCATAATAAAAAGTTCAAATGAAATTCACATATTCAACTAGTGGTGTTATTATAATGATATAATACTTATTCACTGTACAAGACATAAGGTACCAAACACTCATAAGGGATTGAGTAACCACATTGTGAGTTAATTTATTAAGACATCAGAGCTGTGTGTGTGCATGCTCTGCTTGAAGCAAAAGTGAAACTAAGACTGGATCACATGACACATTTCCCTTTTAGTGATGTCATGCTGATATCCTGTGAAAGCATATTATAACATCCCCCTTTCTTTTCAAAGATACTTTCCCCCCTTTCAAAAAAGTATAACTACTTACAATACATGTTCATGTTATATAATTGCATAGAACTGATGAATCTATGAATCTCTTAAGCATAAAGGTAATCTGCTGGTATGCCTAGATCTTATGATAGTAACCTTGTCTGAAGGTTTCTTTAATTGCTTACAGTGATCTGCACGATTGTCATTCTTGGATGTTGTTATGAAAACCAAACTTACCGTGCTATTGAGAATAGAGGTCAGGAGCTTCAACTCTCGATGGACCTCACAGCTTTTGCTCTATTGCAGAACTGCACTCATGTGCAGTTCTGCATTTCTACATTTTTTGGGCCCAGCCCACCTGTGCAAGAGGAAAAAACAGTGTGAAGAGCCAGGTCAGGTGACTGGGAGCAGAGTGCCATAGAAGACTAGTGTCCTAAGCAGGTGACAGGGAGAGGTCCTAAAATAAGAGTCCCAGGCAGGGGCAGGCATGGATTACAGTTCAGTTAAAAGGAGAGGAGCAGAGAAACAGGCTGAAAACAGGAAAATGGCTGTGGGTAGCCAACTGCAAGTGAAGAAGGCACAAGGGAAGCCCTGGTAATCAAAGAGGACTTAGAAGAAGCCCTTAAGGTCCAAGAAGGCAGCTGGTGATTCTGTGTTGAGGGCTGTTGAGGTGAAGGTATCTCTTTGCAGCAGTGGTAGCCTGCTTGGCACCGCTTTTGAGTTGGTATTTGAGTGCAGACTTGGGAATCCAGGGGAACGGAGTCGCGGGAGATGAGATTGAAAACCTGCGAGTGGGCTGCTATTGATGCCATCCGAGATGGAGCAACTTTTTAGATAATTCCCAGGTTAGATCTTTTAAGGTGAAGACTGGAATTCCTTGTGAGAGAGACAGGGTTCCAGTGAGATTGGTGAACTTGCAGTGTTACTGAAGTCTGGGTGGGTTGTTGAGAAATCCGTGGACCCTGTATTGGTCACATCTGCCACTTATTGTGTAGTATAGTGTGTTTGACCTCAATTAGCTTGTTAATTCACACGTACCTCATATCTACCCTGAATGTTAGAGTATAAGATAGATATTGTAAATTGTTTTATCTTTTTTACCTCTGTTATGATATGGCAGGTGATATTTGCCAGGCTGACTAAATCCCAAAGGGAAACTTGGCCATAGGATCACAATGAGTTTGCAATTATTATGAGAAGGCTTGTGTACTGAAATGCGAAGTAATGGGTCCTCTGCCACCTTTAGAGATTTTAAATATTAAATTAAAACATTTATTAACAGAAGAAAAGAAAACTTAAACACAAGACCATAGTTACATCGTTACATTTAGTTTTATAACAGTTCTCACAAGATTTCTACTTAGCTAGACTCCCAACTACACACCCCTTTCAAGCAACAGTCCAAATAGATTCTTAATCTATAAAACATCCAGCAGTATTACCACAAGCACCCATTGTTGCTATATGGGAAGTGTTTCACAGCTTCTCTCCCTCTTACTCAAAAATGGAACTCAAAAGCTTTTTAACACAACCTTGGTTACTGGAGCAGCAAACTTCTCCAGGATGGCTGGAGGATTTTTCCCACAGGTCTGTTTTACAAAGTACACCTTTCACGATCTCACACGGCCACACCTCATACAGCTTTCCATCTTTCTTTAAATATATTTTCTCCCTTTTGATCTGTAAATCCTATTGTTTCACCCTTGCTTTGGAAGTTACTTTTCTCAGAATATAAAAATCTTTCATGTTGTCATTATAGCCAGCACTTTTGGGAAAAATGAACTTAATAGCTTTGCCTTATTTATCTTTCCAGTTGTAAACATCTTATCATGTCCCTTTGCAAATCAAACAACCTCTCAGCTTATCCAAAAATGCAAATTCCATTCACACTGTATCTGTTGAGACTTCATCCTAGCTTACCTCATCTCCATTTCAAACGTTTGTTTGTTTTACACCTTATTCCTTTTGATGATTCAAACCTTGCAGTCTGACCGTCTGCAGTTTAATTAAATTGGACACACACACACACACGCACACACACACACACAAACATATTCCGCATAAGTCTGCTTCAGTAGCCCATAATAATATTAAGGAAAAAATTATATTTCCTTTACACTTTGTACAGTAAAGTTTATTTTTGTTTGTTCACAACCCATGGAAGTTTGTAGCTTCCTTCACTGAGCAAGTATCTTTAATCTCAAACTTTGTTTACTTTAAACAAAATGTTACTGGTCCCTAACTGAAGCTTACCAAAAGCTTGGATCATAATAATGTTGTTCCTGGTTGCATTTGGGATCTTGTTCTAGATGCAGTAGGACTCTACGGTGGTTGAGGAGCTGGAATGGATCTGATTTGTCCTCGGTTAAGCATCACTGTTGCACCTTTGTGTGCAATGACTTAATAGGATCTTGGTTCTGAACAAACCCTTGTCACCTCGGCTGGCTGCCACGTATCTTTTGTGGGATCCTGGAAGCGAACTTGTTGTCCCAACTGTAAACTTGGCAATTCGGTATCTGCACTTTTGTTGTGCATGTTAGTCATCTTCTCTTGTGGTTTTAAAAGTTGCTCTCTAATTCTTGTGAGAGTAGAATGGATCAGAGCAGTTAAATTGGTAAGTACCAGTCTGCCAACCACGAACTCTGTCAGTGATGGAATAGTTGCACTTAAAGGTGTCACTCTCAGATATAATATTGCAATGTGTAGATCTTGTAGATCTTGCTTGGACTGTCTACATTTGGCAACTAGGGATTTCACCATTCATTCAGCTAGGCCATTAGATCCAGGGTAATGAAGAGAAGAGATAATGTGATCAATATTCCACTTCTCACACATATCCTGAAATGGTTTACCAATAAATTATGAACCGTTACCCATAACGATTTCTCTAGGTACATCAGATAAACTGTAAATAGCACTTAGAGTGTGCACGACAGTAGTGCTTGACGTATTGTGCAATTGTCAAATAATGGGGTTATTGGTAAAGTAGTCAACGATGACGAAGTCAGTGCCATGGACATGAAAGAGGTCAGGTGTGATTTTGGACCAAGGATGGGTAGGAACTTCACATGGAATCAATGTTGCTTTGTGCTGACTTGGCATATGCTCTTGACATGCCTTTCACTTCATGACAACAGTTTCAATGTAATTGTCCACATCCAGCCAATAGGCTGTCTCTCTTACGAGTCTTCTCATCCAGCCTATGCTCACATGTGTGTGCTGAAGTTTTTGAAGAGTGTCAGGTTGCAAAGATTCCAGTATGATGACCTGCCTGCCTTTAAAAATGACACCCCAGGAGATGTCCAGCTCATCCCAATAAGCCAAAATTGTCTCACGTGTTCGTTGACATGCTGACTCAGGCCATCCTTCGATGATGGCTTTCCACAGTTCCTGTACTGTTGAATCTTTCATTGGTTCTTCTTGTAGCTGCTGTCATATGCGCTGTGGAAAATGTATCAGATCATTTTGGAGAACAACTTCAAGGTCAGTGTCAATTAAGTTAACTTGTAGATCTAAGGATATATCTTCTGTTCTTGCTGGGTTAGGCAATCTGCTACTCATGGGGCTGAATTTTCCCCCCTTTGAGGGGGAAGTTAATGGGTGGGCACGCACAGGCGCGCTTCCGATCGGCGCCCCTGATTAGGGGCACAGCGCCATTTTACATGGGCAGGCCAATTAAGGCCCACCCAGCGTGATGTCCACACAGAAGCGCTATGCGCTCCCTGTGCAGGCGGGGGGAATCTCAAAATCGAGAGTGCGCTCTTTCGCGCAAACGCACGAAAGAGCGCACTCATCTCTCTGAGGCTAAGTGCTGCTTCAGGGAGATCGGCTGCAAATATCAAAAAGATAAAAATAGAAAAATCAAATTTCCCTAACATGTCCCCTCATGTGACAATGTCACATGATTTGGGACATGTCCATAATTTTCACAAAAACTTTATTAAAATTTTTTAAAAGCTACATGAAACCTCATCCTGCTCGTGGATAAGGTTTCATGCTTTTTCCAATTTGCTCTGGGGCTCCTGGCCTGCCGGGCAGGTCCTTTAATTACTTAATAGCCTCTGTTAATGCCCTCAATTGGCCATTGACAGGTCGGCGGGGGCGCAGCTGATTTTGCTGCACCCCCACCTTCCTGAAAATTTAAATGGGGCGCAGTGACATTGGGAGTTCCCCCCGACATCACCGCATGTCATTTTACACGCGGTGAGCGGGCCCCGCCCCTGCTCGCCGACATGTAAAATCCTGCCCGTGGAACTGACAGGCTATGCACTACAATCTCAACATGAGGGATCCATCTGCTTACCAGCTCTTTACTTGAACACTAGCTCAGTGCTGTGTCTCCACAGCTTTTCTTTGCAGGCACCAGGCTGCATTTTCAACAGTCTCCAATGCTGTGGCTTTGTTGCGGTCTGACCAAAACTCCAAGGGTCTTCTCGTGCCATGTAGCATGATCTAAGGCTGTTCACCATGTCATACCTGTACTTAATCTTGTCACCACCTGTCTTACCACCATTGATCACCATATTGTGTTATTTTAATGATATAATATTTTGGGATTATTTACTCTGCAAGACACAAGGCTCATAAGGAATTGGATAAACACATTGGGGGTTCATTGGTTAAGACTAGGCACATGATAATTGCTATGCATAGGTATAAAGCTTGAAGACATCAGAGCTGTGTGTGTTTGTGCTCTGCTCAAAGCAAAAGTGAAACTAAGACTGGATCACATGACATATTTCCCTTCTAGTGATGTCATGCTGATATCCCTTAAAGGCATATTACAACAGCTAGCAGTTCAAAAAAGATCAATACTTCTAATATTTCAATATAGATGTCAATTCCTTACAGGGAAAGTTGTTTATATGCATTTAATGATTAAATTTCATTAAATTGTCAGTGATATTGTACATGATATAAATCTTATTTATTTTCTTATGTAACATCAAAAGTGACTAAGATAACATTCCCTCCAATATTTGGTTTAAACCACTGAAATGCAAGGTAAAATGTACAAAACAAAAGTGTTGAAGAAAAGAAAGCTATGCTTAGCTGTGTGATTAGAATGCGTCATACATCCAGTTCCCACCTTCTTTCCTCCCAGCTATTATTTCTAAAGTTATATTGAAATAAAATCAATAAAAATGTATTTAAAAACAAAAGACTTGACCCAACCATTTATTTTTGTGCTGTAGGCCTTTCCTAACTTTCAAGCACACAAATGAGCAGTATACTCTAAACTGATCTAGCAACAGAAATATCATTGCCTGGTGGATGCTCGTAGCACAAATAAATAATCCCCCTACGCCACATATAAAAATTCCCGCGATGTTTAATCTTTAAATTAACTCATAAATTCCAGATTAATATTGAGTTTGTTGATCTATGCCAGAAGAACAGTTGGACAATACTATTGCTCTCACTATTTCACAGTTAGGGGAGGGGAAGAGATGGCAATGGAGTTATGAGGTAAGGGTGAAAAATATGAAACAAAAATCAACTTATTACAAACCAGTAATAATTCTGTCCCCCATGGAATATCTGTATTTGTTGACAATGAGCCTGGACAGATTCCACTCTAATACTCTCACAAAAGAGTAAATAAATAACAGTGCATTGTGCAAACTCACTTGAAGAATAAAGTACTAAGGAGTTGCTGGAGTTTGCAGAAATATATTGAAGCATAATCTCAAAGGGAAGTTGGTTGTAAAGTAAAAAGAACTTATCAGCTCTTTTTCTGCGAACAGATTCTTACTTGTGAAAACAGCATTGCTAATTCAAAGTGTTTACTAATTATTTTATCTAATCTCTCATTTTTAAACCTTCAATTCTCCCACTTTCGTTTTACCAAACAGAACTTGCAAACAAAATGCAATAATCAATGCTCAGAATTAACCTTTTGATTTGCTCTCTGGCATTTTAAATATATAAATATCACTTTTAAAGTCAATATTCCTGTCATAATCCTGGTTTTATTTGGTGTGTAATGTACCTTTAAGAACAATACTTGTTAAGCAGGATCACATGATCTCTAATAACCAATAAGAGAGTAGCATGTGCTACCTCAGTAGTCAGTGTCGAGATAGAATTGGAGCTGAAAGCACATGTGTAGTTGCTGCTGAGTATATTGTAAATAAACTTAAAGTTTCCACCCAAGAATGTCCGTAGATCAACTCTATCACTAATAGTACAACTCTACAACAAACTGGCGATGAGGATAAAACAGGATTGAATAGAAGGAATCAAGTTGAAAAGAAATCGGCACTGTACCTCGGCCAGTGATTGTAAGTAGCAAGTTCCACTAGAGTTGAAGAAGTTATCCCCTCTCAAAATGCCACAATTTTGGAGAATTGATCCTTTTGAACCAGCCACAGATGATTGGTCTCAATGCATAGCATGCCTCAAGTTCTTTTTTCAAGCAAATGAGATTACGGGGGAAGAGAAGAGGCGAGCGATCCTCTAGAGTACTTGTGGGAGCAAAACCTACAGTCTGATTCAAAGTTTGATGGCACCCAGTTCCCCTCTTTCCTAGTTTGTCGACAGTGCTGCCCCACCCTGCATTCCCTATTCAAAAAGAACCAACTTGGGAGGCATCCCAGAAAGAAGCTTTCATGAAGGTAAAACAATTGTTGTAATTGCCCAATCTATTCGTGCATTATGACCAGACGAAAGAATTGGCTCTGACATGTCGTGCATCTCCTTAGAGGGTGGGAGCAGTGCTCTCTCATCAGATGGATGACAGCACAGAACGGATAATAGGTTACGTATCAAGAATGCTCACCACAGTGGAAGAGGGATACTCGCAGATGGAAAAAGAAGGCCTGTCTGTCATCTTTGGTGTCAAGAAATTTCACCAGTATATACACAGCCACCAATCAGTGGTTGTAACAGTTGTTTCAGACCACAAACCATTGCTATGATTGTTTAATAAGGACAGGCTATGCCAAGAATGCAACAATGGGCTTTAATTCTGGCAGCATACAAATACACTTTCATACATAGGCCTGGCAATAAAATCACAAACACCGATGCCCTTGGTCGTTTGCCTTTACAAGAAAATGAGGAGCACGTCCCAGTTCCACAGGAACTTGTTTTACTGTTACGTTTCTTAGATTCCTTGTCGGTATGTGCTCGACAGATCAGAAACTGGAAAAGTCGGGACCCAATCCTATCTCAAGTACGAGAACAAATGCTACATGGTTGGTCACAGGAGCCCATATCTGACTAAATGAAACCGTACTTCAACAGAAGACATGAAATAACCAGCCAGGGTGGCATCTTATTGTGGGGAGCATGAGTGATAGCTCCTCCAAAGGGAAGGGAGCCACTTTTAATTGAACTACACAGCGCAGATCATGAATTTCCCAATGAAGACCATGGCACACAGATATCGATGGTGGCCTGGGATGTATAGCAAAATAGGGAGTTTAGTAAAGCACTGTGTGCAATGTCAGCAACTGCAAAAGTTGCCAGTGACAGCTCCGTTACACTCATGGGAGTGGCCAGGTAGATCCTGGGTGCAGTTACACAGTGACTACGCTGGACCTTTCCTGGGAACGATGGTTCTGCTCACTGTCAATGCCCATTCAAAATGGTTGGATGTATATGAGGTGAAGTCACCAATGTCAGCCGCTACTATTGAGAAACCACATCAGACTTTTGCCACTCACGGACTACCAGAAGTAGTTGTTTCCGATAACGGCACGGTATTTATGAGTGCTGGATTTCAACGGTTTATCAGCCTCAAAGGTATCACTCATGTGAAAACTGCACCGTACCACCCTTCCTCAAACGGACTGGCCAAAAGGGCGGTTCAAATGTTCAAGGACTATCCCTCACACAACAACACACCTGCGGGATTATTGTTGAAACACCGTCTCAGGGTGAGATTGAGCTTAATAATGCCGAATTTAGAGGGGAAGGTGGAAAGAAGTCAAGGAAGCCAGAAAACCAGACATGGCTGGCATAGTCACAAGAGGAAATTTACCATGGGAAAACCGGTATATGTGAAAAACTTTGGGGAAGGACCAAAGTGGTTACCAGATGAAATAAGTACGGTGACTGGACCTCTATCTTACCACGTTGAGGTGGATGGCCGGATCATTGGTAAACATGTGGACCATTTAAGGGAGAGACAAATCATCTAGATATGGTTCTACCAGTGACCATGACCTGGTCTGCGTTTCATGTTGAGGATGCTCAACCCAGGACTGATATGTCTGATGCTCCTGTAAGTGTTGAGGATACAGAACTGCAAGTGCCTACCGAAGCACCTGATGTTTGCGCAACTCTGGAAAAGGAGGTTCCTGACAAAGAATCTGAAGTTGTGGAGCTGCAACATTCCATAGAAGCCAGGAAGCCACCTGAAAGACAGAACTTGTAAATTCCTTACCCAGTGTAAATATTATGTTGTCTTGAAAAATATGTACTTGTAAATATAACATGTATAGCCGAGTTAAAGGGGGAGGAATGTAGTAATTATGGTTTTATTTAGTGTGTAATGTACCTTTAAGAATAATACTTGTTAGGCAAGATCACATGATCTATAGTAACCAATAGAAGAGCTGCATGGGCTACCTCAGCAGTCAGTGTAGAGATAGAGTTGGAGTTGAAAGCACACGTGTAGTTGCTGCTGAGTATATTGTAAATAAACTTAAAGTTTCCACCCAAGAATATCTGCAGATCAACTCTATCACTTATGCTACAACTCAGCCACCCTACAACATCTCCAAAGATATTAAACACTTAATTTGTTAAATGTGAAATACATGAAGTCTAGGTTGGCTGGCTTTGTTTAATTCTCATCTTAGTAGATCCCATTTCCTTTCCCAACTTCTAATTCTGGTTACTGTGTCCATATTCCTATTGCTCCCTGCCTTCTTTTTTCCACTTGCCTGTTGTTCATTTTTATCAACTAACTCTCTCATTCCATGAAGGGAGTGAGACAATAGGCAAAGACATCCAGATGGAGCATAGATTATTGCAAGATAAACAGTTCTGCCAGTTGAGCAACATTACCTCGTTTGGCATTCTTAAAGCCAGTTCAGATTCACACTAATAACTATCCAAAGCTATCTGCCAAACTATCTTGATCTCTTTTAATGTTAGAAAAGAACAGATTTCCCCATCATCTTTCTTCACATTACAAATGTCACCTACACCAAGAGGTGGAGAGCAGAGCTCTGCTATACTTGGTTAGCTTGTGGATTGTGTTATGAACAATGTATAATTTTAGGTTGAATTTTTATATATACATATTTATTATATTATATAATATAATGTGTGTATTAAGAAAGGTAAAATTGTTTCAGTTTCATTTAGGTTTTGTTTATTAACCTTGGTGTCTGGGTGTCTGGATCGACTTGTGACTAAAACGTTTCAGGTCTTTTGGGTTTGTTTGTATATATACATTTTTAATGAGGTCTTACAACCCCTGAAGTTAAATAGATAGGTTAAAAGGGATTGAAAGTTCAGTGATTCTGGAAACAAAACACAAAGTAGAAAAGCTCTATTGTTGCCTCGTGACAGTGATTCAGTGACACAGAGACAGAAAAGACAGAAGTTGCGAGAGGGAGTGTTCAGAGTGTGTGTCAGAGAGAGAAGACAAGGATTATAAGCTCTCTGAGAAGAAAAACTGCAAGGCTAATGGGACTGTAGTTAACTGTATAATCAGATATGGGGCTCAGTAAAGTGATCAGTTTAGTGGAGATGCTACTGGAAGACTGAGTTTAGGGAACTCATTTGTTTGCTCTGCAGTTGAAGAAGCAGTGAGTTTAGGAAGAGGCTTTTGGATATCTCAGGGAGAGATACGAGCTGGGTGAGAAGCATCAAGTGGATGCTTAGGAATTCACTGGAAGAAAACTGTTTGCAACTGTACCAGTCCCAAGCGAGAAGCCTTTATGTCAAGCTAGTGGTAACTCCTCACTGGTTTGTGTGTCTGGAAAAATATTGCTGGGGTAAAGGAATAATGTTTGTGGATGTGGTGCCAATCAAGTGGGCTGCTTTTTCCTGGACTGTGTCAAGCTTCTTGAGTGTTGTGGGAACTGCACTCATCCAGGCAAGTGGGGAGAATTTCATCGCGCTCCTGACTTGTGCCTTGTAGTTGGTGGACAGGCTTTGGGGAGTCAGGAAGTGAGGTACTCACCACATGGCTCCTAACCTCAGACCTGCTCTTGTAGCCACGGTATTTATATGGCTAGTCCAGTTCAGTTTCTGGTCAATGGTGACCTCCAGGATGTTGATAGTGGGGGATTCAGTGATGGTCATTGAACATCAAGGGGCGATGGTTGGATTCTCTCTTGTTGGGGATGTTCATTGTCTGGCACTTGTGTGACGTGAATGTTATTTGCCACTTGTCAGCCCAAGCCTGGGTATTGTCCAGGTCTTGCTGCATTTGAAAATGGGACTTCTGAGATATCTACACTCCTCCAATTCTGATCTCTTGTGCATGCTCAATCATAATTGCTCCACCATTGATGGTTGTACCTTCTGTTGCCTAGGTTCTGGAATTTCTTCTATACATCTCTCTATCTTTCATACCGCACTCACTTCCTTTAACACATTTCTTAAAACTGATCACTTTGACCAAGGTTTGGTCATCTGACCTAATATCTCCTTATGTGGCTCGGTGTCAGACCTTGTTTTATAATGCTCTTATGAAATGGGTTGGGGCATTTCATTATATTAAAGGTGCTATATTTGATAAGTTGCTTTTATTGTTGTTAAGCCTGCATAAACTTCAGCTCATTCTAAACTCTCTCTGAACTCACACAAAGTCCTGTTCACAAATCATCTCTGTGGTTGCTGACCTACATTGATTCCCTTTTGGGCGACATAATGAATTCTCATCCTTGTGTTCAAATCTCTCCATGGCCTTGCTCTTCCCTACCTCAGTGACCTCCTCCAGCCCTACAACCCTCTGTAAATTCTGCATTCCTCAACTCTGACCTCCTATGCATCCCTGATTTCCATTGTCCTACCATGGGTGGCCATGTGCTCAGCTACCCAAGCTCTGGAATTCCCTCACTACATCGCTCTGCCTCTCAATCTCTCTACTCCTCTATAATGTCTCTTAAAACCTATTTCTTTTATCAAGATTCTGATCACCTAGCCTAATATCTCTATGTAGTTTGACGTTAAATTTTGTGAGATCAGGCTCCTATGAAGTGCTTTGGGACATTTCACGATATTAGAGGTGCTACATAAATATAAATTATTGTTCAGGATTTCATTAATAGAGTTTAGAATGACTTTGTATGTTCATCGCTCATTCATATCTCACTCAAATACAATCCTTTGTGTAATATAGCAAGCAATTCCCTCAGAAAATGTGTTCTCAATATTTTACGAATGACAATGATGAATGGCAGTTTCATCTCTGTTCTAGTCACAGCTGTAACGAAGTGAAGAGACAATACACAGAATAGAGTCTAAAACAGAACTAAAACTAAATTAGGCAAATGTCGCTGGAACTCCCTGATAGGAATTAGGAGCTCTTCAAAAAATATTGAGATAGTGTTATTCTGTCATTTAGATATTAACACAAGGTTGGTTTAACTATGTATAAATGTGAAATAGACAGTATAACTCAGGAATGATTTGACCTCCCACTTTACTACAGCAGCTAAGATGCCAGCTCTATTAGATAGTCTTTCACAGCTTTCTATTCTGTCTGGGTGGATGATGATTCCAACCTTATATGAAGTGACATATTACAAGTACCGATTGGATCTGTGAACTTTACAAAGCTTTTAACCTTCTTGATGTTAGCAGCAAGTTCTCTTAGAATTTTAAAATCAGCCACACTGTGCACACTAAGTTCTGTCCATGCAAAATGTTTCTTTCTTGCTGACCTCAACCTGAGAGTTACCCTGGCCAGTGTAATACTGGTTTGCCTTGCTGAGTGGCTGTACAGTTACTGGTGTGAGATAATATTTGTTGTGCAACCAAAAAAAACCTTTCATGAAATTGTTCAATTTTATTGGTTAACATTGAAAGAAGTACTTAAATCTATATCTGGTATTATGAAAATGACATGATATTATTGTGATTTGCCATGATAGTGTTATCAATAAAAAATAATATTCCAATATTTAGCCCATTTTATAATATAAAAATATAAAAGGAAGCTTCAATTTTGTTAGATAAAATATTTAAATATAAAAATACTTGTTCACATTACTGTTAGGTAATGATAAATTCAACATACTGCATTTCAAACATTATAAAATGCTACACTGTTCACTGTTTGCATTATCTTAATTTCTTTGCAAATTGAACTTTCATGTTTAACACTCAAACTTGTACAGATCACTTGATGTTGACAATAACAAACAAGAAAAAGTACCTGCCTGTGGATTCTGTAGGTACAAGTGTTGGTTGATGAGACAAATTAAGTACCATAATAAGAATTTGGTTAAAATGTTAACTTATGTTAAATCTTCATAATTCACTTTTCAATAGTCTTTACCGTAAAAAATATTGCAATTGCTATTTCTTTTAACATTTCTGCTTACAGTTGTCTCTCCATTTATAATAGGACACAGTGCAAGACTTTGATTTTCTGCTTGTTCCACATGGTGTCCACACAGCACATTGGAAACAACAATCATATTCAAATCAAATTTTAAGAACTTAGCTGCAGATAATATTCTCAGCCAAATATTTATCCCATATGTTTTGTAGTGTGGGGGAGCTCCAGATTCCAAAATAGTATTTCTTCATTTTAAGAGATGATCTAATACGTTTCTTGCTTGCAGTGCATCCTTAGTGAGATAATATCATCTTGCCACCTTACGCTATGCTATAAAATAGCAGATACAAAGTGAAGTAATTAAAGGTGAACACCATTTTGGGGGATACGTCAATGTACTTGTCATAGAAAGAGGGATATCCCAGGCTAGAAAATCTGAATGGGTGAAAAAATGAAAGAAAGGCATATTAGATACAGCACCTTATCAGGAATGAGGTATAGGTACCATATCATTTCAAGTCTGCCTTGCACTGTTTTTTTTTCAAAATGACATTTTTTAAAAGAATTTGTGATTTAACAGCAGACTATATGAACTCCAGCTTACTTTATAAAGAAGCTGTTAAATTTCACATGCATTTTCACATGCATTGTAAAAACACAATGGCACCAATAATTTTTGTTAATGCAAGTGGCAAGCAATATAATTTACTATTGTTAGCATGGGGGACTTAGTTATTCTACAGGCTCACTATATAATCATAATATTTGTATCTTAAATACTCTGATAGTCAGAATAATTTACAAAGCTAATGATGAGCTAAACATACTGGAGCGTAGAGCAATACAAGAATTTTTCCCAATGCTGATATAAAATGCTGTGGTCAATCAATCCTGTTGTCTAACTGCCTGGCTTTGGTAAGCATTTAGCTATCTTACTATCACAGAGCACTTTGAAGACACATTAATCATGTTGCTACCAGATGTTTCTATTGTGTTCATTTTGGTTATCAGAATAGAACAAAAGAATTTGTCAGTGCAGTCTAAGTATTCCCCAGAAACTCAAAACTGTGAATTCCTTACTTCTTCTTATCTATCATTTCCTCTCCTTAATCCACTGGCTCTTAGAATCCAAGGTTGGCATTACCCAGTTACCACTTATTGACTTGTTTTGTTTACTATCCTTAGGATTTTAACCTGGTAATGTTCTGTAATATGGACCGTTGACCTTCACCTTGGTTCTTGAATGTAATAGAAAGATAAATGTATTTGGATACAATATGACATTGGCAATTACTTTCAAACAACTTAGCTGTGGTAATGGAGATGTTGCAGGAGTTCATTTTACATTTTATATAACTTCACATTAGCTGTTCATGGGCTTTTCTCACATCTGTGTAGCTCAATGCTAAGAGCCTTTGCTTGCTGAACAAACTGCAAACACAGATCTTCGTTTACAACGTAGTTCTTGTAAATGTTGGCAAGCCTAGTGCAAACGTTAAACAAATCTTGCTTGTTTCCTAGTTCAGTAGCTGCAGCAAAAGCCAAATGGAAGTAGCCAGCAGCATCATATGCATCCTGAAACCAAGGATAAGGAAAATAGTTTTTAGAATAGACAAGACATTTAAACAAAGATGAAAAGTGCTCTAATTTATCATTATTACTTCAAAAACCAGTTCAGGTTTACAATTTTAAATAAATGTTATAAAAAGACTAATTATTATAACATGCCAGACTAGCATCTACAAAGCATATTTAAAAACATGTTAGGTCGGTAATTTGTTTTCAGTAAGTTTAAAAGACCATTTTATCATTAAGTCTGTTTTCTTCCCACCAACCATACACAATTAGCTCAGTCACGTCCCCCATCCAACTTATTTCATCCCCCTTAGGCAATTCTGGGTGTAATTTCCAATTTTTCCCTGGCTCCTAAAATTATCCTGTGAAACTTCAGGTTATCAATCTACATTATTGCCCCTGACCACTCACTTTCTACAGATGATATATCTACGGCACTAGCAACTCAGGAATAATTGTCTTCTGTAGCATTTAAATTTAGATTTAGGACAAGATTCAAGAGGAATTTTTTTCATCCAGGGCCTGAATTTTCTGCGCGTCCCGACACCACTGCACATCATTCCGATCTTCAGATTGGCGGGCGCGCACCAGAATTGGCTGCGCGCCCACCAAACCGTCAAAGGTCTGTTAAGGCCATTAATCAACTAATTGAAGCACTCGTCAGGGCTGCCCATCCACCCTTAAGGATGGCGGGCAGGTGAAGAGCCCAGGCGGCCTTTGCATTTTTCATGGAACCTCATCCACGGGCGGGATGAGGTTTCATGAAGGGTTCATTTATTTAATAAAATGTTTGATGTAAATTCATAAACATGTCCCACTTCATGTGGCATTTTGACAATTTTATTTTATTTTTCAAATTTTTATGAATTTTCTTAATCTCCCTGAGGCAGCTCGAAAGAGCATGGGCCCTGACTCTCCCTGCTCCCCCCGCCCGCACAGGTAGCACTGAGCGCTTCCGGGTGCGTGTCACGCTGGGTGGGCCTTAATTCGCCTGCCAATTAAAATGGCGGCGCATAGCCGATTGCGGGCAGCGATCGGCTGCGCGCCCTCCCCTGACCGCTCCTGCCCAGCCAACCCGACGGGGAGAAAATTCTCCACTTAGGTTGGTGGGAATCTTGATCTTTCTGCCTGAAAGAGCAGTAGAGGCAGAAACATTCATAACCTTGCTAAAGTACTTAGATATGCACTTGAAGAACTATAACCTACAAGGCTATGGGCCAAGTGCAGGAAAATGGGATTAGGCTAGATAGCTATTTGTTGGCGGGTGTGGACACAGTGGGCTGAATGGTCTCCTTCTGTGCAGTAAATTTCTATGATTCTATGAATATTTTATCATATTTCTTTTGTTACGACCATGTGAAGAGAAATGAAATAACTTCTCTATTCTACCACTCCAAGTCTGACCATAACAGGGTTTTTCTGTGAATTTAGAGAGGATGTGCCCGATACTGCCAGAGTCCCACTATTTACACTTGCAGATTATAAAGAATTAGGCAGACAGGTTTTCTTAGGTTAAGCAAAGAACAAGGTAAGTTTATTGAAACTATTTCCCGAATTAAGAAAAAAGCTAGGTGAATCACAACCACCATTCATGTGTGTCACACATTCCCTGGGTCCACACGCACACACTAGTACAGATGGTAGAATAAGAGGATAGCTTAAGCATGTTTTACAGTTCATGAAGATAAACAAAGGAATATACAGTTAGCTGGCCTTTCGCTGCGCTTAATACAGTGATTCCACATTGTAGCCATTTTGTTCAGTTGACTTCCTGAGTATGGATGTATAGAGCATGTTTCTATATTTTATTCGCAAAAGATCTCAGTTTGCAGTAGATTTCTCTTCTCAGGGTTACTTTGCAAATCTGGGCACAATACTTGAGAGAGCGCGAGAGAGAGAAACAGCCTTTTGCAGCTTGCTTTCAGTACAGCTTTCAGATCCCTCATCTCATTGTAACCCAGACCCTTAAAGTACCCTGCTGGCTATATATTCCAGGGAAATTTGATGAATCCATGTCTGCTACAGTCATTGTTTTTAGAGCAGGTAATTGCATTTTGATGTCTCGTCTCAGAACCATTTGCAATGTTTCAGGATGGTGTAAAGCCAGCAGGAGGCGGGATTCTTTCATGCTCCCCAAGGGGTTCAGAGTCTGTTATGTTTCATCCCACTTGGTGCAATGCCACCTTGCATGTTGTAACTTGCATATTGTAGCTGCAGTCCTCTGTTGTCTTAAGAGGATTTCAGTTTTTTTTAAAAATCCAGCCAGAAAAGAAAAATTAGAAATTGTATCTTTAAAACAAAAATATAAAATGATGGAATAGCATAGCACAGAAAGAGTTGACGTTTCGAGGTCATGAGGACTCGAAATGTCAACTCTTTTCTTCTCCGCCGATGCTGCCAGACCTGTTGAGTTTTTCCAGGTAATTCTGTTTTTGTTTTGGATTTCCAGCATCCGCAGTAGTTTTTTGTTTTTAGCACAGAAAGAGACTATTCCATCTATGCCTAGGCCTGATCTTAGAAGTTCCACTCACCTGGTCTGCTCCAGAGCCCTGCAATTATTTTTCCCCTTCATGTATTTATCTGATTCTTTTTGAAAGTTACTGCTGAATCTGCCTCCACCATCCTTTCAGGCAGTGCTTTTCAGATCACAGCAACTCACTGCATTAAAAAAGTTCCATAGCTCATCGGTGATTCTTTTGTTAATTACCTTGGGCAGAATTTTCTGCCTTCTGGGCAGGCGGGCCCGACCCAATCTCCGGCGGGCGGGGAGCTGATCCCCGCCGGAGATGCGGGCCCTGCTGCCATTTTAAGTGGGCGGGCCAATTAAGGCCCGCCCAGCAAGACGTCCGGCGGGAAGCGCTATGCACTTCCCGTGCGGGCAGGGGGATTCCCCAAAAGTGAGAGTGTGCTCTTTCGCGCATGTGCACGAAAGAGCGCACATCTCTCTGAGGCTAAGTGCTGCCTCAGGGAGATCGCTGACAGTTCTAAAAACATTAAAAATAGAAAAAAAAAATCCTTAACATGTCCCCCACATGTGACAATGTCACATGAGATGGGACATGTTCATAATCTACACTAAAACTTTATTAAACTTTTAAAATCCCTACATGAAACCTCATCCCGCCGCTGGATGAGGTTTCATGTTTTATCTATTCCCTGCTGGGGCTCCTGGCCTGCCCGCCAAACTTAAGGTTGGACGGGCAGGTCCTTTCATTGTTTTAATGATCCTGTCAATGGTCTCAATTGGCCATTGACAGGTCAGCATGTGCACAGCTGATTTTGCTGTGCCCCCACCTACCTGGAGACTTAAATGGGGCAGGATGACATTGGGGGTTCCGCCCGACATCATCCCGCATCATTTTGTGCATCGGCGAGCGGGCCCCACCCCCTGCCACCGATGACAAAATTCAGCCCCTTAAGTCTGTGCCTCTGATTACTGAACCTTCTGCTGCCGGAAATAGTTTCTCCTTATTTATCAAAACTGTTCATGATTTTGAACATTTCTATCAAATCTCCCCTTAACTTTTTCTGCTTTACTTATGCAATACCAAGTAAACTAGATTCATCAAAGCTATTAATTACTTAATCAAAGGAGTAAGATCTATTTCTTTATAATTATTAACCAGTTATTTATACAGTGTTTTCTTTAAAGGAATCAATCAATATGCCATTGACTGCTTTTTCACACATCCACCAATCCATTGGAAAATTTCCCTCTAATCCTGAACTCAGAGCTCTTTGTTTCATCCACTTGCCCTCAATTGATCTTATGATTCCTCATCTCACAATGATTCATTTTCATCATTTGTGAATTTGATAAATCATGTGGGAAACCTGCCTCTATACCTTTTTTTCTGTAATGACATCTGTATTTTCTGATTATTGTGATAATTGCCATTTTAATCATTCAATCATTCAGGAAGACACGTTACTATAGAATGGTGTTATGATGGTGGTTTCTGGTTCATTGTCCTGAGACTTGTTCACTGAGAAGCATTGGTCATAAAACACCATAATTGTATTGTGTTTACTACATTGTAAACAGGGAAAGCAACTTCCCTTGGTAAAATAATAGATAACTTTGGTTATATCTATACAAAAGCATGGACTTTCCAACTAATCCCGATGTCAACTCTTTTTCATACTTGACATCTTAATGGTCTAATCTTTAATACAAGAGCACAGGCAGGCTTATTTGATATTCAGCTACTGATGCCTAAACTTTAGTTATCACAAATCTCAATAGCTCTTAAATGAGACAGTAGAATATTTTGATAGAAAATGTTAACATGCAAATATAAAGTTATCATTTGAACATGTGCTTTCTTATTGTGGAGATACACCTAGGGGCAAAATTTTATGTTGCGTGGGTCGGCGCGCACCTGACCCGATCAGGCATAAGATGATGTTGGGCGAGCATCCCCACATCATTGTGCACTCATGCGATATTTCACTCGATGGGTGCGCTTTCGACTGCCATGCGCGTCTGCCGACAATTAAGTGGGCAATTAAGCCCATTAATGGTGCAAATGAACACGATTTTTCATGCTCCATCCAACCTTACAGTTGGCAGATGGGCCAATTGGCCAGGCAGCCTTTACGTTTTTCATGAAACCTCATCCAACAGCGGGATGAAGTCTCCGTTAGGAAATATAATAGAAAGAAATATTTGGGGACAACCTTTTTGAGGTATGCTTTCAGGTGCTTGATTGTGCTGCATGGACATTTCTTGCAGCAATTTTGTGCTTTATTTTATTATTTGCAGGTCTGCAGCTCCCCGGAGGCAGCTGTCTGCCTTCAGGGAGCTCTCTCGAAGCCCTCACCTGCGCCCGCGGTGATGTCATTGCCCGCCCTCCTCCCCCACAACCCTGGCAGGGCTGAGCTTTTCAGCGCACGTTTCATGCTGGCTGGCCGTTAATTGGCCAACCAGTGCAAAATCGCAGTTGGGGTCATTCGCAGTCGGGAGCCCGTTTCCCGGTCACTTCCAAGCCCGCCGATCATGCACGCCTAACGAGGGAAGAATTCAGGCCTTAGAAAACAACATTTTCACTGGCTTAAGGGTGGCTTACACAAAATAGTAGTACTCAGCCACCAGAGCATGCTACCCATGGTCGACGTGAAAACCATGAGATTTGTTGTTGGGCCTCATATCGCACCAAATAGCTTAACCTAATCATGGATATTTATTGAAAACAATCACAAGGCTTGGCAGTTTTAAGAATGTTGATTCAACTTTAGTGCATGTTCTTCAATGTTGGTTAGTTTAGAAAATGAGTACAGAAAGGCCAGTTATAGATAAACTTTCCCCACCTTGAGTTTGTGGAGTGTAATGTCACCTAGTCTGAAGTAAACCTTCATGTAGTACGCGGCTTCTTTAGCAGACTGCAATGGGTGGGAACTGAACGATAACGCCTTCAGGTAATAGTTCTCAGCCATCTCATATTGTTGGTATAAGTAGTACACCGTGGCTAGTCGATAAAAAGCAATCTGTTCCTTCAGTTGGCTTCCTAATGTTTGATAACAAAACCTTTGAATTAATCATATAATGAAATGATTTTTTTTTCTCTATCTTTAGTGAAAGAAAAATGTTAAATGCGTTGGTATTGGGGATATTCACCTGTATAATGGGATACAAATAGAGTCCAGGTGGTCAAATATGGATAAGTAGTTATTGTTCAACTCACATTCAAACTTTTGTGCAATTATAGAAAAAAGACACTTCGGTTCAGAGGAAGCATTTGGCTCATCATGCCTGTGCTGATATTAGTTCTTCCTTAGGAACCATCAATTGCAATACGTTTACTTATTTTTTAAATATTATTTTCCTTCAACTGTTAGATCCCATCATATTGTATAGCTAATTCCCCAAGTATATCCTTAAAGTTTTAGCAAGTCTCAGCAATTTTACTTCTGCTTGCAACCAGGCATACAAGATCAGCACAGCAGGTACCCCATCAAAACTAATACAAAAAAGAGTTAATCTAAATTCTTATATATTTGTGATTAACTGGTTATCAGTAGCACTCTCTATCTCTCAGAACACTTGGCATATTGTTCTTATTTACTTCTTTATGTATCCACTCCTGAATGTATAAACACATACGGAATATTTGTACATATGTTTGTCATCTTTATATGATTCTGATACTTCTAATCATCACAATGTCAATTATTTTCACTTTATATAAAAAATTACGTTTTGAAAAATAATGGTATTCATTCTGACATGCTTCCTGTAGAGAGCCCTGTTTGAGTGTGTGTTGAAGATGGACAACAAAAGTCCTGACACTTCAAATCATGTTCACTTCAAGTCCACCCACTTCCCACCTCTTCCGAATTTATCCTTTAGTATGTCCACTAAAGAGTAATACATCAGGAGTGCCAGCTTTCCCCAGCCCTCAGTCTGCAACATGTGTCAGATCAAATGGGAAGTTCATCTGGGGATCCAGGCTAGGATTGAGGCTGGATACCCCAAAGAGGAATGTAACTTAAAAATATATATAATTAAACGCAGCCTACTCCCTTACAAAAAAGTGTGTTTGGGAGTCACTGGCAGCAATTTCCTCTTATTTCAGATTGGAGCTAACATGACCCCAATCCCACCTGGGAACTCAGGTACACTTTCTGATCTCTTCATTATGTCGGGCAGCCCAGCTGGATACTTGGTGGTGCTGCCAGCCATTACTGCACTGTGAAGTAAGGAACCTTCTCTTGACCCAAAAGTCTATTAGAGCAGAGTTTCCAGGCAGGCATACTTCAGCATTTAGACCAGGCCAAATCCCAAATGTATTTTTTGCTACTAAATTATCTAATATATCAAAATAAAAAATTGTAGAATTTCTATATTTAACCTCTTAAATGTAAATTAACATTTTCAAATAATTAATTTGAAATTAATATGCCATATTTTTCAGTCATACTTAAACTTAATAAATAAATGAGAAATTACTCACCAGTGTTTACACTGAGTCTTACAGCTGCAATCGCATATTCTAGGGCTCGTTCTAAATGGTTCAGTGATGTATTGAGCTCAGTCAATTTATTTAGAAGTCTAAGCTCTGCATCAGTATCTCCTGTCATCCTAGCCAGAGGTAATGCCCCATCCTGAGGAAATTTCATAAAGTTTCACATCAGACAAAATCAGATTGCTAAGTAGATATCAATGCGAACTATTAAGCAATGCTTGTTTTTTCATAAACATATGATTCTTTATCAGATGTGGTCCCAAGAACATCAAAACTGAACTGGAAGAATGAAAAATTAGCAAATACAGAACATCTTATTATGTATTTGGAAACTTCATAATGGGCTGGGTTTTACGGACCCTCGGGTTGGCAGGCATTGGTGGGGGTGGGGGTGTAAAATTGGGCACCATGCCTCGGGTGCTGTTCCTGGTACCTAACCATCCACCTCGTCGTACTTGCTGCAATTTTACCAATGGCAGGGGAGGTGTTGAGAGGCCTGTCCACCCATGGGCCAACCGAAACCTCGAAGTGGCCCACTACTAGCCCGCACTACTGGGATTTTATCCGCATCAGGCAAGGCCCATTTTAAGGACAGAATCTTGGGGAGGCAATGGGATGTTGGCTGCCAGCTGGAGAGCCGGTGCAACCCCCAAGTTGCCTCTTTTCGAGAAGGCTTACCATATCTTGTGCCACTCAGGCACTTAACAGGCCAGCGACAGGCCTTCCCCTAGGATTAAAGGTTTTGCCTGTGAACCAGAGGCGAGAAGCACTTCTGTATTCACCAGTACCACAGGGGAGGTGGAGGTTTCTGCTCATACTACACCCACCTGAGGCCTGGGATCAAGGAAGGACCCAGGCACAGGTGAGTGATGTGCGGGTCCTGGGGAGGGAACCAGCAGCAAGGACAGGGGAGCCCTCAAGCATGGCGAGCCCCACACCATCTTCTGGGTTAATATCAGCAGTGGTGGGATGATGCTTAAGTAGGCATTAATTGCTCACTTAAGGGCCTCAATTTGTGGCAGGGAGCAGGGGAAAAGGCTGTCCACAGACCTTCCATCCATGGGCTTCATCAAGGTGGAGGTGGGAGGTGGGAAGGTGGCAGGGTCCTCACTCACCATCCTCCCGTCCGGTTAAATGCACCCCCACACCCCCCCCCAAATTTGTCACGGAAGAGGGCACAAGAATCCACTTCAAGCCCGGCAGGTTCCACTGCTGGGTCTAATGGCTGTTCAAGGGGCAGGGATACCTCATTTACAGCTTCCTATGCCCATCAGAGACCAGCCCCGCCAACAATGTCTTCCCCACCCTCCCGTTTCCCCTTTCACACTGCCCTGTTCACCCAGAACCCTCACCACCCTCAGCCCAGCCTGACAGCCTGGCCCCTGCAAGACCCTGGCCTTAAGTAAAAGCCTGAACTCTATCGAAGCGTGCCTTGTTTGGGACTGGCCGCAGTCCCAGGAGTGGCCACCACTCCCATGATGGCACAGCTGAAACCAACAAGCTGTCAGCTATTTGATTGTCTGGCAGGTCTTGGAGGTGGGACTTCCTCCCCAGATGGGAATGGCAGGCCTGCCTCAAGCCAGTTAACAACCTAACAGCTGTTAAATGGCTGCAGGGTGTGCCAGCCAAGTGGAAATGTGGCTCGCCTCCAATTTCTATGCCAGGCAGGGTGAGAACCACCTTAACATCCATTACAATGGGTTTCTCACACAATGGACTACTTTAAAGTGCACTGGCTTATTATTTAGGGAAATATGGAAGTAATTTTGCACATAGCAGGATCACACAAACAACAATGATCAGCTCATCTGTTTTTGATGATGATCATTAAAGGAACCATAATGGAATTTGACACCAGGGGAATTCCCATTTCCTCTCTGAATAATTCTATTGTGAAAGATTGGCAGTGCTAAGTCAAAGGAGTTTCTTTAACTCAAGATAGTTTTGGCTTCTGTGTTTCAGATTGCTCTCCAGAGCTCCTAATTTCCATGCAGACTGTTTTCACTTGCCCAGGTATCAAGGTAAATCCATAACCTGCCTAGAGAGCCCTCTTTAGTTTATTTCAGTTCTATCATGTTCTATCACATGATACACTTGGCTTCAGAGGATAGTGGTTAACAGAATACTAGGCTTTGCTTTAGTCTTCAACTGCCACACAAAAAATAATTAGTAGAAGATATTAGCAATGACACTATATATTTAAGCTCATCTAACTGCTTGTGTAAGAGGATTTCGTTTATTCCTTGATGGGATGAGGGCGTTTCTAGCAAGGACAGTATTTGTTGCCTATCCCTAATTGCCCTTGGACTGAGCAGCTTGCTAGGGCAGCCAACGGGCTACAAACATTACTGTGGGTCTGGAATCACATGTAGGCCAGACCAGGTAATGACGACAGATTTCCTTCCCTGAAGGATATTAATGAACCAGATGGCTTACAACAATTAAAGTTAGTTTCATTACTAAGGCCAGGATATTGAGTTCGGTGAGTGGGGGGGAGCGGGGCCCGCTCATCGACGCATAAAATGACGCAGGATGATGTCGGGTGGAACATTTAAATTTTCAGGTTGGCGGGGGCGCAGCCGAATCAGCTGTGTGCCCCCCGACCTGTCAGCGGCCTATTGAGGCCATTGACAAACTCATTAACATCATTAATGGACCTGCCCGTCCAACCTTAGGATTGGAAAAAGCATAAAACCTCATCCACGGGCGGGATGAGGTTTCATGTACGTTTTTAAAAATTTAATAAAAGTTGAATTAAAAGTGATGGACATGTCCCAACTCATGTGACAGTGTCATATGAGGGGACATGTCAGGGAAATTTTATTTGTCTATATTTCACATTTTTGAATTTGGCGCCGATCTCCCTGAGGCGGCACTTAGCCTCAGGGAGATGAGTGCGCTCTTTCATGCGCATGCGCTAAAGAGTACACTCTCAGTTTAGGGAATCCCCCCCCCACCTGCAGTGGGAGCGCACAGCGCTTCCTGGCGGACATCACACTGAGCGGGCCGCCGATCAGAGACGCGCCCGCTCCTGAACTTTCCCCCAATGGGGGGAAAATTCTTCCCTCAGATTAGCTTTCAATTCCAGATTTTTTTTTAATCAATTGAATTGAAATTCCACCAGCTGGTGGGATTTGAGCCCATGTTCCCAGAGCATTAGGCTGGGTCTCTGGATTATGTGTCTAGTAACATTACCACTAAATCACAATCTTCCCCCCGATAGTAACTTAACCTGAAACTTTAACTCTGTTTCTCTCTCCACAGATGCTGCCAGATCTGCTGAGTATTTCCAGCAATTTGTTTTTATTTAATAATAAATTTATGTCCTAAACTATATTTCTAAAAAGTAGTTACTTTCCTTCTCCTGATGCCTATCAAAACAATCTAGTCTGAATCTCTTTCTTCAAAGAAAACTGACAGGTTCCCTAATTTGAAAATGTTAAGCTAATGAATATATTTTAATAAATGAATGGGAACCCACTATGTCAATAAATTCCAAAAGACCAACAAAAAATTGTACATGATCAAATCACACATGATAGTCGTATTTGAATTAAAAAGCTTGTTTCCTCCCTTGGGCAACTGCCTGGCAATAACTGTTAATTCTAAACAATTCTACCAAAATAAGCTGAAACATGCTTCTGTGAGTTAAGTTGGGTTTTTTTGCCACTTATGCAACTTGCTACTAAATTTGCATAATAAGCTTTATTCTTATCACGAGGGTATCATCCATCCGAATGGAAACTTGTTTTGTACTTCTTTTCTGAAGAATGGCACCTTTGACAATGTAGCACTCGCTCAGTGCTGAAATAGAGCATCAGCCTAGATTACATGCTAAATCCCTGGGAATAAAGGATAAAAGGCACTTCTTATTATCCTTCACTAGTTTACTCACGTCAAGGTGCTAAAATTCCCTATTAAGTACCAATTGTCACACTGGGAATGCAATGTGTTTCTGTAATAATGGATAAAATGTGTGCTATACAATATCAGATGGATATAAAACACCCTGGTGTAGATTTTGCCTTCTAGGTGGTTGACTGGTAGAGGTGGGCTGACTTCCAAGACTGCCGTCCAAATCAGAGGGCCAGCAGCTCTGGAGCCTCAGCAGCCTCACCAGGAGATGTGGGCGCTTTTGAGGCACTTCAACATGGAAGCACCCTCAAAGGCATTTGTGAAATTAAAAATTGAGGACTGAATCCGGTAAGGCCCCTCAGAGCAGAAGGGAAACTATTCTAGAGGATTAGTTTGGGCAATGGGTGCAAACTTTCATGCCCGCTGTCCTCTGAGTGGGGCTTGAAGCGTTCGTCTCTGAAGGCTTGTCACAGGGAGGCTGCCTTTGAGCTGGCAGTGTCATCTCAAGGTAGAGGAAGGGATGCTCCACTGGTAGCGACACACAAAACCATCCCTGAATGAGGCCTTAATGATCTTAATTGGCTGCCCACCCACTTCTTGTGGTGCAGGCAGCCAATCCAGTTCCTCACTCGCCCCTTGGAAACTTCCCTAGTGATGGGAATGTGTCAGAGAACCGTCCTCACTTGGCTCTTCCTTTTTTCCCAGCAAACCCCACCACCTCCATGGGGCCAGGATTGGCCTTTACCTATCATTAATTTCTGTTTGTAGCAGCAGAATTGTTTTTTTTAAACTATAACAGCAGAGATAGTTGCATCCATGTAGTCTGCTCCAATTAACAGCGTTAAGAGAATCAATAGCTTTATCCCAGTATTGAAAAGTTCTATTAATTCCCTTCTAAACCGAGTCTATAATAAAATGATAATGAAAACTTATCTGAGTAATAAGAATGTAGGAATTATCCGCAAGGGCGAACCTGGCCGAACCGATGGGATCCAAGGCAAGAAAATGGTCTGGTCACCAGAAGAAACTAAATATTTTATTAAAATAATTGTTCTGACCATCCCCCTTGCTCAGGGGCTGACAGAATGATTGCCAGGAGCTGAGAGTAGGGCTGAGCAATGCCTCCTCTCCCAAGACAGAATATAGCCGTAGTTTCCATAGGTAATGGGAGAGGTACTCAAAATGGTACTTACATTCGACAGTCCTATTGCTTATAAGGTGCCTTCCCACTGACTCCCCCGAATCTCTGTCAGGGAGCTCACCACTGGAGGCCAACATGAAGTGCTAATGTGACATATTCCAAGGATTTTCAATATTTGTTATTCTGGTAATATATTTTTAACACTTACCCTATAAAATGATTGTGCTTTCTCTTGCTCCCTAGGTCCATTGTAAAACACATCCCCTGCTGCTTCATTGATTTTCATGGCAAACTGCAAATCCTCCATTCTCTGAGCTGTTTGTACAGCTGCCTGAGTGATTCATGAGAATCATCAAAAATACAGCTCATTAAAACAATTTAGGCGCTGAACAATTTCTGTCTTAAAACCTATGGAATTATAATTAACATTTTTCAATCGAACAAACCAAAAGCCTTTGCACAATTAGGATGCATTTCTTTCCGATGGAAGCGAGGCCTGTTCTCTTACCTCTGGGCAAACAAACACAAATTCACAGAATCACAGAACCTTTACAGTACATCGAGTACTGAGTCTCTGAAAGAGCATTCTACCTAGTCCCACTCCCCTGCCTTATCCCCATAACCTTGCACATTCTTTCTTTTCAGGTAGCAACCCAGTTCCATTTTGAATACCTCGATCAAACCTGCCTCCACCATCCTCAGGAAGTTTGTTCCAGACTCTAACCACCCTCTGGGTGAAAAAAAGTTTTCCTCAAAAAAGTGTAAAAAAATTGAAAAAAGCAGTCCTTTGAATACACCTTGGTCTTTCCCTTTAATCCACACCACCAACCTAATCCCACCACAAAACCTCTGACTATAGCTGGACTTATTCCTATTATCACCTCTCTATTCCTTGTTTACTACAAGGATATTTTTAACCCAATGATTCCTACATAACCAGGTTTATATAACTTGAGTTTAAGTTGAGTTCGGAAGAGTCATGTTGGACTTGAAAGGTTAACTCTGCTTCTCTGTCCACAGATGCTACCAGGCTTGCTGAGTTTTTCCAGCGCTTTCTGATTTTATTTCTGATCTCCAGCATCCGCAGTATTTTGCTTTAATTTGAGTTTTCTCTGTGTCCATTCATGAGGGTATTTTGGTTGCCACGCCAGACATGAGTCAACCACATTATTTCTACTGTTCCTTCTACCCCTTTTCACTTTTCTCTTTACCTCTTCCTAAATAGTTCTCTCCTGTCATGCTTCTTTTTATTTCTCCCCCTTCAGTGCTCTGCCCTCCCAAATCCTTACCTCAACTTCTTTTTTTATTCATTTAAGGGATGTGGGCTTCACTGGCTGGACCAGCATTTATTACCCATTCCTAGTTGCCCATGAGAAGGTGGTGGTGAGCTGCCTTCTTGAACCGCTGCAGTCCATGTGGTGTAGGTACATCCCCAGTGCTGTTAGGAAGGCAGTTCCAAGATGTTGACCAAGCAACAGTGAAGGAATGGCGATATATTTCCAAGTCAGGATGGTGAGTGACATGGAGGGGAACTTCCAGGTGGCGGTGTTCCCATCTATCTGCTGCCCTTGTCCTTCTAGGTGGTTGTGGTCATGGGCTTGGAAGGTGCCATTGAAGGAGCCTTGGTGAATTCCTGCAGTGCACCTAGTAGATGATGCACACTGCTGCTACTGTGTGTCGGTGGTGGAGGGAGTGACGGTTTGTGGATGTGGCGCCAATCAAGCAGGCTGCTTTGTCCTGGGCAGCATGAAGCTTCTTGAGTGTTGTAGGAGCTGCACTCACCCAGGCAAGTGGAGTGTATTCCATCACACTCCTGACTTGTGCCTTGTAGATGGTGGGCAGGCTTTGGGGAGTCAGGTGGTGAGTTACTCGTTGCACAATTCCTACCCTCTGACCTGCTCTTGTAGCCACAGTATTTATATGGCTAGTCCAGTTCAGTTTCTGGTTAGTGGTAACCCCCAGGATGTTGGTAGTGGGGGATTCAGTGATGGTAATGCCATTAAACATCACGGGGCAACGGTTGGATTCTCTCTTGTTGGAGGTGGTCACTGCCTGACACTTGTGTGGTGCAAATGTTACTTGCCACTTGTCAGTCTAAGCCTAGATATTGTCCAGGCCTTGCTGCATTTGGACATGGACACACTACCTCCCGATCTGCCTGCTCTCCCGCTGTTGTCTAGGTTTGACTCCTTCTTAGTAAGCCTACCACTTCCCTGTGTGCCTCTCTTGGCATCCTCTGAAAGGCCCAGTGAGGCAATCATCACTGCCACCTTACGAGCAGCAACCCCAACTGCCCTATCCTATTCGCTTGCCAACCTTCCTGTCCAGTTTTGCCAATCTCCTTCATTTCTGACCTACTCCTCCCTCACAGTACTGATCCTGTGGATTTTGAGTGGGTCAGCTATCATCACTTCTCTATGCATTTCTCTCCAGGATGTGAGTTCTCCTAAGGTCCTTGCCATCCATTAGCTCATAATAGAATGACTGCATCAGTATTGCAGCCTTGAAAGAAATCCCTTCCACTAACCTTTATACAACAGTGGTTTGATCTTAGGTGGTGTATTGTGTACAATTTGGGCACCATACTTTAGGAAGGATGTGAAGGCTTTGGAGAGGGTGCAGAAAAGATGAATGATAATGGTTCCAGGGCTGGACCTTAACTATGTGGATAGATTGGAGAAGCTGGGCTTATTTTCATTTAAGAAGGTGAGAAGAGATTTGATAGAGATGTTCAAAATCATGAGGGGTAGAGACAGAGCAGCTAGAGAGAAACTGTTCCCATAGACGGAGTGGTCGAGAACCAGATGATCCCAACATAAGATGAATGGCATAGCAACCAATGGAGAGATGAGGAAAAACATTTTATACAGCCTGTGGTTAGGATCTGGAATTGATAGTGTGGTGGAGGCAGATTCAACAATGCCTTTCAAAAGGGAATTAGATAGTGCCTGAAGATAAAAGAATAAATTGCAGGGCCATGGGGAAAGGGCAGGACAGTGGGACTAGCTCAGCTTTCAGAGACTGGCACAGACACAACGGACTCCCTTACTTTGCTGGCAGCTGCCCGATTGATCTTGAGGATTTAATTCAGCAAGGTTAATCGGGACACCTGTGAGGTGAGTGGCCAGATTTAAAATGAGATCACGGCCTCATTGCTGGGCAGGGGGTGGGGGGGGTGGATGGTGAACTGACCAGTACACTCAGCCAGTCAGTCACCCAGAAATCAGAGCTGACCACACTGTCCTTGAGGAGTAACATTCTGATATTTGAAATAAGTTCGTACCTGAAAGTATAGCTCAACAAGCTCATCTTTTTCCATCATGTAATAGATTTTTCCAGCCAGCAGCCAAGCCTCTGCCTCCTTGTTTTGTATTCCTAGATCAATGAAATTCTTCAGGCTCTGTTTGGTATAATCTAATGACAATCTGTAGGAACTAACATTTGAATTTCAGTTACTTTCAACACTTCAACAATTCCTGTGTGATGGATGTATAAGACACAAGAAAGATCTAGACATCTTTTATAAACTAAAGTGCATAAAAGCATATTAATGTTGCGAAAGTTGAGTAAAATATTTTCATCCCAAATGAACAGAATACTTAAAATATGAAAAAATGGTATCCATGGAAAGACAATGTTTGTTTTAAAAAAGAGGCATACAGTAACTTAATGATGATTGGCTAAGGGTTGGCAAGGTCTAATTAAATGAGCTGTTTTGATATAATGCTATATTTTGTCTTGGCATAGGTGGCCCCACTTTATTTCACTTACCTCTCTGTGTTAAATGACAGGTGCAGATGGCTTAGAATGTTCAACATTTTCATCTCTTGTTCCTTGTCCTTTAACTTCTGAGAAAGCATTAGCCAGTGCTCATAATATATACTACATTGCTGTCTATCATGTAAAACCTTCGCATAGAAACTGCAGAGTCGTTCAACAGCCCGGACTTGGTCTAAATAAAACATATAACTGAATAAGAACAAAGAATAAAACTTAAAGAGGGATTATAGACTTTAACCTAGGCAAAAACCATTGATTTCAAGGCCTGGATTTTTATCTTCGAGATATGAATTGTGATGTTGCTATCATGCCTCCTAGGTTCAGAGTTGCTTCCTGAAGCAGGCCTGAGGCAGAAATGGAGGCAGTGGATGGTGAGGTGAGCAGGTTAAAAGGCTCACCTCCATTCAACAGGGCATAGTATCCACTATGGACAGACTCATGGGCTCTAGAATAACATGGTATCTTTGACTTGTTCATGAAACTGTAAAAATAAACAAACAGGTGTTCGAAAACCACTTTGAAAACAATAATCCTATTGGGAACTCATAAAACTGTCAATCAAACACAGCCATACAAACTCCACTGGGAAAAGAAATCCCCTTAATCGCTTATGAAACTGTCAAAATAAACAGACATTCAAAAACCTCTTCAAAAAACGTAATATCATTAACAGCTCACAAAACTGCCTACCAAAAAAACTCAGTCCCCTTGACAGCTGTGTCAACAGCCCCTGCTGAGCGGAATCCATTAGTGGGATTTGGAGCTCAGTCAAGCATTCACAATGGGCTGAATTTTCCCCCCCTGTCAGGGCGGTTGTGCGTGAGCAGGCAGGAGCAAGCGCAAACACGATCAGCCCCACTGATCGGGTGCATGTCGCCATTTTGCGTGATACTCGCCTGGAAGCGCTGATCGCTCCCTGTGCAGGTGGAGGGGTTCCCTGAATCCGGGCCTGCGCTCTTTCATGCATGTGCAATTTGTTTAAGGTTCAAACATTTAAATAAAGAATTTAAAATATTTTAAGACATGTCCCCTCATGTGACAGTGTCACATGAGCTGGGACATGTCAAGGAACATTAATTTAAAAATTTATTTAATTTATAAACACTTCATGAAACCTCATCCTGCCTGCAGATGAGGTTCCATGAAAAATGCGTAGAGCTCTTCGTCTGTCCGCCAACCTTAAGGTTGGTTGGGCAGCTCATTTAATTGATTTAATTAGTTTTAAACAGGCCTTAATAGGCCTTTGACAGTTTAGCGAGTGTGCAGCCGACTCAGCTGCCCGCCCACCGAACTGAAAATATAAATGACGCACAGTGACATCAGGGCACCCGCACGACGTCATCGCGTGTCATTTTACATGCCGACGAGCAGGCCCCGCCCCCGCTCGCTGACCAGAAAATTCTCCCCGGTGAGTTTCCATTGCATATCTGTGCCAACAAAATCTCCAGAACGGAAGACAGTCAAAACTTTTAAGTAGTGGGACAGATGGCCATCTGTTCCACTGCTTCAAAAGCTGAACAGATGGCTGTCCTGTCAATGAAAGAAGTCTGTCCCTGACCTGTCCACAATTTTATTGGAGGCAGGCAAGCTTATGGAAGCCCAACAACCCTCATTCCAATTGATCTCCTTAAATGGCCAGTTGTTGGTCATTTAAAGGCCATTTTCCACTCAGTTGGATTTTACAGCCAGCGGGAGGAGCTCAGGAATGAGGGAGATGCCCGACAGATCATTCTGCTCGAGCCGCAGGTAGGAAGGGGAACACCTCCATCAATGGCCCCATTTCCCGATTGGGCACTGCCCCCAAAGGTCTGCCACCCCAACACCACCCCCCGCCCCGGGTGCTCCCTTCCCGCATGGCTTACCATGATCATGGCTTACCATCCTGACCCCACCCTCCTGTCCCTCCACCCCTTCCCATTCCCACAAGATCCTGTATCCACCTGATGCTGGGGGCTCCAACACTTAGACTGTTGGGACAGCTTGTAGTCCCAGCTCAAGGTGGTACTGCTGGGACTACAGAGCTTCTGGCCAAACAGATTGTTTGGCAGCTCTCTGAGGTGGGACTTTTACCTGAGTAAGGGGAGAAAATTCAGCCTCCAGCCAATTAATTCTCCTCGGAGTGCAAAGTGGCTACAATTCCCTGTTGACTCTTTGGCGGCATGGCTGGAAGCCTCCCCATTCAAAAACTCCTGTCTTTAAGATTTGTTATGCACAATTATCACTTTGAACTCTATGGTAGCTGCTTCTAGCTATTTTCTCCTTATCTAAATGTGTGTTAATTTCATTTTTAATTAATGACTTGGAATCTCCATTTTTTACAAATGGGTGCAACAATGGTAATTTTGTAGTTCTGTAGCACATATCCACCCTAACAGTCCCCTGAAATCTAGACTTTAACTGTTTCCTTCTTAATCTCCCTCAGAATCTTGGATATATCTGTTGGGCCCTAGTGCTTTCTCTAGCTTTAGCCTAAATAACTTTTAATGTTATCTAACGTAATAGGGCTCATCTTCCTCTTTCTCTCTCTCTTAACCACTTCAGGATTCATCTTGTGGCCAATACTCTTCTCTTTATAAAAGACCAATGTGTAATACTTATTAAAATCTTCTCCGTTTTTTGATCATCACCTCCAAATTGACAATCCCCTCCCTCAGATGTCACATCTCACTTTTACTTCTCTTTTTATTGATATAATAGAAAATACTTTCCTGATTCTTTTGTTGGAATATTGCTGTTCCTATGTTTCCTCTTAACATTCTTCATTCTGCTCTTAATCTTTTCTCTTGTTTTTTTTTTCATATTCTCCTCTAGCATTTTTTTCAGTATTCTTATTTTCCTTATTGGCACTCTGCTTCAATTTTAATTGTTTTCTACTCTCTATTTAGCCCTGGTATTCTGAAACTTACTACTGCTTTCTTCTTTATTAATGTAATTCCTACAAATTGTGATTGCAATTCAAAATACTTAATTGGCTGTTAAGAGCTTTCGGTCATCTCGAATTCATGAAAGTTGCTAAATAAAATGCAAAATTGTTCTTTTTGTTCTGTGACTTTTCAACCTTTTTGCAACCTCCCAAAGTTGGTCTACAGTCCTTTGTGCCAATTCATCGATCTAGCTTACCTTAGCTAGCTCACTCCTCAACTTTTGACCACCTGCCATAATGCAATCTGATGTTGTAGATTTTGTTTAACCACCTGCTGATTTGAATATCATCTGATACATGTAAAGATTACAAACCTAACTGCTTATTCCGGGGCATTTATTATTCTTATGTGTAATACATTTGACTCCATCTGATCTAATACTTACAACGAATGCTACTGGTTTTCATGGCAGTAAGAAGTGCTAGCTCATAAGTCAGTCTCCCGTCTTCGATCAAGCCTCTGTCTATGTAGTATTGTCCTAAACAGAGGAGGACTTGCATACAACCCGATTCTGAGCTGCCGTCTTGCATTTCTAAATATAGGTTCAGAGATTTCCTGAGGTAGCGTTCCGGCAGTGTTAGAATTTTACAGCTCAGAGTCAGAGACCCAAAGTTAGCATGGGCAATAGCTTGGTTATGTTTTATGCCAGTCTCTTCTGCAGTCATTATTGCACACAGGCAGTTTTTCAGAGCTTCCTTCAGTCTGGTTTTCTTTCTTAGAGATATTGCCAGCATGTTATGAACAACGCCCCGCTGTACAGGACCGTATGTCTCAAGTGATGATTCCAGAAGAGAATTTAATATTCCTGATGCCACAATGGGCTGATGATTTAAAATGTACAACCAAGCAAGAAAAAGAGAGCTTCTGAAAGCTCCCCCATCACTGATGTGTTTTGCTCTTTCTGCCGACTTTGTCATGTAATCAATTGCCCTTTCATATGACTCATATTGCCGGTATAAATTGGCCAAGGCAAAATACAAGTCCCTCTGGATGTATATATTGCCTGTGCTAGTTGAAAGAACTGAAGCCTCTTGAAGGTAAAATGCAGCTTGTGTAGGAATTTCACCATTACAAATCCTTTGAGTGTTAAACTTAGAGATTATTTCAATGATAAAATCAGCTTTCTGCAAAGAATCAAACAACGTGCTGCTTGAGCCAGGCTGAGCAAGTCTTAGTGCTGCCAGTGCAAGCCCAGGTAAGCATTTCTTATTGTATATTGAGCTTAAAATCAAATGCACATCCACTGGAACTATTTTACTTTGTGAACTGAAATTATTTGAAAGAAACTGCAGGTGTTCAGCAAATGGCAAAGTTTCTTCATACTTTCCAATTTCTAGAAAAAGTTTTGATATCAGAAAACAGACACGTGCCTCCAGGAGGTAATCATCAGTGATCATTGCTTTTTTAAGTATAATGTTAAGTATCTCCAACTCATTTTCTGAACTGAAAACATGGCATGGGATGCACAGCAGAAGAGTTGCAGCCTTTTCCACAAGGGTATGAGATTTCTCTTTCATTTTTAGCTTCAAGTACACAGAAGCCAGGTTTACATATAAAGCAGTCAACAGGTAAAGATCAGAAAATGTCCCTTGCACTAGAGTCATTGCTTCTTCAAAGTAAACTCTGGCCTGGGAGAACCTGAGCCTTTTAGCACAAAGTCTTCCTAAAAGGAAACAGATTCTGGAATAAGCCCAGAGCTTGTTGTATCTTTTGGCCATCTCCCTTGCCATTTCCAAATATTGTAACACTTCTCTTTCTTCAGTTACCCCATATAAAATAGACCCTATGAAGGAAAAGGACAAATCATAGAAACGTTTGAAATGTGCGACATATTCCTCTTGGTTTAGGAATAATAGTACAGGGTCAAAGACTTCAGGATCATCCAGGTCTCCAAGAAAAAGGTCAACATAGAACTTTTGTTCATCAGGTTGATCCGCTTCAGGGACAAATTCCTTCGATTTAGAAGAGTTAGTCTCAGGAATGTTTGCTTCACAATCTAGTCCAGCTAGACCAGAAGGGAGGTGGTTTTCAAATGTTGAACAAAGGAATTCTCCTGTCGAGATATTATAGAATAGCAAAATATAAATGTCTCAGAAATATTCACCAATTAGTCAAAAGCAATGAGCCCAGAAATTACTGTTGGTGATATTATTGAACACATGTATCATTAAAATAAATATTTTCACACCTGCATTAAAATATTGACAGAGGAATGTCATACAAATATATTGTTCATCCACTAATATTGCCCACAGTGATCTTTAGGTTAGAGTGTTTAAATCAGACTAGTCAAGTTTTAAGCATCATTAGAATGTTCTGGTTAGGTGAAGAAATAATGTGAACCAAAAGAATAGTAACAGATCATTATCAATTACTCAGGAGTGAATCCATTTAAAAACTTAAATTTCTTTGCAACTAACACTCAAATTCTTGAAATTAGCCACATACGTCTGTGTTATAAGCAAAGTTCACAATAATTCAAATAATCAACAACATATGACATGAATATTTCATTGCAAGTCTATTTTTTAATGAAATTGGTACTTGAAATTATTACTTACCTTGTTCACTTTCTGATATTACCTCTGGCCATGTGCATTTATCTACATTAGAAACAACATATATACATGCTGTTACAAATAGAGAACACTGGCTTATATTTTTATAGATAGATAACCTTTCTGCAGCTCCATAGTTGCTTAAAGATAAGCACACAAAGTAGATCAAATGTTCTGATAGGTTTAGTGCTATGCCCTCATCAAAAGCATAAGACAGAAAAGCCCACAGAGCAATATACAGTAAATGGATTTGTTCAGACTGCAGTCATTTAGGTGGTAATTAGATATGTGTGGATTATAAATTGATATAATTAATTGAGCATCTTTTGAATTTATATATCATATATCATTTACCATTTTAGTTGTAATGTATTGGTTTCCCTCTGCTGAGGGATTTCAACTGGTCTGGGCCTCACTAATAGCATCATTATCTCATCATAGTATAAAATTCTTACCTAGAAAAACAGGTGTCTCAATAATTCATTGCCATAATTGCAACGTGTTACATCATTTCCAATTAAAAACATTGACAAGGGAACACAAAATTCATCAATATGATGTAATTATGTATTGTATATTAGATATTTAGCTTTGTGCTTCAAGGTTGTGTCTCCATCCTTGGATGGAAAAACCTCGAGATTTTTGATTATCATTATCAAAATCCTGCAGTTCTTTTTAAATGTTTATATTATTGTCAATCATCCTTCTTTGTAATCTACAACTAATTAACAAAACGTTAAGCTACTGTTATTTTCCTTTATGTGTAGGGTCCATCATTTTGATGTCCCTTTCATGCAATTAAAAAATAATTATTGTAGCAACCATTGTGGTGAAACTCCAGGGCATGCAGTACCACAAGACAAGATGCTGATTACTTTTACATATATTCAGTTATTCATTTCTTGACATAAAAGCATAAACAATAACTGTCAAAACTCACCTGCAATGTGAGAACAGACATAATAATAATAATGATAATAATTTGTTAGGTTAGTAAATCCAGCTGGCAGTCTTTAAAACAATTTCTACCACTTTTTGTTGTAGCATTCATATATGGTCACTTTAGTGAGTTCTGAGCTCTGCTATCAGCAAGAGATACAGAATGGAAACCAGGTGACTGGAGCTGAATTTGGAGGTACTGCCAGAGGCCCCAAACAGGACATCTGGCCTCTCTGAGTTGAAAGGTTCATGGTGTTGAAAGAACTAAACAGAGTGTAGAACACAATGTAACTCAAATTCCAATTGGGCTGCAATGCCAAGTGTGTGGCATAACAGACTCCAAGTCCAATGATGTAAGAATCATGTAGCACATCATGGGGAAGGGATCATATACATACTAGGGGCAATTCCAAATGGAAATGACAAACTTTACACCATTGGTAGCTTATTACCCCATTCATAATAGGAAATCAAGCTATTATAAGCAATGTACCTGTCCTTCTTTATATCTGTGTGGGCATTAGAAGTTTGAAACAAGGAGGCTGATGTTCAGAGAATGCACTGTTGGAGGGGAACCTTATTGTGCATTTAAGAAAACACAAACGACATACGCATGATTATTCAATGTGCTTGTCCGGCGGGAAAGACCTGCCACTGTATAGTTAAAAAGTCAGCCGTAAAGTGTTAACCAATTGATTTGCTTATTTAGTGTGCATGTTACTTCAAACAACAAGTTTCAAACAATCTGGTGAAGGCACTATTTAGAGATGGTTCCGTTGCCTACATGGAAATGCATCCCCAAAGTATCAGATTGGGTTTAGTTGTTATGGCCTTCCAGTCATATACCCAGCTAACACTCTCTCAGTTCACACATGAAAAATAATCAACAGAGTTTCACAAGATAGCTAACACCTGTGAGACCATATGCCAGTGACAATCAGCACATTCAGCAGAGAAGAAAAGATTGGAGGGATAAAAATGGAAAATTAATCATGTAAAAATTGATGTCAATGATAACACACCTAAACGATAAACAGTGCTGATGTCAGTTTGGCAGAGCTTGTTCAGGAGATTGATGCAATGCTGTTCATCAGGTTTTTTGAGCATAGTCAGAGATGATTTTTCTTCCTCACTTAAGAACAGGAGATGGGCTTCCCTGTAAATTAAAGTTTAGATTTTAACTCCACTGCATATTCAATAGAAATTCAGTAATTTCTCAGTCTCAATAAAGCAATAAGCACCAAACTACCCAAATAAACTAAAACAAGTTTTAAAAAACTGGCATTTATGCTCTGAATAAATGTTTATCTGGATGGAAAATTACAACATGCAGCTTAACCTCCCATATGTCCTTTCAGCTCTGCACTAAGAGTGCAAACGATGGAAACCAACTCCACCTTATCACGTCATTCAGAAATGCCCGAAAGTGCATCACATACCACCACTTTGGAATGCAAAGAAATGTTTTAAGTGCTGGGTCAATACTGAAGTTAAAACTGAGGTGGTAGATTCAACTCCCCCATTCCTGTTCCACTGCCATTTTAACTGGTGCCTTGGGTGGTCCAGTGCCTATCTAAATTAGGGGGGAAGTTACATTAATCTATACAGATTGAGATGACATACATAGGACCCAAGGCCATTTCAATAGCCTACCGGGAGAAGCGGGAGCCATGTAACACCCAGCTCAGCACAGCCTGATGAACAAGGAGAAGAGATCTCAAAAGATAACTGTTAATATTACTTTTGTGAGGCTGATAAAGGAGAATTCCTCCAGGCTCCACTTTAACAATGTTGGCTGCTGCTGCTTCCTCTCCTCCGAGGATAATGACTCCCTCTCTACCTCACTGCTGGTCAGGACATTATGCCAGCTTGTAAACAGCGATCTGCAGTGTGACACCAATTTGGAGGTTTAGTCCTTAAAATAGGCTGGCACTCATGCTCAAGGGTTCAAGCAACCAACCTGCCCTCTCTGCCAGTCAGCCACCCAATTGTTAAACTCCACCCTAAAGTCTCTGTTGTTATGTAGCTGACCGATATCTGTCATGCACAGATGTTATCAGACATGCGGTATGGCATTATTGTGCATATCCTTCTTAGGGAGAGGGAGAATCTATTCAAAAAAGACTTGCATTTATTCACCCAGAAGGAGTCTATAAAGCCCAGTATTTCCACAGACCAAGTAGCATTTGCTCTAATGTGGATTCCCCAAAATCCATTTGATCTCCTAAAAAATAGTTTTGGAAAGTTTCTTGATGTACCAACCTCTCCCAACATAAATCAATCAAAACTCTAGGTTATGTAATCTCGCACCTTAGGCTTTTCATCTTTAGCTAGTTGCATTCCTTAACACTTTCCAAGGGCCTGGAGCACAAAACCATTTTTGTTTCACAACTTTCGATCAACTCTATCTTCATTTCTTTGCGTAACCCTCTGCTCATTTTCTTAGTTGCTAATAACCATTATTATTAATGTCTTTAGTTTGGAGTGTGCTCCACATTTTGGAAAAGGTAACCAATTATAAACGTAGAATCACCTGAATAATTAATATTTTATCATGGTTTTAAGAATTTGCCTGTAAGCATTTAGGTTGAGAAGTTTCTTTAAGGAAATCTCTTCCTTCAAAAGCACTTCTGTTTTGATTGACAATACGCTACAGCAGACAGATGCAGGTGAGTTCAGTAAGACTCTCAGTATTACATGCTGCAGCATGGAGAGGGCAGCAGAAGCATTGGTGATCACAGCTTGTACCATCAAAGGGTGCAGCCAAGCAGAAATGAGGGCCCAGATTTTCACCATGACAGACAGCCTCTCCATTGTGGTGAAAATAGCAGAGCTGCCTGAAAATCGCAAGTCCCAATCCCGAACATGACACTTCCCATTTTTGCGAGGGCGGGGATGGGAGCAGGGTGCATTTGCCTTGGAGTGTTAAACCCAACATATGCAGATTAGACCTGGTAAGAGCACATCTGAACTTCATGGATTTGTTTGGATTGCCAGGGTGCCCCTTTGGATTTGGTCCTGGGACACCTTTGGGGGAGGTAAGATACCCTTTGGTGGATGTAAAGTACCCTTTGGGGTAGAGTAGGTGCCCTTTGGGATTGTTCAAAGTAGGCATAAATGTGCATAAAGATACATAAACTAATTACTATCAAGCTGATTGGAATGGTCAGCAGACCTGTCAAAATCAACTGTCAAAACTGTCAGAATCTCCTGTCAAAAGTGTCAAGAGACCTGTCAAAGGGAGCTATCAAAAGTCTCAAAAGACCTGTCAAGAGTACCTGTCAAAGGGGGCTGTCAAACTCTCAAGTATTTAAAAGTCCTACCCGTTAAATCTTAAAAAAATGTCTGGAGTGCTAAAAAAGATTGCTTGCTATTTCACTCTGTCCATTGACATAGCCTGAGAGTTGCCATGACTAGATTAGTGCTGCATGACTGATTTCACAACCATCCATTCTCATGGTAGGGTGCCTACCATTTCATAGTTTGATTGACAACTACAAGTGGTTTTCGACTCTTTGATGTGGGCCTGTGAATTCCAATGCTTGTTGTTATAGGGATTGTGCATTTGAATGAAATGTTTGTTTTTATAAGGCTTTATTTAGCTGAAGGAATGTAAATATATTAAGTGGGTTTTTATGAATGAGGGTGTTTTTTCCCCCAGTATAGTGAAGTCTGCAATGGACACTAAGAGCTTTATTTTGTAGAACTTTATTTTATTTCATCTCTGCGTGAGTTCTGAGGTCTGCCCATGCTGGATACTAAATGAGTTAGCATGTTAGGTGTAAGGGCAAAGGGTGGTGGGTTGGGGGGTCACCTGCCCCAACATGCAGACCCCTTCCCCACCTCGCCCCCCGCCCCCCCCCCCACCCCACACCCCCACAGACAGAAAATCCAACAGCTGAGCAATTGTTTTTAAAGGCCAGGCTTGTGGATCCAGGTATTTTCTATCTCTGCACACCCAAGCAAAAATCTGGCAGAGGTGCTTCCTCAAAGTGAGGAATTGAAAATTAGGGAGTCGTCAATAGGCGAATCATTCAGTAATAATGTGGGGAGTCCAAGAACCAAGCCACCTGCCTAGAGTCTCAGATAAGGAGTTGTGTGTTGTGCTGGACAGAAAACAAAAAAGGAAGAAATAACACAGAAAACTAAGAAAAAATATTAGTGAAAATGTAAAATCTCTTACATACAGAAGGACTAATTTTAAGGAAGCAGAAGACAGAGGGTAGCAGCACCCACATGCCAGGTCATGTGTATTAGGAAATCCCAAGCATGGTGCTCATGATCTTCTGACCTGGGCATTCAGCAAACATGGGATTTGTATTCATAAAATCAGCCTTAGAAACACAATTTTACTACTGGAACAATGAATCTTAGTTGAATAATTGACATTTTAATGCTGTTTAAATCAGAAATTCTTTACTCACAGTGCTTTGAATTGGTCAGGCTGCACGTGCCTTATTTGGACAAACCCAATTTCTCCAGTAGATAATGACTTTCCCAAAACCCACTGCAGGTTAGATAGAAGGAGGCCAATTATCTGAATCTTTTCTCCTTCATTGAAACGTAATTCATCCACCTCACCCTCTTTGTAATCCATAGTTGCAACACAGGTACCAGTACCTAAAGGCAGAAGTTACTTTTAAGTGACAAGTTGCATGAAATGTGGTGGAACCTCTCCTGTTCTCCTCAACTTAAATGTAATCTGCCTTAAAGATGTATCGTCTCCATGAACATGCTCCTTCCCCGTCACAGGAGCACATAATAGAAACCATGTTTAACCACAATTTCCTTGTGAAGGCAATGCTTCTTTAATGAGCCAACTGTGTTTTTTAATTTAAAAAAAAGACACAAGTTCAGCAATTAACTTCTAACTGAATATACCAGGGCGAGGTTCCATGGGTTTCCCTCCCCCATGCACTGTACTTTTGATGAGAGAGCCATGCAAACTCCAGCTGAATACGAATGAAAAATGACAATGAAAATCATGAAATATTATGAACTTTAGTAAGTGACTGGCTAACGAATAATCTATGAATATAACTTACTTAAAATCCCCACAACAGATTTCATTATGTTCTAATGTTTAGACCGTTTCCTGATGTTGCCATTATTAAACACAGTTGACATGGAGGCAGAAATTAGAATCAGGAGGGCCCCAGTGATAAAATGTCCTTTTGTTACAGGTACTTTGGCCCAGATTTTCACTAAGACAGACAGACACTGTTATGGGGACAAAGCAGAACTGACCAAAAATCCTAAGACCCCTCCCCAAACATGGTCCTTCCCATTTTCACAGTGGCGGGAATGGGGACAGGGTACGTTTTGCGCACGCGCATTTTACAGAGCAGCTGGCTATTTAAATCATCAGCTGCTTCCACTCTAGTCAAATTTTGGTAGCCCAGGAGTGTAGAGCCCAAAGTGTGCAAAGTAGATCTGGTAAGAGCAGGTCTGAACTTGACGTATTTCTTTGGATAGCCAGTGACCTCTTTAACGAGGTAGGGTACCTGCTGAATTTGCCAAAAAATTTTATCCGCAGCCCCAGAAACGGTACAAAACAAATTCCAACAGCCTTACCTTAACCCAAGGGAGTAGGAGGGTGCGGCTCCTGGTGATGCAGGCCAATTATTTTTGCCCCTACTGACTTGTGCACCCAGAAAAAACTTTGTGCTCAAGAAGAGCGCATAGCAATTTGTGCAAAGGAGCACAGAAGTTGGGCATGGCACCTTCACACACACAGGCCAAAGAAGCCAGGTACCATGAGCAGCTGAAAGCCAGAGGGAGGGCAGGAGGTCAGGAGGAAGAGGCTGCTGCCCATACACCAGGAAGGAGGAGGAAGGGGGAGGAGAAGCAGGACAACTAGGTACTACCCTTTGGGAGGAGTGTACAGACCTGGGACATCCTACCTCAATATGACAGAGAACCAGTGCCCAAGGTGACAGAGGCTGAGCTGTGAGGTGGTGACAGATATGTGTCACATGGTCCAGCAGCAACTCGACCCACAATCTATCGACTCCCATGCCCTGCCAGTGGCTGTGAAGATAACCGTCACTCTTAACTTCTATCCTCAGGATCTTTCCAGGGATCAGGAGACCTGTCTGCTATATCCCAAACAGCACACAGCTGCATTAAGGCTGTAACTAATGTCGTGTTCACTCATGTGGGGGATCACATTAATTTCCCTATAGATTTGACATCTCAAACACAGAGAGCCACAGCCTTTTCCCAGTTAGCAGGCTTCCCTCAGGTGTAGGGTACTATTGATTGCACCCATGTTCTCATAAAGGCCCCAATTCAACATGTGGACACCTTTGTCAACTGCAAGCTCTTCCATTCAGACAATGTACAGGTGGTTTGTGACCACAATAAGGTCTTGTTTCATGTGTGTGCAAGGTTTCCTGGCAGCTGCCAAAACTCCTTCATATGAAGGAGTTCCCAAACTCCCTCAACAATTTCACCCACCAATCCAGATTCATGGTTGGCCTCTAGGGAACAAGGAGTACCCATTAAGAACTTGCAAAATGGCACCGTTTAGGGAGCAGGGCATTGGCATTTTAAAGATGCACTTCAGATGCCTCGTTCACTCAGGCGGAGCTCTGCAATATGCCCCAGCAAGGGTATCAAGAATAGTAGTGGCGTGTTGCACACTGCACAATATTGCACAGTGGAGGGCATACAAATCGATAATGATGATGCCATGGGCAGAGCTCCAACCTCTGAGGAGGTGGAAGATGAGGAGGAGGAGGAGGGAGCCCCTATCTATTTGGAAGATTCTGAGATGGATGAGGATGAGGAGGGCATCAATGACAGAGCAGCTGGGAGGCATGGCCATGTAACCAGGACTGACTCTGTGCAGTAGGGGGTCATCGCAAGATAGGTCCTTGTCCAAAATAGATTCTCATAAAGTCCTCCTATCTCATAATTGCCATTAGCCAGTCCCTGGTGACATACTTCCACCTAAAATAACGTATACATTGACTCCACAATTACTCAAGGGACTGTCCATCCCCCACAGGGGAGAGAATAAACATCAATGAGTTAGACTCGGTCACATTCCTACGGCTGAAACCCTCATCCATCACCACCGTGGGCCACATTGTATTACAAACAAACAGAGCAATAAGTAATTCATAACCTGGCCCCCTCACATGAATGCCAATGAATGTAAATGAGGAGCCCAAGCTGCCAAATTAAATGCACACAATTCCGAGTGACATGACGTCAGATTTCAAACCTTATACATGTTGATAGGATTGCATGTTCTAGCATACATGCAGATAAGGTATCTCACTGCCTGAAAGGGTAGTATAGGCAGAAACCCGAAACTCATTTAAAAGGTATCTGGACATGCACCTTAAGTCCCGTAACCTCGAGGGATACAGACCAAGTGCTGGAAAATGGGATTTGGCTGCGGGGCTCATTTTTCAGCTGGTGCGGACACGATAGGCGGACATGATGGGCAGAAAGGCCTCCTTCTATGCTGTAAGTTTTTCTAAATTTACTAAATATCTGAAAAGGAGGAATGTGCAGGGATTGGAGAGATGGCAGGGGCGTGGCAGTAAGTGCATTTCTCCTTTGGAGAGTCAACATGGACACAATGGGCCAAATGGCTATCTGTGCTGTTATGATTCTATGAGGAGTTCATAACTGTGCAACAACAGCTCTCTAAAAGAAGTTGGTTCAGTTTCTGATCTGGGCGCCACATGCAATATTCCTGGCTTCCATATTCCTCTGTTTGCTGCACAAAGCACATTCTGTAACACCTGGAGTGCAAACACAGGCAAAGTAATGGGGACAGCAGACGACCAATACATGGCCTCTTGAGTTGCGATCCCTACATCTAGGTCAATATGCAATGGGCAGTTATGGTCACTAGCACATATGCAGCAGACAATGGCTCTAGCGGAAGGATCGGGGAAGTGGAGGAAGATGAGGGTTCTGAGGAGCTCCTGGTACCTTCACCCTCCTCAGTGACCTGCACAGCCCTGGGTTGGCCTTCAGGTGGGGTTGATGGAGGTGGCTGCTGGTGTGCAGCAGTTGTCCATTCCAGCAACCGCCATGCCAACAGTGCGACTGTCCTGTTAAGGGTACACAGCTCCTCATGAATTCCATGGATGTCAGTGCTCATATGCTGAGTGGACTGATCCAGGCTACTGAGGGAGGCTTCTACCCTTTCCTGGCTGCGATGCTGCTCTTGCATCCACTCTGAGTGCTGCTGCATATGTCCCTCCATGAGACTGGCCAATATCTCATGGTCAGAGTTCATGTGGTTGGGCGCCAGAGACAATGTGGAGCTTATGATGGTGATGGACTCCTCCATTCACAGTCCAAGAGTCACACAGCCTCAGGGAACTCCGCCAGATGTCCATACACCAGCTGCTGATTAAGTAAATAATGTGCCCCATAAGGTGAATCCTGAGGCTCCGCCTTCCTGCCTACTGGAACATCATCGTCACTTTCCTATCTCATCAGGTGGGGACAGCGCACAGATGTCTCTGACTCTGACACCTTCTCCTGCACTCTAGTGTGGTGACTTTGGCTTTCACACTGTACCACAAACTCTACACGTACACTACACCCCTCCAAAGTGCCTGTATCTGAGTTGGTAGTACGTGGGCTGGCTGGTAGAATATGAGTCTGCCTCCTCGGAACTCTTTTCCTCCTCTTTAAGGCCACAGGATGATCTGGCCCGGGGGTGGTGGGGTGTTGGCAGGAAGTGAAGTGGTGGTGGTGAGAAATCAAAGGAGTTATTTAGACAAAGCCCTTTTTTTTCATTCACGGGATGTGGGCTTCGCTGGCTGGGCCAACATTTATTGCCCATCCCTAGATGCCCTTGAAAAGGTGGTGGTGAGCTGCCTTCTTGAACCGCTGCTGTCCATGTGGTGTAGGTACACCCACAGTGTTGTTAGGGAGGGAGTTCAAGGATTTTGACCCAGTGACAGTGAAGGAACGGCGATATATTTCCAAGCCAGGGTGATGAGTGACTTGGAGGGAAACTTCCAGGTGGTTGTGTTCCCATCTATCTGCTGCCCTTGTCCTTCTAGATGGTAGTAGTCATGGGTTTGAAAGGTGCTTTTGAAAGAGCCTTGGTGAATTCCTGCAGTGCATCTTGTAGATGGTACACACTGCTGCTACTGTGTGGTAGCAGTCGGTGGTGGAGAGTGTGGATGTTTGTGGATGTGGTGCCAATCAAGCAGGCTGTTTTGTCCTGGATGGTGTCAGGCTTCTTGAGTGTTGTGGGAGCTGCACTCATCCAGGAAAGTGGTGTGTATTCCATCACACTCCTGACTTGTGCCTTGTAGATGGTGGATAGGCTTTGGGGAGTCAGGAGGTGAATTACTCATCACACGATTCCTAGCCTTTGACCTGCTCTTGTGGCCACAGTATTCATATGACTAGTCCAGTTCAGTTTCTGGTCAATGGTAACCCCCAGGATGTTTATAGTGGGGGATTCAATGATGGGAATGCCACTGAATATCAAGTGGTCATTGTTGGAAATGGTCATTGCCTGACACTTGTGTGGCGTAAATGTTATTTGCCACTTGTCAGCCTAAGCCTGGATTTTGTCCAGATCTTGCTGCATTTGGACATGGACTGCTTCAGTATCTGAGGAGGCACAAATGGTGCTGAACATGATTGCACAATCAGCGAACATCCCCATGTCTGACCTTATGATGGAAAGAAGATCATTGATGAAGCAGCTGAAGATGGTTGGGCCGAGGACACTACTCTGAGGAACTCCTGCAGTGATGTTCTGGAGCTGAGATGATTGATCTCCAACAACCACAAGCCATCTTGCTATGTGCTAGGTACGACTGCACAGTGGAGAGTTTTCCCCCTGATTCCCATTAACTCCAGTTTTGCTCTGGCTTCTTGACGCCACACTCGGTCAAATGGGCCTTGATGTCAAGGGCAGTCACTCTTACCTCATCTCACCTCGGGCGTTCAGTTCTTTTGTCCATGTTTGAACCAAGGCTGTAATGAGGTCAGGAGCTGAGTGGCCCTGGTGGAACCCAAACTGAGCGTCAGTGAGCAGGTTATTGCTAAGCTAGTGCTGCTTGATAGCACTGTTAATGACCCCTTCCATTACCTTACTGATGATCGAGAGTAGATGATGGGGCGGTAATTGACCAGGTTGGATTTGTCCTGCTTTTTGTGTACAGGATATACCTGAGCAATTTTCAACATAGTCAGGTGGATGCCAGTGTTGTAGCTGTACTGGAACAGCTTGACTAGGGGCGCGGCAAGTTCGAGAGCACTAGTCTTCAGTATTATTGCCAGAATATTGTCAGGGCCCATAGATTTTGCAGTATTCAGTGCCTTCAGCCGTTTCATGATATCACGTGGAGAGAATCGAATTGTCTGAAGACTGGCATCTGTGATGCTGGGGACCTCCGGAGGAGGCCAAGATGGATCATCCACTTGACAATTCAGTCTGAAGATTGTAGCAAATGCTTTGGCCTTATCTTTTGCACTGATATGCTGGACCCCTCCATCATTGAGGATGTGGATATTTGTGGAGCCTCCTCCTCCAGTGAGTTGTTTAATTGTCCACCACCAATTACGATTCGATGTGCCAGGACTGCAGTGTTTAGATCTGCCCAGTTGGTTGTAGGACCGCTTAGCTCTGTCTATTGCTTGCTGTTTATGCTGTTTAGCACGCAAGTAGTCCTGTGTTATAGCTTCACCAGGTTGACACCTCATTTTTAGGTATGCCTGGTGCTGCTCCTGGAATGTCCTCCTGCACTCTTCATTGAACCAGGGTTGATCCCCTGGCTTGATGGTAATGGTAGAGTGGGAGATATACCGGACCATGAGGTTACAGATTGTGTTCGAGTATAGTTCTGCTGCTGCTAGTGGCCCACAGGCCCTCATGGATGCCCAGTCTTGAGTTGCTAGATCTGTTCGAAATCTATCCCATTTAGCACGGTGGTAGTGCCACACAACATGATGGAGGGTATCTTCAATGTGAAGGCGGGACTTTGTCTCCACAATGACTGTGCGGTGGTCACTCCTTCCGATGCTGTCATGGACAGATGCATCTGCGGCAGGCAGGTTGGTGAGGATGAGGTCAAGTATGTTTTTCCCTCTTGTTGGTTCCCTTACCACCTGCCACAGGCCCAGTCCAGCAGCTATGTCATTTAGGACTTGGCCAGCAGTGGTGCTACCGAGCCTCTCTTGGTGACATTGAAGTCCCCCACCCAGAGTATATTCTGTGCTCTTGCCACCTCAATGCTTCCTCCAAATGGTGTTCAACATGGAAGAGCACTGATTCATCAGCTGAGGGAGGGCAGTACTTGGTAATCAGCAGGAGGTTTTCGTGTTCATGTTTGACCTGATGCCATGAGACTTCATGGGGTCCAGAGATGGTGTTGAGGACTCCCAGGGCAACTCCCTCCCGACTGTATACCACTGTGTTGCCATCTCTGCTGGGTCTGTCCTGCTGGTGGGACAACACATACACAGGGATGGTGATGGTGGAGTCTGGGACATTATCTGTAAGATATGCTTCCATGAGAATGTCTATGTCTGGCTGTTGCTTGACTAGTCTGTGAGACAGCTCTCCCAATTTTAGCACAAGCCCCCAGATTTTAGTAAGGAGGACTTTGCAGGGTCAACAGGGCTGAGATTGACATTGTCAATATCATGCTCGTGCTACCCTTATGACGCAACCTCATTCTTGCTCTCCCTCTCATACCAAAATTGCCTTGTGCTCAGAGAACTGACAGCACAAGCTCCACCATTACCACCATGTGCCAAGGTGATTTCAATACCACTTTTATCACCTGCTAACGGAGCTTCACCATCACCAAGAGACAGCTGTTCAGGCACCCTGGCACCCTCCATGGCCATCTATTCCACAGGACTGGTGTGTCTCAACCAGGCTGACCCACCCCAGTCCGGGCCAACTTCATGGTGCTTTTCACCATTTTGCTCTGCAATGACAACATGAATCTATGTTAGCCTGAGATATGATGCTTGAAGGGGTATTTCTCTTCACTGCATCTGTGCGTCAGAGTGCTCATTCCCATGTGTTCTGTGCGCACCTACATGAGCAGCAAACACATCCAAGCCTCAATTCTGAAGCAGAGATATGAGCCATGTCACGCACCTTAGCTGCAGCATGCAGATATGAATCTCCCTTGGAGTTCTGTGTGAATGAGCCAAGCTGCTCACTTTGCTGGAATGCAGCAGGTCATTGAAACTTGTCCTGAATCCATGAGCATTGATGGTCTCCTGTTGTGCTCACCGCATCCACAATTTGAATCCAGGCCTTCTTGGTTGTCGCAGGGGCATTACGGCAGCCAGCCTGGTAGAGGACTGGTCTCCTCTTCTGGACCTCTTCTACCAAGATGTGAAGGACCTGGCCAGAAAATCATGCTACCGCTGGACTCATCCCCCATGCAGTATACAAAATAAGGTAAATGAGCTTGTGGCGCAGATTGAAATTGGCAGGTATGATGTGGTGGGCATTACGGAGACATGGCTGCAAGGGGATCAGGACTAGGAGCTAAATATCCAAGGATATACATCCTATCGAAAAGATAGGCAGGTTGGCAGAGGGGGTGGGGTTGCTTTGTTAGTAAGAAATGAAATTAAATCGATAGCAAGAAATGATGTAGGGTCAGATGATGTAGAATCTGTGTGGGTAGAGTTGAGGAACCGCAAAGGTAAAAAAACCATAATGGGAGTTATGTACAGGCCTCCAAACAGTAGTCAGGATATGGGGCACAAGATACACCAGGAGATAGAAAAGGTGTGTAAGAAAGGCAAGTTTACAGTGATCATGGGGGATTTCAATATGCAGGTAGACTGGGAAAATCAGGTTGATAGTGGATCCCAAGAAAAGGAATTTGTGGAATGTCTACGAGATGGCTTTTTGGTGCAGCTTGTGGTGGAGCCCACTAGGGAACAGGCAATTCTAGATTTAGTGGTGTGTAATGAGGCAGATTTGATAAGGGGGCTTAAGGTGAAGGAACCCTTAGGAGGAAGTGACCATAATATGATAGAATTTACCTTGCAATTTGAGAGGAAAAAGCTGGAATCAGATGTAACGGTATTGCAGTTGAATAAAGGCAACTACAGAGGCATGAGGGAGGAGCTGGCCAGAATTGACTGGGAGATGAGCCTAGCAGGAAAGACAGTGGAACAGTAATGGCAGGAGTTTCTGGGAGTAATTTGGGAGACACAGCAAAAATTCATCCCTAGGAAGAAGAAGCATACTAAAGGGAGGACGGGGCAACCATGGCTGACAAGGGAAGTCAGGGACAGCATAAAAGCTAAAGAGAAAGCATACAATGCGGCGAAGAGCAGTGGGAAACCAGGGGATTGGGAAGCCTACAAAGACCAACAGAGGACAACTAAAAAAGAAATAAGGAGGGAGAAGATTAAATATGAGGCTAAACTAACCAGTAATATAAAAGAAGATTGCAAGAGTTTTTTTAGATATATAAAGGGTAAGAGAGAGGCAAAAGTGGACATTGGGCCGCTGGAAAATGACTCTGGAGAAGTAGTAGTGGGGAACAAAGAAATAGCTGAAGAACTGAATAGGTACTTTGCGTCAGTCTTCACAGTGGAAGACACGAGGGACATCCCCAAAGTTCAAGAGAGTCGGGGGGCAGAGGTGAGTATGGTGGCCATTACCAAGGAGAAGGTGCTAGGAAAACTGAAAGGTCTGAAGGTGGATAAATCACCTGGACCAGATGGATTACACCCCAGAGTTCTGAAGGAGATAGCTGAAGAGATAGTGGAGGTGTTAGTGGCGATCTTTCAAGAATCACTGGAGTCAGGGAGGGTCCCAGAGGACTGGAAAATCGCTAATGTAACCCCCCTGTTTAAGAAGGGAGTGAGGCAAAAGACGGGAAATTACAGGCCGATTAGCCTGACCTCGGTCGTTGATAAGATTTTAGCGTCCATTATTAAGGATGAGATTTCAGAATACTTGGAAGTGCATGGTAAAATCACGCAACGTCAGCATGGTTTCATCAAGGGGAGGTCATGCCTGACAAATCTGTTAGAATTCTTTGAGGAGGTAACGAGTAGGTTCGACAAAGGAGAGCCAATGGATGTTATCTACTTGGACTTCCAGAAGGCCTTTGACAAGGTGCCGCACAGGAGGCTGCTCAGTAAGATAAGAGCCCATGGTGTTAGAGGCAAGGTACTAGCATGGATAGAAGATTGGCTGTCTGGCAGGAGGCAGAGAGTGGGGATAAGGGGGTGACTACTGGAGTTCCGCAGGGGTCAGTGTTGGGACCACAACTTTTCACTTTATACATTAATGATCTAGATGAAGGAACTGAGGGCATCCTGGCTAAGTTTGCAGATGATACAAAGATAGGTGGAGGGACAGGTAGTATTGAGGAGGCGGGGAGGCTGCAAAAGGATTTGGACAGGTTAGGAGAATGGGCAAAGAAGTAGCAGATGGAATACAACATGGGGAAGTGTGAGGTCATGCACTTTGGTAGGAAGAATAGAGGCATAGACTATTTTCTAAATGGGGAGAGGATTCAGAAATCTGGAGTGCAAAGGGACTTGGGAGTCCTAGTCCAGGATTCTCTTAAGGTTAACTTGCAGGTTGAGTCGGTAGTTAGGAAGGCAAATGCAATGTTGGCATTTATTTCGAGAGGACTAGAATATAAAAGCAGGGATGTGCTGCTGAGGCTTTATAAGGCTCTGGTCAGACCACATTTAGAATATTGTGAGCAATTTTGGCCCCCGTATCTCAGGAAGGATGTGCTAGCCCTGGAGAGGGTCCAGAGGAGGTTCACGAGAATGATCCCAGGGATGAAAGGCTTAACATATGAGGAATGTTTGAGGATGCTGGGTCTATACTCGATGGAGTTTAGAAGGATGAGGGGGGATCTGATTGAAACTTACAGAATACTGAAAGGCCTGGATAGAGTGGACGTGGGGAAGATGTTTCCATCAGTAGGAGAGACTAGGACCCGAGGGCACAGCCTCAGAGTAAAGGGAAGACCTTTTAGAACAGAGATGAGGAGAAACTTCTTTAGCCAGAGAGTGGTGAATCTATGGAATTCATTGCCACAGAAGGCTGTGGAGGCCCGGTCATTGAGTGTATTTAAGACCGAGATAGATAGATTCTTGATTGGTAAGGGGATCAATGGTTACGGGGAGAAGGCGGGAGAATGGGGTTGAGAAACCTATCAGCTATGATTGAATGGCGGAGCAGACTCGATGGGCCGAATGGCCTAATTTCTGCTCCAATGTCTTATGGTCTTATGGTCCCCACTGTGTGACATTCTATGAATAAAAATGTAAGGCGAGCAGGGTTGTGAACTGTTCAGATTACATGCATTAACCATTTTCACCATATCAACTCTGATTACTGGTAAGGTTTGGAGGAGAAAATGGCTCCGCACAAATGCTTGGTGCTACATACGTTCTGACTGTGACTCCAAGGTAGCATGCATTGCTCTGTGACCACCGGTTTCCTCCCTCTTAATCACACTGTTATGTAGTGACAGTGTGCAGCTGTGAGGGTCCTGGTCAAGGGTCAACACTGTGGGCACATCCTGATAGACAGGTGGCAAGAGAGCAAGTGGATGGGAAAATGAGCATGGTACTGTTCATCAAACATCCACCCACTGAATCTTGACAGCTAACTACATGACCGCATAATATTTGTACCAGGTAGTGGTGGCAAGACAATGCCTTTTCCATGACTGTGCCTCATGGGGGGGGATGGGGGGGGAGTTTTTGGCTCGGCAAGCAGGGGCAGGGCCCACTTGCCGAGGCATAAAATGATGCGGGGTGACGCTGAGCCGGCTGTGCGCCCGCTGAGCTGTCAAAGGCCTGTTAAGGCCATTTATTAACTAATTAAACCTATTAGAAAGCTGCCCGTCCAACCTTAAGGTTGGAGGGCAGGTGAAGAGACCAGGCGGCCTTTGTATTTTTCATGGAACCTCATCCACGAGTGGGATGAGGTTTCATGAAGGGCTTATAAAATAAATTAAGTTTTTCATTAAAGTTCATTAACATGTCCCAGCCACATGAGGGGACATGTCTTAAATTTTTTTTTCTTTATTAAAATTTTTCAAATTTAAAACTTGTCTCCCTGAGGCACCTCTGCCCGCACAGGGAGTGCGCAGCGGTTGCGGGTGCATGTCATGCTGGGCAGGCCTCAATTGGCCCGCCCACGTAAAATGGTGGCACTGACCTGATCAGGCAGCCATTTTTAAAGGTCAGGTTCAGGAGCTAGGAATTCTCCCATTCCTGTGCACCCAAACTGGAAGTGAAAATCTGGGCCTTTGGGATAATTTTAACCTAACTCGCCTGCTGAAGTGAAGTTCAATTGGCTCCATTGTTTCAAATCCAGATGGGGTGGAGTTTTGGAGGGATAAGTCTCACTTCACACAGCGAGAGTCTTCTCTAAAATGGGCTTGGATATTCTGAAACCAATAGATAATGAGGTCATGGAGTCAGTTTCAACTTGAGACATGGTTTGTGTGTGTGGTGGGTTAGGGGGTTGAGGGGGTGATGGTGGTGGTATTGGTGGCAGTTCAGGCCAAAGCAAACTTGCACCCAAGATGAAAATAAAGTGATGCCTGGATATTTTTAGCAGCTGGGCCTCTTTTATGTGGAGCTGACTGAGCTTCCCCTCATCCCCTGCTCCAAACCTGATCAAGCCCACTATCTGGGTAGCTAGTAGGAGGGAGATTTTATGACCTGCAGGAATGGTCAACAGAATAAGGTTTATTGATTGTCGGAATGGGAGGAGGTGACACCTGAGGCAGGGTAAGCTCAAGGTTTCCTGATGAGGCCTGGCACTCCTGCTCCTCACATCTCATGAGGAAAGTTCAACAAACATAAAGAAACGTAATACCTCAGGCTTTGTCCAGCTCCCAGCAGAGATGGCCCGACAGGGAAGGCGCCACTCTTCCCCTACTCGGGCCTCAATAAATGATGCAGCAGGGTCTCAATGATGTCATCACATTACATGCCCCGACTGGCTTTGTGTCGGTGTCCTTTCTAGATGCAACATAAAATTGTAATCCACCAAATTGGCATGGGAAGCCAGTGGGTAAGTCCACAGCTACATTATAACTGCCTCCATGGCTGGTTCCTGCAGGCTGCGAGGTTTCTTTAAAATTCCCCGTCACCCCCACCCCATTAGTCAAATTGGGCTGAACTTGAGCAATCTCTCTGTAAGACCGTAAAGATGGGGAAAAGTGCACAATATGGGACTAACACACATTGTTGGGGTTTGTTCTGAAGCTGGCTGTATTACATTTAACCAGTAAGTGTGAAGTACAGAAAATAGAAAAATTGTGTTCCACTCCTAAGAACCAACATCCTAAATTTGATGAGAACAAAATTAACCCTCCCCCCATCCCTGAACCGCTCCCCTATTGATAATATCAGAGAACTGAGCATCTATTGCAGGAACAATATAAAATTATTTTACTTACCGACAGAACGGGGAAAGTGGTGCTGGTTGGTTTCCTTATATTCACTAAAGTTTCCTGCTCTGATCTTAAGGAACCACCTGTGAATGAATCCCACTGGACTGTAATCAATCAGCAACTTATAAGTAACAACACATTAGTTATCAGATACGAGTAAGATTATCACATCAAATGTTTCAGACTTTTCAGTACATCACTTTGAACACTATAATGTTATTTCAATTGTCTTTAATTTTGAGGTTAATTTCACAGTATTGCCAAGATATATCTTTTCAAATTATACTAAACAGCTTGACAAACTGCATCATGCACCCCCTACATTGTTCGGAGATGAAAAAGAAAGATATACATAACAATGTATATGTATATTTCCATTTGAATATATAGTTACATTTTCGTGCCAAAACAAAATGGCCTGTGATGGTGGTTTTCCCTGGGGGTTTCTCACTTAACTGGCATAATTCGAAGTTAAAGCAGACAAGTGGGACAGCCCCATGGAACTTCACTCCCTAAGTGTTTTATTCATTCTCCGCACATTGCAAGTCAGCCAAAGACCCTTGTGTATCTTCTTGCTTCCCTAAATCTCATTCTTATCATCAGATTCTTACAGAAAATCAGCTTTGCAATTTCTACACAGGGAACTGGCAAGAATTATCAAACACAGCGAAGTGAGTTTTAAGAGAAGTTCCACAATTTTCCACCAATAAAACAATACAAATGGGAGAGATTATTTTACATACTGGTAAAATGGGTAGAGAACAGTCTGTGGAGCAGATACTGGAAGGAGACCCTTTTCATTGGTCGAAAGTGAAGTTGCTTCCCATTTGAAATTGTTCCCAATATCCTTGATCATGATGAGATCATCCTTGCAGATGCTCACATCTTCCTCTTCATTCTTCTGAATGTTAGATAAGGTTCTGGTGAAGAAGGGCCCTTTTTGAAGAAATATACAACAGTTTTAGAATGTTTTTACAAAATAAATATGCAATGATAATCACAAAGGTGGCATCAACATTTCTTTAAATTCTGTTAATTAAAACCAATTGAAATAATAAACATCGGGCGAAATTTTACGGCAGTGGGATTTTACATTCCCGCCGAAGCCAATGAGGTTTAGAATGTCTCGCCGCATTTTAACGCCCCATCCCCACCGGAACGGGGACGTAAAATTCTGCCCATAATCTTTAATTATTAGGATTGCAAATTTTATTACAGTATTTAAATTAAGCACAAACAAAACAATTTAACGTTATTCAGGTGGAATAAACCCAAAATCTATTAAATACTAATCCAAAAATTGGTTTCAACATTTAATAGAAATATAGAATGGTTACAGCACAGAAGGAGGCCAACTGGCCCACTGTGTCCATGCTGATACTCTGCAAGAACAACTCAGCTAATCCCCTGCCCTTTCCAGATTGCCCTTTTAAAAATTTTCGCTTCACATAATTATACAATTCTCTTTTAAAAGCCATGGCTGAACCTGCCTTCACCACATCTCAAGCAGTGCATTCCAGATCCTATAGCTACTCACTACAAAAATATCATCATATCGTCTTTGATTCCTTTACCAATCACTTTGTGCCCTCAGGTTCTGAATCCTTCCACCAATGGGAACAGTTTTTCCCTATCTACTCTGTCCTCATGATCTTGAACACCTCTATCAAATCTCCTCCTAATCTTCTCTTCTCTAAGGAGAACAACCTCAGCTTCTCCAATCTATCCGTGTAAATTCATCATTCCTGAAACAATTCTCATAAATCTTTTCTGCACCCTCTCTGATATCTTCAGGTCTTTCCTAACATGGTACCCAGAACTGGACACAATACCCAAGTTGAGGCCGAACCAATGTTTTGCACAGGCTTATCATAACATTTTTTGCTTTTGTAATTTATGCCCCTACTTATAAGGTTCAGGATCCTGCATGCTTTATTAATTGCTTTCCCAACCTGCCCTGCCATTTTTAATGATTTGTGCACATTTAACCCCAGGTCCCTCTGCTTGCCTGCAGCCCTTTAGAGTTGTACCCTTCATTTTATATTGCCTCTCTTTGTTCTTCCTACTAATATAAATACTGTGGCTACAAGAGCAGGTCAGAGGCTAGGGATCGGGTGATGAGTAACTCACCTCCTGACTCCCCAAAGCATGTCCACATCCACAAACATTCACTCCCTATACCACCGACGCACAGTGGCAGCAGTGTGTACCATCTACAAGATTCACTGCAGAAACTCACCAAGGCTCCTTAGACAGCACCTTCCAAGCCCACGACCACTGCCATCTAGAAGGACAAGGGCAGCAGATACATGGGAACACCACCACCTGGAAGTTTCCCTCCAAGTCACTCACCATCCTGACTTGGAAATATATCACCATTCCTTCACTGTCGCTGGGTCAAAATCCTGGATCTCCCTTCCTAACAGCACTGTGGGTGTACCGACACCACATAGACTGCAGCTGTTCAAGAAGGCAGCTCACCACCACCTTCTCAAAGGAAACTAGGGATGGGCAATAAATGCTGGCCCATCCAGCGAAGCCCACATCCCTTGAATGAATTTTTAAAAATGTTTTACTTCACACTTTTTGACATTAAATTTCATCTGCTCTGTGTCTGCTCATTCCCCCATTGTCTATTTTTGCTTTAGGTTCGACACTATCCTCATAATTCACAATACTTCAAAATCCTGTGTCATCTGCAATTTTGAAAATGTGTCCTCCACACTCAATTCTAGTTCGTTTCTCTAAATCAAGAAAAACAGTGGTCCCAGGAATGACATCTCGGAAATCTCACTCTATACCTCCCGCCAACTATTCACAACTACTCTGTTTCCTGCTACTCAGCCAATTTTGTATCCATGCAGCCATTCTGCCTTTATTCCATGGGATTCAACTTTGCTATCAATCCTGTTAAGTGACACTTTATTGAATGCCTTTAGGAAGTCCCCATATCAACAACATTATCCTCTTCAGTCCTCTGTCACCTCATCAAAAACCCAATCAAGTTAGGTAACCGCAAGATCATAAGAAATGAAAGCAGGAGTAGGCCATTTGGCCCCTCGAGCCTGCTCTGCCATTCAATAAGATCATGGCTCATCTGATTGTGGCCTTAACTCCAAATTTGAAACTTAAGTTTGGTATCAACTAACCATTACTTATTTTACTTTATATTTTCTCCTTCTCAGCCTTGTTAGAGTCAGGCTTATTAACTCTTCACTCAGGCTGAATTAATTGTACACATGCTCTCAATGTCACAAGGCTAAGGCAGGGAATAAAATCAGCCAAAATTCCCGCTTCTGAACACTATCTAGTCACATTGTTGCAAAGTGAGAGAGAGCGAGAGAGAGAAAGAGAGAGTGTGTGAATGAGTGACTGAGCGTATTTATATTTTGGTCGGATAGCAGTAAGCTCAATTGTCCCCTGTCTATCTCACTGTCTTGGTTATTGGGTGAAGTATTAGGAAGGTTGCTGGTGACTGTATCTCAGCATGACCCATTGCCTTCAGGAGAGACTGGGCTCTAACTGCAACTAAATCTCCTTCAGCGGAACCAGTAAAGTATGCCTTTCAGTCAACAGAAGGCTAGTTTTGCAGTTAACAGATGGACTGGGCCTACTGCCAGCACAAAAGAGCTATCGCCACTGTTCCATTGTTGACAGTAAGCCCATTGTTCAATTGCAAATCATTTTTCTGTTGGTACTCGGGCACTTTAGTGCATTAAATGTAGCTGTGGTGGACAGGAGAGGGGTTCGCAAAGGTAATAAGTGGGATTGGGCTAAACTCACTACCACTATAGGTATCTGCAATATGCCTAATGCCCATCTTCAAGAAAGAGGGCACATCTTGCTGTCCAAAGTAATACCTTAAAGTAAATAAAGCAGTAAAAGGAAACAGTTAACCTCACAGAATACTTCCACTGTACCAGTACATAGTGGGTGCCTCAACTTTAGGCTCATCAGATCAAGAACCAAATCTCAAAACATAGCCGAGCAATCAGAGACACCCAGCTCAGCAATTCTACACATGGTGGAACTCAGAGTAGATTCAATCCCAGCATTGACAGTCTTGCCTACTTGCTCACCTTATGGACTGGAGCCCCACAAATAAACATGATTGCTTGAAGACTGGAGCAATAAGTTGAGAACAGCTCTTAAGTAGCAAGAGGGCAAAACCACTAGAGCTGTGCTTAAGTCTAGAATACTTTCTCACTCTTAACTGCAGAAGGGGCACAGGGTATCATTACAGTACTTTAAGTGTCCAATGCATGCCAGAGCAGCTGGGAAGAGTTCCAAATACAGAATCCATCATTGCAAACCCTTGCCCTTGACAGAGGGTAAAAGCTTCTGCTGGCAGAAGACCAAAATAAGGAAATGGATAGCATTCAACAACAATGGACCAAAGAAATCTCTTCATGTGGAATGGAATGACTAGGGTGGGAGAGGGTCGATTAATGTGTTGCCCAACTTAACAGCTGATGTGCAACTCTGGCTGATGAACAGTGAGATTAAAATAACCAGGATTAGGTAGGATTGGATGAGATGTAAACGGCTAAGCATGAATTGGACTATGTGTGAATTTTATTTGTTGAATCAAAAAAAATCAAATTGTTTGTTTCTCTTTAAAAATAATATAACTTTAATTGCTGAGTATATCCGCAATCGGAGTCTTGCACAACTGACAAGGCTTCTTGAACCACAAAAGAAACAATGACCGAATGCTCCTATTGATAAGAATTATGGCTGAAGTTATCAGGTGGGAGCCAAGCTGATTGGCTGGCAGCGCTGTAATCCCAGTGGTGACCAGTGCTGAGACTGCATCCAGTCTCAGTGAAGAAGTACCAGGATCTGGACGGAAGTTAAGTAGTGGAGGGTCTTTTGACAGAGGCAGGGCAAGAGACCCGGAGAGTGGCGGGGGGGGCGGGGGGGTGGGGGGGCAGTTGGGAGGGGGGTGGTATTGAGTGAGTGGCCAGGAGAGAGGGAGTACCCAGGGTGGGCGGCCCTTGGGAGCAGGCTCCCGATCGGCAAAGCGGACCCAGAAAAGGGTAGCAGGAAGGCCACCTGGGGAATTTTACATGCCCACCACCCCCGCCTGCAAACCTGTTGACAGCGGCCCCTAAAATTCTGCCCTGTATGTTTTTGGCACCTGTATTTTTAAAATAGGCAGCAAGCAATAATTCTGCCGGTTTATTTCCAATTACAATTTTCCTTATGTCGATTTTAATCTGGCTCATTTCACTTTGCAGTGCATTCTGGTGGATCTAAGGGTGCACTCAGACCAGAGATGCCCAAAGATTTGGAACAAGGGAGGCTGGATACACCTGTCAAAGGCATGGAGCAGACCACATATGATTACATATGAATGAAAGCTCTTATGTATAAAAAATGTGAGATCCTGCATGCTATTAAAAATATCTAATTTTATGATTCATATGTTTTTAAGAGTACAACTTTATGAATTTAAATGTAAGATAATTGGAAAAAACTTTGATGGAATCTTCTGCCTTCCCCCATTAATGACTGGGTGTTTGAATTTCTTTTTTAAAGACTCTATCGAGATTGTAACAATTCAGAAAAAAAATGCAAGAACCGCCAGACACAGAAATCTAAGCTCTTCTACCCCTGTCCCAATTAAAGTAGAACAATTGATTTACCATAGCTTGATTTCATTGTTAGTAATCAAATAACAAGTGGAAATAGAGCCTTGAGTGTATGTGCTCCAGCTTGTCATGAGACACAGGTGATACTAGTTAAAAGTGTTTCATATAGACGATCTGATGAATGACCCATGATGTCTCAAAGGTAGAGGAGAACATGATTAAGGGGGGCCACTAGAATAGAGAAATGGCCTCCAATCTGTATTTGTCAAGGTGGTTGGAGAAGCTTAAGTAAAGGACAGTAGGTTTTTACTGTCAGGCCAGAAAGAAAGAGAAAAAATGGGAAACTCAGAGTTACTGGGCTTGCGAGTGTAACTGGGGAGTTATGTCAATAAAGAAATAAGCAGCCATCAAGCTAGAAAGAAAGTGTACTCAGAGTGAAGCAGCTCTGGAGCTGGGGAGGGAACAGGTGGAATGATCTGGTTTATAGGGAATTGCATATTGCACATAGAGGGAATTGAAGGCATGGGATAAGCAAGTAAAATGGAAAATCGAGAGGGGAAGGGAATGGCGGTGATGGTGAGGTTGTGCAAATCAAAATCTGAATTAGAGTGCCACAAATAGTAGAATGGGTAGAGGGGAAATGGAAACTGAAGTCTTCAGCTTTCAAATCTACCTGGTGCGGCAGAGCTGACTCTCCCAGTCTATGATGAAGTTTAAAAATACAGAAAAACTCAGCAGGTCTGGCAGCATCTGCGGATAGGAGCACAGTTAACGTTTCGAGTCCATATGACTCTTCAACAGAACTAAGTAAAAACAGAAGAGAGGTGAAATATAATCTGGTTTGAGGGGGGAGGGAGGGGGGGGGTGGTGGGACAGGTAGAGCTGGATAGAGGGCCAGTGATAGGTGGAGATAACCAAAAGACGTCACAGACAAAAGGACAAAGAGGTGTTGAAGGTGGTGATATTATCTAAAGGAATGTGCTAATTAAGGGTAGAAAGCAGGACGAGCAAGGTACAGATAGCCTTAGTGGGGGTGGGGTGGTGGGAAGGGACCTACCCACCTATCACTGGCCCTCTATCCAGCTCTACCTGTCCCACCCACTCCCCCCCACCCCCCCCTCCCCTCCCCCCAAACCAGATTATATTTCACCTCTCTTCTATTTTTACTTAGTTCTGTTGAAGAATCATACGGACTCGAAACGTTAACTGTGCTCCTATCCGCAGATGCTGCCAGACCTGCTGAGTTTTTCCAGGTATTTTTGTTTTTGTTTTGGATTTCCAGCATCTGCAGTTTTTTGCTTTTAAAAATACTGAAGCTTCAGCTCCTTAAAGTTCCCAGAATATGAGGACTGAAAGTGCAAAAGATTGCCCCTTATTTGTCAAAATCCATCAATCAGGGAGCAGTCTCCAAGCACGGGTAGTTGAAAGAACTGAAGTGGACAGTGATGAGATAAAACAGTACTGAGCTCATGGACCATCAAAGGAGTTCCCAAGCTATATTTGGACAATCTGATTTAGTCTCAGGTCTGAAACCAATGACTACGGTTTGGGAGTATATGGTCTCTATTGCTGAAACTTCAGTTTTGCTGGTCAGTGAAGGGTTCTGCACATGCTTTCCTACATATGTGCATATCTCATCTCCTGACTCCCCAAAGCCTGTCCACTAACTACAAGGTACAAGTCAGGAGTGTGATGGAATACTCTCCTGTTGCCTGCATGAGTGCAGCTCCAAGAACACTCAAGAAGCTGGACACCATCCAGGACAAAGCAGACTGCTTGATTGGCACTTCATCCAGAAACATTCATTCCCTCCACCACCGACGCACATTAGCAGCAGTGTTTACCATCTACAACATACACTGCAGGAACTCACCAAGGCTCCTTAGACAGCACCTTCCAAACCCACAACCACAACCATCTAGAAGGACAAGGACAGCAGATGCATGGGAACACCACCACCTGGAAGTTCTCCTCCAAGACACACACCATCCTAACTTGGAAATATATCACCATTCCTCTACTATCGCTGGGCCAAAATCCTCGAACTCCCTTCCTAACAGCACTGTGGGTGTACCTATAACACATGAACTGCAGTGTTTCAAGAAGGCAGCTCACCACCACCTTCTCAAGGGCAACTAGGGATGGGCAATAAATGCTGGCCCAGCCAGCGACGCCCACATCCCATGAATAAGTTTTTAAAAAATAATCTCCCCTCCCAGAACTTGTCTAAACCATGATATTATTTTCAGGTAGTTATAAAAAAAAGTGTGCAGGAACCCCCTGGATAATTTTAAAAACTGGCTCAACACTCTATACAGCAACAACTCTGAATGTTGTGCAACTACCCCTTCCCAGGAGTCTCATTCTTCTTCACTTCAGAGTCAGGTGGGATTCTGACTCTGAATTTTTATGACAACAGGAGCTCTTGTGCAAAATGGAAACGATTTTGCATAATACCAAAGTTGTAGTACAAACTACAAGTTAGTAGTACAAATTAAATGTAGAAGCATTTTGAAAGAATACAGGTTTTGGGTGGAAAATGGATTTACCCTTTGCAACAAAGAGGAATCTGCTACAAATACTTATGCCTCAAGTGCACAATCCCCAGAAATATACCAGCCGCAATGGTTCACAAACAAGAGGGCTTCATGATTCCTGAAGTCCAAACAAAAAAGGAGTCCTCACACTGCACTTGCCAGTAGTGAGACCAGCTCAGCAATATTCCCAGAGTCGCCTCCTAATTGATCATTTCTTAGCTCACCATCCAATTAAAGTTGGCAGGCAGGATTTTGATGCTGCTGGGAGAAGTGGGCAATGCCGAGGCAGGAATGAAATCTCAAGGGTTCCTGAACATGGAGACGCCCCCAGAGGGGTTAAATTAAATTCATTAACCAAATGGTCCAGGCTGGAAGGATCCTCAGATTGGCAGGGAAATCCTCCATATTGCTCATTGGGATTGCTGAGGTGGTGGCCTTCTCTACCTAAGTTCCCCTCTTTGGAGTTTGGAGCTCCCACCCCTGATGTTCCCCAGACTGGGACAGGGAGGCAACCTCCATTAAGCAGGTGGCTTCCTCATGTGGTGGCAGGAGGCCGCTTCTCCATCCAAGTAAAATTGCCAGTGGGCGTGAAAAATCACCCTTATTTGGGACCTTGATTACTTAAATCGGTTGCCCAACTCTGTTTGGGGAGCCAGCGATCCATGTGCCAGCCCACCCTGAAAAAACTTCCCCGGCATCAGGAATGTGTCAGGGAGCCGTCCTGACACACTCTCCGCTAACTTCCCAGTTGTCCCGCCTCCCAGTTCAGTTCCCCAGGGCCAGGAAAATCCAGCCCATAGTCTTTGATTGCAGTATTGAAATGCAGTGCCTGATCAGTGACCCAGAATTGTTGAAACTAATTTCCTATCGATGTGTAAGAGGTAATGAAGGAAGTCAACCAATTAAAAGAACAGAATTCAATGTCATGCACTATGAACAAAGCAGCAAAAGTATTGGATATGAAGCCTTCACAATGACTGAAAGATATTTTTGTAACAGCTTTTAATGTTTTTTATGATTAGCTTCATTACTTCCTTCAAATGAAGATGAGGTTGTGAGATTTATGAGGCATTGCAACTGCAAGCAGAGTCCATAGAAGGATATACCTTATAGAAGGGGTTGTATTTGAAATGATTTAAAACATGGAAGTTTAAAACTCCATTGGGTGTTTATATCCCATTTAATTTACTGGTTGCTTCCAGTACCAAGTAGACCATCATAGATAAATCACTTGTGGTGTTGGTGGAAGCACCAATGCTCCTGTAGCTTTCTAAAGTGTCTCCAGCTACTGGGTACTACAGAAAATATACAGAGCTGCTTCCAGTGACAAACAATCAAGTTGAACAATCTGGGCAAGGCCATGGGCAGAGTACAGGTCATCAATGTATCTTTGTCATGCTGGCCCGAAGGTGCCTTCTCCTCAACATCAGGAAAAGTCTCAGCTAGATTGCCAAAGTAACTTTGCACTAACCATACACACATGTGAGAGTTGCATATTGCAACAGCTTAAAGTCACATTTGCAACTTTTAAACAACAGCTCACGCAGATATACTTTTTAAACAACAGCTTGCACATATACTTCATCAATGTGAAGTTGTCAACTGTTGTGAACCTGCCTCACTTTATAAATAGGGCAGATTTATCAGCAAAGCAAAAAGATATCTAACAAAACTATTGTAAGTGGGGCATGAGGTTGCCATGTGAGCATTGGTTAAGCTCTAAAGGGCTTTTATTCCAGTGTTGAGAATAGGCTTTGGATTGCACTTTCAACTCAGAACACTATTGCAATAACTATCCTTCTACAGAAATGAACTGTGGAAGGAAGTGTAGTTAAGTGTTGACAAGTAATATAGCATATACCAGTAGGATGTAAATTGGCTGTTTTGATTTAGACATAACAAATTTGTAATCTTATCTTTGTTCAACAGAGAATGGAAGGCAAAAGCTAATTCCTTCAGTGCAAGGTTAAGGAGGGAAAAATAATTGAAGTAAAGTGAGGTCAGGCACTCTGGCAAGGAACAGCACTCACAAAGGATGTTAGTCAGGAAGCCACAGGCCAGCAACTTCTGATTTTCTATCATACCTCACCAATAAGTGCCCCAATGGGGAATCCGCCTTGCAGTGTCAACCCAGGGTGTTATCATATGCCATGAACCTGTCCTCAAAATATCATCAAAAACAACATTCAATGAGCCCTAAAAGGAGTTGTCTCAGTTGAAATATGGGCTTCAATATTAAATTCCCATGACAAGCAGGAGAGGGTCAGGGTGAGGGGCTAAAAATTAAAAACCATGGAACATGTCCCTAAACAAACACACATGCACATTTGGTGGTGGAGTGGTAATGTTACTGGACTAGTAATCCAGAGGCCCAGGCTAATGCTCTGGGTACACAGATGCAAATCCCACCACCGCAGCTGGTGGAATTTAAATTCTGTTAATAAAATCTGGAATTAAAAGCTAGTCTCAGTAATTGTGACCATGAAAATATCATCACTGTCCTTTAGGAAAGGAAATCTGCCACCTTTCCCTGGTCTGACCTACATGTGACTCCAGATCCACAGCAATGTGGTTGATTCTTAACAGCCCTCTGAAGTGGCCTAGCAAGCTATTCAGCTGAAGGGCAATTAGGGATGGGCAACAAGTGCTTGCCTTGACAATGATGCCAACATCCCACGAAAGAATAAATTAAAAAAAATCTTTGGCCTCTTTTTATTCTGTTGGGTTGTGCACCTCATTATCATATTTAAATCAGGCTTCCACACTGCACCCTGGAACTAGGTGGAAAACAAAAGAAAGAAATGACACGATAAGGGGGTCCTGCCATGAAATTTGGCAGGACCTCTGTGATCCCAGGTTTTCCAGATTCCCCCCACATGACTATATTCTTTCTCAACTTCCCCATAAATGTCAGGCTCATAAAGACTATCATTGAGCCAACTAGAAGAGAAAAAAAAGCCCCTCAAAACAAATTAATTAATATCAACCAATGATCTAAATTTCTGACTCTTAAACATTACATAAAAGGGTAAATAATTTAAATGGTATTTATAACTACTTTTCAAATTAAGATTTCATAACAAATGTGAATAAAACAATTTGTGCATAATGTAGCAACATTGGGCAAGGTCAATTAGAAATTTGGAAGATAAAAGCAAAATACTACGGATGCTGGAAACTGGAAATACAAACAGAAAATGCTGGAAAACTCAGTAGCACTGGCAGGATCTATGGAGAGAGAAACAGAGGCAAGACCTCGAGTCCGGATGACTCTTCTTCAGAGCTGAGCTCAGGAGGGATTTGACAAAGATGTCATGGACACAAGACAAAGCAAGTGTTAATGGAAGCGTTAAAGACTAAAGAAGGTGCTAATAGCAGTATAAAAGTAGGATAGCAGAATGTGCTAATAGCAGAACAAGGGTCAGTGCTCTGTGAAAGCAAAATATAAAAACAAGTTACAGATGGTCCTGTGTGGAGAGAGAATTCAGAATTTTTTTAAAAATCAAAATGGAGGACAGAGTCGTTTGAGGTCTGAAGTTGTTGAGCCCAATATTAAGTCCAGAAGGCTGTAAAATGTCTAATCGGAAGATGAAGTGTTGTTTCTCCAGTTTGCATTGCGCTTCACTGGACTAGTGCAACAGGTCAAGGATGGGAATGTAGGCATGAGAGCAAGATGGTGTGTTGAAATGGCAAGCAACAGGAAAGTCAGAGTCATGCTTGCAGACTGAATGAAGGTGTTCCCTTTAGTCCTCAATTCAGAGGAGACTGCATTGTGTGCAATGAATGCAGTAGACTAAACTGAATGAGGTGCAAGTGAATCACTGCTTCACCTGAAAGATGTGTTTGGGGCTTTGGATGGTGAGGAGGTAATGGAGGAGGTGTAACACCTTCTGCGATTGCATGAGAAAGTGCCGTGGGGAGGGGACAAGGTGTTGGGATAATAGAGAAGTGGACCAGGGTGTCATGGGAGGAACGGTCCCTATGGAATGCTGACAAGGGAGGTGAAGGGAAGATGTGCTAGGTAGTGGCATCATGCTGGAGTTGGCGGAATTGGCAGAGGATGATCCTTAGAATGCAGAGGCTGGTGGAGTGAACAGCAAGGACAAGGGGAACACTGTCATGGTTCTGGGAGGGAGAGGAAGGTGTGTGTGCAGAGGCGTGGGAGATGGATCAGATGTGGTTGAGGGCCCTGTCAACTACAGTTGGACCCTCGGCTCAGGAAAAAAGAAGACATGTCAGAAGAGCTGTTTTGAATGGTAGCTTCATTGGAACAGATGCAACGGAGGTGAAGGAACTGAGAGAATGGGATGGAGTCCTTACAGGAAGCAGTGTGTGAAAAGCTGTAGTCAAGGTAGCTGTGGGAGTGGTGGGCTTGTAATGAACGTTGGTGGACAGCCTTTCACCAGAAATGGAGATAGAGAAGTCACGGAAGGGATGAGAAGTGTTGAAGAAGGACCATGTGAACGTGAGAGAGGGGTGGAAATTGGAGGCAAAAATCGGTAAATTTTTCCAAGTCCAGGCAAGAACATGAAGAGGCATCGATACAGTCATCAATGTATCGTAAAAAAGGAGTTGTGTGAGGAGGCCCAAGTAGGACTGGAACAAGGAATGTTCCACATATGCCAAAAGAAGACATGCGTAACTGGGACCCATGCAGGTACCCATAGCCACACCTTTTATTTGGAGGAAGTGAGGCAATTTATGGAAGAAATTGTTCAGTGGAAGAACAAGTTCAGCCAGGCAGAGGAGTAGTGATGGATGTGGATTGTTTGAGCCTCTGTTCAAGGAAGAAGCAGAGAGCCCTCAGGCCATCCTGGTGGGGGATGGAGGATTAGAAGGATTGGATGTCCATAGTGAAGAGGAGGCGGTTAGGGCCAGGATACTGGAAATTTTTGATATGACATAGGGTGTCAGAAGAATCACACATGCAGGTGTCATTTCTTCCTATCTTGACTCCATCCTTTCTCCCCTTGTCCATTGAGTTCAGTGGGGCAGGAACAAGCTGAAACCATGGGTCTACCAGGACAGTCCTGTTTGCAGATTTTGGGAAGGAGGTAGAAGCAGCCTGTGTGGGATTGGGAGATTATGAGGTTGGAAGCTGTGGAGGGAAGATTTCCAGAAGAGATGAGGGCAGTGACAGTCCTGGAAACAATGGCTTGATGTTTGGTGGTGGGATCATGGTCCGGGGGAGGTAGGAAGAAGTGTTTAAGAGTTGGCGCTCAGGCTCTGCAAGGTAGCAGTCAGTATGCCAAACAACAACAGCACCACCCTAGTCAGCAGGTTTGATAACAAGGTTAGGGTTGACCTGAGAGAATAGAATACAGCAAGTTCAGAAGGAGACTGGTTGGATTGCCCCACAGGATCATCTGTAACTTGTTGTTATGTTTTACTTTCACAGAGCGGAAGCCCTTGTTCTGCTATTAACACATTCTGCTATTTACCTTTATGCCACCATTGGCACCTTCTTGTGTCTGTAACACTACCATTACCAGTCCCTCTGTCTTGTGTCCATGACATCTTCATCAAATCTCTCCTGAGTTCCCACCTATCCCTGATCTTCAATTTTGCTCCGTCCCCTGTCCAATTTCTACCTCTTTTCAGCTCTGAAGAAGTCATACAGATTTGAAACTTCAACTATGTTTCTCTCTCCACAGATGCTGTCAGACCTGCTGATTTTTTCCCCAGCATTTTTTGTTTTTATTTCAGAAATGCTGAAGATCTTTTAGTCAACATGTATTCATAAATCTAGCTTAACTCAACTAGCTCTGTTCTTGTGATCTTAAGGCACAAATTCCTTAGAACCTGAAGTAAGTCAATCCATGAGAAACCACATAATAAGCAAAGGTGGGATGTGACACAGTGTTCTGAAGTTGATTTAAGTGAAACAGATCATTTCCTCCACATCACCATTCCAGAGTGGGGTGCAGCATTTCCTGGTCTTGGGCCAGAAAAGGCATCACAAGATCATTCACGTCCATTCACCTAGAAAGAAAATCTCAGCAATTTACACCGTGTCTGAAGTGAAGACCATGATAGAAGCTTTCACCCCAAAAGAAATGGCAGGGTCAAAAATACCTGTATTATCTGTCCAATTGTCTTGCTTCATACTGGTGCCTGCAAATTACCCCTTCAGTAATCAATTAGCTCGTATGAAAAAGAAAATGTTTGCACGAATGATTTTAATTTGGCTCCTATGTACAGCCAATTTGATTATTAAATCAATCCAAGTCTAGCCCAAAAATAACAGTGAAGAATGAAGGCCATCAATGAACCTCAGGACAGCACAACATTCTGATCAATGCTTGGTAAAAGCTTTGGATATTACAAAATGCAAATTCTATTGCAATTTTACTCTTTCAGGCCCTCTAATTATGTTGTACCTGGCAAACCATCAGTTTGCTGGGCTTTTGTGATAGGTTCTAAATCAACAGTTGCACCAAATGCGATATGAGGAATAATGCTGCTGTTTTAACTAAAAATGTTATTGAAGTAGGCCTGTTCCATAAGACTGAATCTGAAATAAAACTGACGCCTCAAATCTTGCACCAATGCTCCAGGATGATATCACTTTTCAATTAAGATCAAAGTAAATTTTGCTGTAACTGAAGGTGTAGAAATTTGACTATTGTAATTAGAAAATCCTGCAGTTAAATTTCCAAAATACCAAATCCAAACCTCAGCTGCAAGCACCTGCAATTCACTCAACAGGAACATAACTCGGAGAATCAGTGGTACTGATCTCCACATGTGATTCACCGATATTCAAACAAGATTTCATGTTAGACACAAGCCCCAGCAACTTTGAGGTTGTATGTTTGGGAAGGTTTGCTCAGAACATTCCGTAAGGAGTGAGATAATTGTCTGATCGTGAAACACCCATAGTCACTGTCACATGCTTCATTAAAGCTAGTTATAAAATAGTACGAAGACATGATACAGAACATATCACACCACAGGAGCCGGATTATCATATAGGGACAGGAGAATAAAAGGTGAGCCTTCCTCTGAACCCATCCCCCATATTTATATCTCTGAGAGGCATTGGCAGGGAGAGGTTGAATTTTGCGAGCTGCTATACTGTGTGCGAGGAGTGCAGAACGAGTGTGGGTGCAGAGGTGGGTTGCTTAGAAGACCTGCTTTAGTTCTCGAAAACAGCAACTCAGCTCCCAACATTGTTCTTACGCTCCCAAACTTCACCACTCACCCTCAAATCTCCATGCCACCGGCAGGCCCCTCATAACCCTATTCCCCCTCCTTGACCCATCAATCTCCCCATGCCCCCTCCATGACCCTTCATACCCCCATGCCCACTATATACCCCATTATACCCCAAGTATCCTCCATAGCCACTCACACAGTATCCAATATGGACAGATCTTAGGATGGTATTGAAATGGACATAAAAAAAAGTTTCTAACAATCTAATAGAGTCGACGTTCAAACACACTTAATACTGAAAATATTGTGCATAAATAAAAGCTGTTCAAAAATTTAAATCCCCTCCAGTTGTCAAGCTGTTGTAAAAACAAACAACTTATTCACTTACTACAAAGACAGATAATCCTTTAACAACCATCAAAGTGTGAACACAGCCCTCTGCTGACATAATTGGTTTTAGCTTTTGAAACTCAGCCATGCATTCATCATGGGCTCAGATGTCAAAGCAAGCCCCGAGAAATCAAAACAATCGAGCCTATTGAAATGGAAAAAAATGACCATTTTTTTCCTAAGCCACACAAGATGTCCTGTCAATCAAAGCAGTCCATGAGCAGGTGGCTGCTTTATTTTCTCTAAGTGAAGGGTATTTTTCCGCAATTTAAAAGGGCATTGGGCATTTAAATCACTTCATCTACTGCACTAGAGATCCCAATCAGCATTTTCTTCAGTTTTGAAAGCATAAAAGCACTTTTCCCAGCGGGAAAAGTACTCCATTGCATCTCGATACTTGAACATCACTGGCCAATGTAATAGCCAATAGATCTTTTCAGAACAGAGTCCAATAATGAATCACTGCAGTTAAAACATATTACAATACAGCATCTAATCATGACATTTGAGGTTTTTGACTTGTCAGAATGTTCCTAACTCCTCAACAGGTTTCTCCCAGTGGTCACAAACTCTCCAGGGAGAATTTTCTCCCCGATTGGGGGCTGAGCGGGAGCAGGCGCGCAGCCGATTGCCACCCATGATTGGCTGCACGCCACCATTTTATGTGGGCGGGCCAATTAAGGCCAGCCCAGCATGACGCGCAGCCGGAAGCGCTGAGCGCTCCCTGTGCGGGTGGGGGAGGAGGCTGAGTCGGGGCCTGCATGCAAAACCTCAGGGAGATTAGTTTGATTTTGAAAATTTAAATAAAGAGAAAAAAATATGAAGCCTCATCCTGCCAATGGATGAGGTTTCATGGTAAATGCGAAGGCTGCCTGGGCCCCATAAGGTTGGACGGGCAGCCCTATTAATGGATTGAAGTGGTTTTTAAATGGCCTCAATAGGCCTTTGACAGTTCGTCGGACGCACAGCCGACTCTGGTGTGCACCACTGAAATGAAGATCAGAATGACGCGTGGTGACGTTGGGACACATGCTGACATCACCGTGCGGCATTTTACACATCGACGGGCCCCTGCTCGCCGACCAGAAGATTCAGGCCTCCAATGAGACGTATTTTGAGGGCTTCCAAAACCTGCACCAGCACATGAAAATAGCGGGGGAGGAGTAAATTTGAATTTCCCAAAGGGCTCAAACTGGTGACCCGGACTTCAGAAGAGGTGCGTGCAGGGTCACAACCCAAGGCCTTCCCAGTTTGCAAAAAGGACACAATAAAATATTTCAGGGCTGTGACAGAGAGGAAATTAATTTTTGTAGTCAAAAACCTCAGAATTTCCAGCTCAAATCCCACCTCCTTCGGGTGACAAAAATTTGGCCACATGTCTTTTTATAATATAAATACTACATTAATCAGTTATGCCTGCAACTGCAGAACAATCTAACTAGCTCCAGAGGCTGTGAATTGGATAGCTTTACTTACAATGTCACAAAGTTGCTCTGGGGGAAATTCTCTTTGACCTGATTTTCCAAGGTCAATGCTATTTGAGATCCACAAGTATCAATAAATTAAAGGAACTTGTAATCATCAGAAATTCAGTTAAATATTTCTAAAATTGACAACTATGCCTTCGACACGCGATTTTTTTTTACATATGCCATTTACACTATAGATTTCAGTGTTTCTAGAATGTGTACAGAGGGCCAATGGGCATAGACGTGCCATAGCTTGGCATAGGGGCCGGAGAGGACATGGGATAGGTGGAAGGGCATAACTTGGCAGAAGGGGTCATAGGGGGTGAGTGGAAGGGAAGAGCTTGGTTGGCATAGGGAACATGAGAGTTCAGAGTGGGTGGATGGGGAGCGTAACTTGGCATAGGGGGCATGAACTTACCGCTTAAAAAGTCCCCTAATGCAGACTAGAGCTCACAACTCCTCTGAGGGGCCATGAACCACAACTCTTTAAAAACCTGACCTGGCTCCATGAAAATTGTGGAGGAACAGGAGATACCTATCTCCGCAATGGAGCTGGCCAGGTCGGGAATACTGGATGTGGGCTTTTGACAGGAAGCAGTCTGCACCCTTTAAAGGCACTCCCAAAAATTGCACAGCCCAGGAATGGGGTCAGGAATCCAAGAATCAGGCCAAACTGCCACTTTTAAAGGGCTCCCAAGTCAACCTGACTTGGTGAAAATCCAAGCCACTGTTCTGAGGTAGATTGCTGGTTGAGACAGGCAGGAAATCAGCCAGACCCATCAGCAGCCTGATATATTTGAGAACCTAGTGGGGATAGGGAGGAGCCTCACATAGGCTGGCAGTGGGTAGAGCTATTTTGTGGACCTAGGAAGAGCACTCTAATTAAGTGGTACCTAAGGTCTGCTATTTAAGTTACTCACCGCCAGTACAATGGGAAGAGGATTCATGGTGCATGATGTTGTACACTTAACCCTCAAAATTGCACTGGATTCCTATTATACATCATAGCCTCCAATATGCACATTACAAATGGTTCCCACATAAAATAGGTGGGCACTCTGAGTGCCCATCTCAGAACCCAAGAGCCAGAGCAACAGTAAATGGGGCGACAAGCGATCCAATGCCATTTTCAGTTTGCTACCACCCTATTTACACCAACAGGGGTACTGAACAAAAGGCCCATTAATTCCACACTGTAGGCAGATAGCTGTAAGCTTTCAGTTCGGTGATGTGAGACATCACCTTTTAAACTTCTCTGGAATAAGGGTCTCAATTAGAAAATCAAGGATCTGGTAGGTTTGGTCTTCTGCAAGTGAATTGTAATTAATGGCCAGAATTTTTCCATCGGCGATTTGGGGGCGGGACCCGCTCACCGCCGGGAAAATGACACAGGATGATGTCGGGAGGAACCTCTGACGTCATCCCGGTCCAGTTAAATATTCAGGAAGGCGGGCGGACAGCGAAATCAGCTGTCCGTCTGCCAACCTGTCAATGGCCAATTGAAGCCATTGACAGGATAATTAAGGTAATTAAAGGCCCTGCCCGTCCAACCTTAAGGCTGGTGGGCAGGCCAGGAGCCCCAGCGGGCCTCTAAAAAAACATGAAACCTCATCCACTGGCGGGATGAGGTTTCATGTCTGTTTAAAAAATCTTTAATAAAGTTTATGTAATATTTATTAACATGTCCCATCTCGTGTGACATTGTCACATGAGGGGGACATGTTAATAATTTTTTTACTTTGCTATTTTTGATGTTTTTTAAACTTTCACTGATCTCCCTGAGACAGCACTTAGTCTCAGGGAGCAGTGCGCTCTTTTGCGCGCATGTGTGAAAGAGCGCACTTTGACAGTTGGGGAATCCCTCCCACCCGGCACAGGTCGGGCAGCCCACTGGGCGGGCCTTAATTTGCCGCCCACTCAAAATGGCGCGACGCCCGCTTCGACGGCGGAGTTTGGTTGCCCGCCCGCTGCCGAGCCGGTGGGGCCCATCCGCCCATCGAGGGCTAAATTCTAAAACAAAAACAGAATTACCTAGAAAAACTTAGCAGGTCTGGCAGCATCGGCGGGGAATAAAAAAGTTAACATTTCAAGTCCTCATGACCCTTCAACAGAACTGAGTAATATTAGGAGAGGGGTGAAATATAAGCTGGTTTAAGGTGGGGGGGTGGGGGGAGAGAAGTTGGGGGGCGGGGTGTGGTTGTAGATACAAGCAAGCAGTGATAGGAGCAGATAATCAAAAGATGTCACAGACAAAAGAACAAAGAGGTGTTGAAGGTGGTGATATTAGCTAAACGAATGTGCTAATTAAGAATGGAAGGCAGGACACACAAGGTACAGCTCTAGTGGGGGTGGGGTGGAATGACTAACAGGGCATAAAAGGTATAGATTTTAAAATAATGGAAATAGGTGGGAAAAGAAGAATCTATATAAATTATTGAAAAAAAAACAAAAGGGAGGGGGAAGAAACAGGCTGGGGATAGGGGGAGGGCGAGTTTAAGATCTAAAGTTGTTGAATTCAATATTCAGTCCGGAAGGCTGTAAAGTGCCTAGTCGGAAGATGAGGTGCTGTTCCTCCAGTTTGCGTTGGGCTTCACTGGAACAATGCAGCAAGCCAAGGACAGACATGTGGGTAAGAGAGCAGGGTGGAGTGTTAAAATGGCAAGCGACAGGGAGGTTTGGGTCTTTCTTGCGGACAGACTGCAGGTGTTCTGCAAAGCGGTCGCCCAGTTTACGTTTGGTCTCTCCAATGTAGAGGAGACCGCATTGGGAGCAACGAATGCAGTAGATTAAGTTGGAGGAAATGCAAGTGAAAAGCTGCTTCACCTAAAAGGAGTGTTTGGGCCATTGGACAGTGAGGAGATAGGAAATGAAGGGGCAGGTGTTGCATCTTTTGCGCTTGCATGGGGAGGTGCCGTAGCTGGGCGTTGAGGAGTAGGGGGTGATGGAGGAGTGGACCAGGGTGTCCTGGAGGGAACGATCCCTACGGAATGCCGCCGGGGTGGGGGGGTGAAGGGAAGATATGTTTGGTGGTGGCATCATGCTGGAGTTGGCAGAAATGGCGGAGGATGATCCTTTGAATGCGGAGGCTGGTGGGGTGATAAGTGAGGACAAGGGGGGCCCTATCATGTTTCTGGAGGGAGAAGGCGTGAGGACGGATGCGCGGGAGATGGGCCGGACATGGTTGAGGGCCCTGTCAACGACCGTGGATGGAAAACCTCGGTTAAGGAAGAAGGAGGACATGTCAGAGGAACTGTTTTTGAAGGTAGCATCATCAGAACAGATGCGACGGAGGCGAAGGAACTGAGAGAATGGGATGGAGTACTTACAGGAAGCGGGGTGTGAGGAGCTGTAGTCGAGGTAGCTGTGGGAGTCGGTAGGCTTGTAATGGATATTGGTGGACAGTCTATCACCAGAAATTGAGACAGAGAGGTCAAGGAAGGGAAGGGAAGTGTCAGAGATGGACCATGTGAAAATGATGGAGGGGTGGAGATTGGAAGCAAAATTAATAAATTTTTTCAGGTCCTGACGAGAGCATGAAGCAGCACCGAAGTAATCATCGATGTACCGGAGAAAGAGTTGTGGGAGGGGGCCGGAGTAGGACTGGAACAAGGAATGTTCCACATACCCCATAAAGAGACAGGCATAGCTGGGGCTCATGTGGGTATCCATAGCCACACCTTTTATTTGGAGGAAGTGAGAGGAGTTAAAGGAGAAATTGTTCAGTGTGAGAACAAGTTCAGCCAGACGGAGGAGGGTATTGGTGGATGGGGATTGTTCGGGCCTCTGTTCAAGGAAGAAGCTAAGGGCCCTCAGACCATCCTGGTGGGGGATGGAGGTGTAGAGGGATTGGACGTCCATGGTGAAGAGGAGGCGGTTGAGGCCAGGGAACTGGAAATTGTTAATGTGACGTAAGGTGTCAGAGGAATCACGGATGTAGGTGGGAAGGGACTGGACAAGGGGAGAGAGAAGGGAGTCAAGATAATGAGAAATGAGTTCCGTGGGGCAGGAACAGGCTGACACGATCGGTCTGCCGGGACAGTTCTCTTTGTGGATTTTGGGTAGGAGGTAGGAGCGGGCCGTCCAAGGTTGGGAGACTATCAGGTTGGAAGCTGTGGGAGGAAGATCTCCAGAGGAGATGAGGTCAGTGACAGTCCTGGAAACAATGGCTTGATGTTCAGTGGTGGGGTCATGGTCCAGGGAGAGGTAGGAGGAAGTGTCTGCTAGTTGACGCTACCTGTCGCTTGCCATTTTAACACTCCACCCTGCTCTCTTGCCCACATGTCTGTCCTTGGCTTGCTGCATTGTTCCAGTGAAGCCCAACGCAAACTGGGGGAACAGTACCTCATCTTCTAACTAGGCATTTTACAGCCTTCCGGACTGAATATTGAATTCAACAACTTTAGATCTTGAACTCCCTCCTCCATCCCCACCCCCTTTCCGTTCCTTCCCCCTTCCTTTTGTTTTTTCCAATAATTTATATAGATTTTTCTTTTCCTACCTATTTCCATTATTTTTAAATCTATACCTTTTATGCCCTGTTAGTCTTTCCACCCCACCCCCACTAGAGCTGTACCTTGTGTGTCCTGCCATCCATTCTTAATTAGCACATTCGTTTAGCTAATATCACCACCTTCAACACCTCTTTGTTCTTTTGTCTGTGACATCTTTTGATTATCTGCTCCTATCACTGCTTGCTTGTCCCTACAACCACCACCCCACCACTACCCCCCACTTCTCTCCCCCCCTACCCCCCACCTTAAACCAGCTTATATTTCACCCCTCTCCTAATATTACTCAGTTCTGTTGAAGGGTCATGAGGACTCGAAACGTCAACTTTTTTCTTCTCCGCCGATGCTGCCAGACCTGCTGAGTTTTTCCAGGTAATTCTGTTTTTGTTTTGGATTTCCAGCATCCGCAGTTTTTTGTTTTTAGGGCTAAATTCTGCCCAATATGTTTGCTTTGTGATGGTGCAGAAAAAACAACAAACTGAACACCTGACATTTCCCATTCAGCACAGCAAAAGACTGAAAGATATATTAAAAGCAAAGTTATTAAAGCATTGTGCATCATTGGTGTAAACATTGCCATGTTGTATTGCTGGCTTGTCATGAGCTTCATATTGATTCTGAGAGTACCATATTATTGAATGTTTCCTTACTTAAGCTGCAAAAATACCTGTACCTATTATTAATTCTGATCAACCTATAACAATGCCAGGGTTCTCTAATGCAGTAGAGATTGTGGGCTTATTACTTTCACAGGCAACTGTTACTTGTACAGGACAATAAAAGGGAACAAAACTACTGCTGACGTGGCTGTTCTAATTCTATTTTACGAATGTGGAGGGTGTCTTTTCACGGTGGCTTACTTCAATCTTGGGGTAACTCAATATACAACAGATCAGGTAAATGTGTGCCTTCATGCTCCTGAACTTCACATTTTGAACATGTAATTCAGCTTAAAATCCTAATTGGTGGATTACAGGGATCCAAAAAAGTTATAATTGTGACTCTAAATTCTAATATACCTGACTCCCTGCATGTCCAGTTTTAATATTCAGTCTGCATTCCTGGTCCAATACATTCACCTTTCATTATCTTACCTTCCTGTAACAGAAGATCCAGATACATCATTGACAAATCGGCATCATTCACTTCAACTTGAATCTTCACATCCTCCACAAGAGAAACATTCAACCAGAAATGTTGATCGAACAACAAGTTCTCCAAACATCGCCCAATGAACCCTAGGAGAATAACAGTATTAACAATAATGGGGTTAAAGGCTGAGATTGTTTGTCACTTTTTGTACATATTCTTGTTACCTTAACTGTAGGATCCAGTTTAAGAGTAAAAGAAGCCAGTGTATGAGAGAGAGTGTCAGCAAAAAAATAGAGAGAGAGAGGAAACAGTGTAATAAAAACAGAAAGTGCAAGAAATACCCAAAATGTCTGACAGCATCTGTGGAGAGAGAAACAGGGTTATGTTTCAGGACAGTGACCTTCCAACAGATTTCCATCATCCACAGTACTATTTTGTAAGAAAACAGTATACTGCGCAGGCAAAGTACTCGAGTTGTCAGCTCGGTACGTTCTTCCTTCTCCTGAAGGCACTGGCTCATCCCGAGATACAATTCCACGGGTACTCAAACCTTCAGTTAATTCAGCCAAGCAGTCATTTTTCCTGTGACCTTAAATTCTGTATTTTGGAAGACTATTCATCCTTGGAATATATCACAATTAAGTCAGGGCTAGTCCACAACATGCCTACATTTATGCACTTTCCAGCAGGGGTCACTGAGTGATGAATAAGAACATCGACCTGATTTTCCATCTCATTATTTTCTGTGCAGCAGTGTTCAAATTTTCTGCATATGGGGGCTTGAGTTACTGTATTAACATACAGCCAGCTCATTGGTTTTCACAGGAGTGTCTGACCTGCATTTGCAAACATTGAACAGCCTGTGATAAAGAACGCAACAAGGAAAGAAGAAATAAAAAAGACAGATGGAATTGAGGGGAGCAGCAAAGAAGGAAAGTGATAGAAACAGGTACAAATGAGCAATTAAGACAGGTAACAAGGGAGAGAATGAGGGCATGGAAAAAAGTGTAAACGCAAGAACATTTGTAGCAGTATTAACATAGCCCTCATTGATTAAATCAACTAACTTCCTACAAATTCGAAAGTGGATCTGGGACATTCCTGGTCTGAATGGTTTCGTTATTCCCTTGATTAACTAGTTGAGCCATCAGGAAAACAATGCTAAATGAAAAGCAAAAAAATAAATAAATCCTGAAAGTCTGACACAAATAAAAACACAATATTCTGTAAACTCTGAGTAGGCCTGGCAGCATCTGTGGGGATGCCAGACTAGTTAAATTTCAGGCACAACCCCTGTCAAATCAGTTTTAACTAGTTCATTCTCTTCACAGATGATGCCTGTCTTACTGAAAGAGCAGTTCTGTTGGCTTTTCATTCTTTCAGACAGCAGGATTATTGTATGAGGATGAATTGAAAATACTGTTATCCGGAAACACTTCAGCTGGCAAACAATTACATAACCTTCCAGAATTTTTACGTTGGTCCTTGGCATCCAAATAAAAAAAAGTTCCAATTTTTTGGAATACTAAAATCTTCTGTGATGAAAGCTGCTTTTAATGGTCGAGAAAGAAAATACTACAGATGCTGGAAATTTGAAATAAAAACAGAAAATGCTGGAAACACTCGACAGAAGAGAGTACCTGTAGAAAAAGGAAAATGGTCAGGTTAACATTTGAGGTCATTCACCTTTCAACAGACCAGAAATTTTAATCTAACCTCTTTCCTTTCTCCACAGAATTTTCTGGCCTTCCTTCAATTGTCAAATACTTGACTGTAGATCCAAAACAATGACAGTGTTACAATGTTGGTGCAAGGCTGTGTTGGTTTGATAGCAGTCACAAGTTGCATAAACAACTCAGTGATTGGTAAACAAAGAATAATACATCTCTGGGTGTAAATTCCAAACAGGACATTTGATACATCTATACAAAATACAAAACACAAGAGTAATTTTCCAAGTTTATGTGACAAGCGGGTTACTTCAACCTCTGAACATACATAAACTCTTCAAGGGCACACTACCCACCATCTTTTTAACTATTAAACTGAATATGTAGCCAATGGGCAAGACCACCCAGAAAATAGGCTATTTAAATTGGAGTGTTGCAACAAATTGTTAGAAACATTAAGGGTAAAGATGACTTTGTAACCCAATACTCAGTTGGCGCAGTTTAACATCATTTTAACTGTAAGATACATCACTGTGTTGAAAACCATGCACCATTATATACAATATATGGGTGGAATTGAAGCTGAGTAGTCGATTCTATATTGCCAAGCTATTTTTTTATTCTTGTTGCTGGCATTGTGTCATGATGATAGCACTAGACAAGAATAGGCTCCTCAAATTAATTCACATAATTGGGAGAGAGGTGGTGTTGTACCACATTCTTTGAGCTGCAAAGGTAGTGAATTCATGTCACTGCTGTCACAGCTTAACATACTTGACTGAGAACCACTGAGTCCCACTCCAGGACTTGACGACCAAGGAAGGTGCATTCATAACCCAGCCAAACAGATTGATTATCAACATGCATGTCCTTCCATCACACACCAGAGATACGTGGTAAGAGGGGGAGAGCATCCAGGTCAGTCATGTGATGGAAAGAAAGTTGGAGCTTCTAACCAGCACTATCCATAGCTCCAGGTTACAACATGCATATTGCCACAGCAACTTGGACTTCTTGAGTGATCTGTAACACACCATCACCACTGAGAACCACACTAAAAACACATATCAGGAAAGTTTACAGCAAACCTGATCATGACACTAATCATGTAACTTGCATCAGCCACAAGTATGAATGAGCTCTTAGGTTGATAATCTCTGCAAGCTACCTATACAACAGGCCAAAGTTTTAAACTTCAATGGTTAATATTTTCTCCTTTAGTATTTTTCTGACCTCTTCATAGTTTACTAGTACAGTTATTATAGAAAACAGTGGAATGATATACATTATGGCACTGTGTGAAGTGCCTGAAATAAACCAAAATCCAAGGAAATATTACTTGAACTGAAGGGAACATTTTATTTTTGAGCTTTTCTCTCCCACCAATTTCACCCCCTTTGGATTTTATGGTATGTCACTATAGGCAGGATAGTCTGATTATTAATAAAATGTTGTTAAAGTTACCTATTTTCTACTGAATATAATTCATCTCCATACCTAGGGAAAGATAAGTTGTAAATTTCCAGATTTCCTCAACAGTTTTAAAGGTGAGAACAAAGAGATCCTTTTCTGCATGAATGGACATCAGTCTTGCTGACAATTCCTGAAAAATTCAATCATCAAAAAAATGTTATTTAAAAGCCAGGTGCAATTAAGGGATATTTGTTCAGTGCAAGCTCTACAATTCAATATTCCTCCCTTAGGAAAGCAGTAATTCCATAGTAAAACACCATAGGCCGATTTTTGTCAAGGAGGTGGAAAGTGGGAGCCAGGAAATTTAAGTCCAAGAGGAGCTCGCCAACCCCTGTTTTTTGTCGAGAAGGTGGGCATGGGCTGGAGATGGACCCACTGCTTCCAGTGGCAGGCCTGAGGTAGCAACAGAGGCAGGTGGATGACAAAGCCAGCAGGTTAGAAGGTCTGCCACCATTTACTGGGACATCAGCCTTCTTGATTCATGTTTGTTAGGCCCTCCAGCCCTCATCCCTCAACCCACACCCCCAACCGCTCTACTGAACCCTATGCTCTCTCTATGCCCCCTTATCTCCCATGCCCTCCCATGATCCCATGCCCCCTCACAATTCCCATGCCCCCTACATGCCCCCATGTCCCCTCCATTACCCCTACATGCACCCTCATGACTCACCCATGCCTACTCACCCAGTATTTACTAGGTACACAACAAATGAGCCATATAATAACCTGGGAAGTCTTTGTAATGTTCATGAAATAAAAAAGAAACAGCCATTCAAAAATCGCTTGGAAAAATGTTGCCCCTCATACTTTCTCATAAAGCTGTAAATCAAACACAACCAGTGAAATTCCCATTGAGGAAACCTTTAATATTTTCCAAATAAACACAGGCATTGAATAAAAGAAAGATCAAGTTATTACAGGCTAATAAAGCTGTCAGTCAAACAAAGCAAACAGTCCCCTATGCAACTGTGTAAACAGATCCCTGCCAGGCTGAGTCCATTAATAATTCTTGGAACTCGGCCAAGCATTCATAATGAGACCATCTGGCAACTGTATCAACAGAAGTAGGCTGAACAGATGGCCAGTTATTTGTTTTGCTAGATGGCCTTGGCTGAGCTCTAATAACAGCTAATGGACTCCACTCAGCAGGGATCTATTACTCAGTTGCAAAGGGGAGTGCTAGCTTTGTGTTATTGACATTATTATTACCTTGTAATAACCTAATCTTTCTTTGAAGAGTTTCATTTTTCAATGCCTCTGTGTTTATTTGGATTCCTCAATGGGACTTTCACTGCCTGTGACTGATTGACAGTTTTTTGAGAAGGTAAGAGGGACAACATTTTTCAAAGGAACGTTGAATGCCTTATTTATTTTTTCGGTCCTTGACCTAAGTTTAAGGTTCCCTCATGGTTCATGACTCCCCTAAGGTAATTTTCCAAACACATATCCATAATATCACTAAGGCCTCCATAACATCGCTTAATCCTTCTCCTCTCTCAGCTTATCTGCTGTTGAAACCCTCATCCATACATTTGTTGCATCTAAACTTGATTATTACAGTGTGCCTTTGGCTGGGCTCCAACATTCTACCCTCTGTAATCTTATCATCCAATACACTGCTCTCTGTGTCCTAACTGGTCCCATTCACAGGTGTCCCTGTGCTTGATGCCCTACATTGGCTCCAGCTTAAGCAGTGCTTCAATCTTAAAATTCTCATTTTGTTTTCAAATCCCTCCAGGGCCCTGCCCTCCCTGTCTCTGTGATCTCCTCCAGCCCCCAAATCTCCAAGGTATCTGCACTCTTCCAATACTGGCATCCTGAGCATTCCCAATTTTAATTGTTCCACCACTGGTTGCTGTCCTTCAGCTGCCTAGGCCCTAAGCTCTGGAACTCCATATCTAAACCTCTCTGCCTCACATCCCTTTCCTCCTTTAAGATGCTCCTTAACCTACCTCTTTGACCAAGCTTTTGATCATCTGCCCTAATACCTCTTTATGTAGCTCGGCTTTAAATTTTGTTTTATAATGCTCCTGTGAAGTGCCTTGGGGCACCTAAATAAATACAAGCTGTTGTTGTTATAGTTTCAGTGCCATTTATAGCCATTTACACCATTTCTCCAGGGAGTTTGGCTGAAGTTACAGTGAAAACTCTGCAAAAATTCCAAACCAGTACTATAATAAAGAAGTGACCTCAAGTTATGAAGAACAGTTTGGAAAGGTTTATGCTCGACATACAGACAGCTCAGGCCAGATTTTCATTGTCCAAAACGGGACCAAAAGGAGGCAGGACCAGAAAAAAAATAGGAGTTGCTGGTGTAGTGGCAATATCACTGGACTGACATGGGTTCAAATCCCACCACAGCAGCTGGTGGAGTTTAAATTCAACTAATAAAATCTGGCATATAAAGCTAGACTCAGTAATGGTGACCATGACAGCCATCAACAATTGCTGTAGAAACCCATCTGGTTCACTCAGGTCCTTTAGAGAAGGAAATCTGCCATCCTTACCCAGCCTGGCCCACATGTGGCTCCAGACCCACAGCATTGTGGTTGACTCTTAACTGCCCTCAGAAATGGCCTAGCAAGTCAATCAGTTCCAGGGCAATTAGGGATCGGCAACAAATTGCAGCAGAAAATGCCCACATTCCCCAGGTAAGAATTTTTTTAAAAGCATCATTGTGACACCTGTTGATTTGACAAACAGCAACTCTTTACATTTATATAGTGTCATAAATGTGAAAAAGAGGAAACACCAAAGCAGAAGAAATATTAGGAGAGGTGGCTAATGGCCTGATCAAAAGGTTGGGTTTTGAGGAAAGCCTGAATAAAGTAGAATGAGGCAGAAAGGCAGAGAGATTCAGAGGAAAAATTTCCACGTGTGGGTCTACGGCTGCTGAAGACACAGCAACCCCCACCCCCAACCTCCATCATTCCCACCCGCACTGGAGGAGGGGAGATTGCTTAAGAGACTATTTACTGCTGAATGGAGAATTAAGGTGTTGGGTATTTTGTGCTGCTGGGCAATGTAACAGGGATAAGGAGGTGAATGGCAATGGAGGGATTTAAACATGGGATCAGAAGTTTGAAACATTAGGAGCCAGGAGCCCACAACACTCCAGAAACTTGACACCATCCGAGACAAAGCAGCCCACTTGATTGGCACCCCATCCACCACCTTCAACATTCACTTCCTCCATAACTGACACACATTAGCAGCAGTGTATACTATCTACAAGATGCACTGCAGCAACTCAGCAAGGCTCCTTTGACACCACCTTTCAAACCCATGACCTCTACCAGCTAGAAGGACAAGGGCAGCAGATGCATGGGAACACCAACACCTGCAAGTTCTCCTCCAAGCCACACAACATCTTGACTTGGAACTAGATAACCATTCTTCACTGTCACTGGGTCAAAATCCTGGAACTCTCTTCTTAACAGCACTGTGGGTGTAGCAACACCACATGGACTGCAGTAGTTCAAGAAGGTGGCTCAAAATCAATTTCCCAAGGGCAACTAGAGATAGGCAATAAATTCTGGTCCAGCCGGCAACACCCACATACTGTTAACAAATTTAAAAAAAACATAGGCAAGGCTAGGGGTGATGTGCAAGCAGGATTGATATGAGGAAAGATAGGGGAAGAGTTTTCCTTGAGCTGAAGGTTAAGAAGGTTGAAGTATGAGAAACTAACTGAGAGCACAATACAGCAATCAAGTCTAGGGGTGATAAAGGCTTAGATGCATGTTTCAACAACAAATGAGCTGAGGTTAGGGTGGAGTTCGATGATGTCATGAAGCTGGAATCAGGTGCTCTTTATAATATTGAGAATTGTGAAGTTGGAAGTTCAGTACAGAGTCATGTAGAATTCGGAGGCTTTGAACAACCTGGGTCAACCTGAGACAGTGGTATGAAAGGCAATGGAGTTGGCAACATGCTGCAAAATCTAAGGAAGAGACCAAAGTTGATGGCTTCAGTCTTTCCAATATTTTACTGGTGACTTGTAATTCAACCAACAATGGGTGTGCAACAGAAGGGAGAGGTTGGGAAATGTGATACAGAAGTAGAGCTGGGTGTAATCAGCATGCATTGGAAGGTGAAGCCATGTCTGTGGCTGAGTTCACCAAGGGGCATAATGTAGATGACATATGGGAGCGAGACGAAAGTGGATACTCGGGAAATCCAAAATGGTGCACTATGTAAAGGTAAGCCATTGCTGAATTTACTTTTCAATCATGGCTAGAGTTAGAGCAAGAGCAGTGCCACAGAGTGGGGGAACAGAGAGGAAACACTGGAGAAGATTCTGTGATTCACCATGCTGAAGGCTGGAGAGAGATTGAGGAGGGATCATGTGGCATGGTCCCAGTCACAGATAAGGTTGTCCTTGCATTTTGTTAGGGCCATATTGGTGCTGTGGGAGAGGCAAAAACTTGGTTGGAGAAATTCAACAAGTTTCACATATAAGAAAGTGGCTCACATTAAACAATGCTACAATGTATTTGTTTTCCCCTTCTAGAATGCACAACCTCCTCCTTGCATTCTCCTGAAGCTTGTGATCAAGAACTCCAGATTTTTGTCTGGTAACACAATATGACAATGTCACACCTGAAAAAAAAAACACAGAAATCAATCCCGTATAGCTAAGCTTTCCCAAAAAGTTATACTGATGACGTACATCAACTTTAACAAAATAAGTACAATTCTTTTAAATATTTTGGATGTATGCAACTAATTATTGCTCTTCCATTTAAATTATTCACTTTCATTGGGCTGCAGAAGTTCAAGAAGGCAGCTCACCAACACCTTCTCAAGGGCAGTTAGGGTTGGGCAACAGATGATCACATCCCATGAAAGGATAAGAAAATATTTATTTTGGTTCTGCTGTATTTTGTTTTCCATTTTGGCTGCACAGCACTCAGATTACTCCAGCTGGGAGTGAGAGTGCACATCGTTGTTCACGATTCACTGATACTGATCAGAGACCCTTGAACATGTAGGTTGAAGAGAAATTATAACTTATTAAACTATTACAAAGAAAGAAATCTCAATATTAAGTGTGGATACAAATATTCATTGAACAAGGGGAAGAAATTATCAGGAAGCATTAAATGCTAATTAAATTCCAACCAACTAATTAAAAGCACACTTAACTTAATCATACTATACTTAGCACGGAGGTTAGCCTTATTATGTATTCATAATTGAGGCTGTTGCCTGAGCTTGAGGGAAAAAGTGTGGAACGCAGCTGTTAGTGTAAAGGGATTGTTTGGGCATTGCTGGACATTGCTGGACTATGGCTGACTAACAAGGTTCTACATGTGTATGATTTTTCCAAGATTCCTCTTGCTCTTCACTTTGTTTATGATGATGTCAGAGACACTGCCCGTAACAAAATTCTATTTATTTTCAGGCCTGTCTGCAACTGTGCAGCTTTATGCTGCACTACCTTTCTGTCTGATTGACTAACAATATGGAGGACATCCATTTTCAGATGTTGTTTTGGAATTTACTCTGGTAAGAAGTACAGAAAGGGATTTTTTTTGGCCTTTTTGGGACCTATGTACACTCTCTGGAGTGTAGACAGAATAAAGTCATGTCTAAAACAGCTAAAGGGCATAGAGCAGGTGAGAAAACAGACTCATAGGGTGGGATTACCTTACTTTGGCAAACTTCCTAGGACTATGGCCAGGATTTATTGGTCCTGGGAAATTCACACCCAAAGTGAATGGACTTTTGACGGCTCACCAAATTTTCCGCTCCTGCCCATGACGATTCCCACCACTGGCGGGACCAGAAAATCCCAGCCATTGTCTCAGGACGTTTGCCAAAGCAAGGCTTGCCAGTAGATGGGCAAATATGTATGCAACAAAAAGTTTCCTCAGTTAAGCAATGACTAGTTGTATGCTAAGCACTTCCTAGAAACTACTTACAAAACTTCACATACATGCCCACGCATGAAGGCTGCAACACTTCAAATTAAAGCTATTTTATTATAACATGAAAGGTGAGCTTATAAGCAAACTTACATTACAACCTACTAATATGGTGCCTGTGCATTTGTTGAGAGAAGTTGGAACATAAGGTTGGTATTTGGCTTTCATTTACAATTTACTCTTTAAACGTCCAACATCTGAATGTACTCCAAAACAAAAACAGAATTACCTGGAAAAACTCAGCAGGTCTGGCAGCATCGGTGGAGAAGAAAAGAGCTGATGTTTCGAGTCCTCATGACCCTTAGCTTTTTGTTTTTATATCTGAATGTACTCTGCTGTCATGTTTTGGTATTTTGAGTATTCTCTTTACATGGAAATATGTGGAGACTGAGTTATGTTTAAAAAGAGTGTGTTTTAACACAATATGAATTCGCACAAAAGGCTGCGGATGCTGGGTCAATTGAAATTTTCTTAAGTAAGATTGACAGATTTGCGTTAGGTGAAAGCAAGGAGGGATAAGGTTGAAGTGGCAAAATCCAGTTCTGGTATGGATTAGCTATGATCTAATTAATCAGTGGGACCTGCTCAAGAGGCTAGGAAGTCATGCAGAAGCACTTAACTGAACGGTAATGAAACATGTGGAAACTTTTAAAGGCATCCGCAACTGCCTCTCCAGTTACTGAAAGCACAATCAGAGTGCTCCTATGTAGTATCTAGCTTAAACATACTCGAGGATCAAATGGAAAGCGTCATTACACCGATTTCCACTGCTTTCATAACTGCCTGAAGGTCTTCTCTATGAGAGCCTGCTATATGACTTCTGTTGCCTGTAATGGTGTTTCAATAGAGATATATTGTGTGTAATTAAGAGTGCCTTGTTCTGACCTCAGCTGCATTGAACCTCCTTCTCTTCTATTGCTAAGCCTCTCTGGATGATGACACTTTGCTGCATGCAACATGTTACAATAATATCGGAGACACTGTCAGGGAAACATACTGAGCTGTTATATAAGTATCTGCTTGGTGTAGCTTACTGTACCTTTGGGGAATTCTAGTTCCACAGTTGATCCCAGAGAATGTTCTTCACAGTCTGTGTTCAGATCCAAAGATTGCGATTCAGACTGATGCTCCCATTTACCTAAAAATAGTGCTTAGTATTAATTTGTCAAAATATATTACATTAGCATTTATTACATATCCTAAAAATATGGGTACAATTTGAGCCTGAGGTTTTAAGGCAATGTTTAACTACTACATTTTTCATTGACCTTTCCTTCCATAACAACATTTTGAGGACTGAACAAAATGCCTCCTTGAGGGAAAAAAAGACAATATAGCATTTTTCATGACCACCAGATGTCTCAAAGCACTTTACAAGCAATTAGGTACTTATGAAATGTGGTCACTGTTGTCAATTAGGAAATGTAGCAGGCAATTTGTGCAAAGCAAGCTCCAACATACAGCAACCTTTGATGCTGGTTGAGGGATAAATATTGGCCAGTACACCCATAATAACTCCCCTGCTCTCCTTTAAAATAGTGCCATGGGATCTTTGACATCACCCAAGCAGGCAAATGGGGCCTCAGTTTAACACCTCAGGAAGAATTTTACCACTCCGTCGTCGAAGGGGGCGAGGCTGTAAAATGCAGCGATCCGTTCAAAAGTCCATTGACTTCGGCGGGGCTGGAAATTTCCTATCCTCATCAGAGAAACACACCCTCAGCACTGAACTGGGAAGGCTGGCTATCACAATCTTCTGATTAGCATATTAATGAAATAAAGCATCATGTGATGATGCTTTATCACAAATGTGGTAAAAGTTGAAACTTTGGGTGGGATTTTCCAGTCCTGCCAGTAGTGGGCATCATCGCAGGTGTATGTACGCGATGATGCCCACCACTGGCAAGACCAGAAAATCCTGGCCTTTGTCAGTGACATGATAGCTTAAAAACAAATTCTCCATTCAAATTTAAATTGCAAATATTTTTCATTTTTTCCAATATCAAATTACTTACTAAACTTATATGGGTTGGCTTTTCCTTTCCAGTGTGCCTGAGAAATACTTAGATCCCACGTATGAAATAAAGGAAAATGGACCCAGGAGCCATAAAGACTATTTCTAGCCCCTTTGTGTTGCAGTGGACTCCCCAGGTGTGAAGGGGTACTTGTATGGATTGCTTACACCTGAAGGAGGTAATGAGGTAGTAAGGGGTATAACAACAGACTTTCCACCTCATTTTCTCTGCAGCTTAACCCTTTCCAATTGAAGGATATGAGTAGAGAGGACAGCAAATATTTTAAAAACCAAAGAAATTAAGTCCCTTTTTCTTTCAGGGATAGCTAGGATGAGATATAACAGCAAAATTCTGTGGATGCACGTGGAAATATGAAATAAGAGCAAAAATAGCTGGAAAAACTCAACAGATCAGGCAGCATATGTGGAGAGAGACAGAATTAAAGTTTCAGGTCGATGACTTTTCATCAGAACTGAAGACAAACAGAAATGTAAGCTTTTAAGCAAGTGGAAGTGGAGGGGGGACAGGAAGAACAAAAGAAGAGTTCTACGATAGGGTGGAGGCCAGGGGTGATTAAATAATGAAAGATTTCATGGTACAACAGCCAAAGAGAATGGTAATGGATATAATAAAGAAACAATAGTTGTGTTCAAATGAGACATGAATTTATCTCTCTTTATCCCTTCAAGCTGCATTCAGAAAAAGGCCACCCAGCTGACAGAAACCAGACTGCCTTGATGTATCACTGCTCAGACTTGCTGCAGTTTTCTGGTGCAATATACGACTAAAGGGTAGGCCTGTGCTTGGATGCATTTGGCCTCGCCTAATCACCTGAAGCTGCGATCATGAGCAAATTCAGGTTAGGTCGGGTGGAGTGAACTTCATATCCATTCCACCTAACCTATTCATGGTTTGGGAAAGGTAGAAAAAGACAGTAAAATTAGGCCATTATTATTCAAAGATTTTAAATCTTGAGAACAATATTTACTGAGCTTTTTCATAATTTGCAAGTTCTGGATATTAGGACTTAATAGCATTGTAATCAGCGGTCAGAGTTTTAAAATGATGTAATTAGATTAGGAATTTAGTTTAACTATGCTTTAAACTCAGTGGTGTGAGCAGTTTGATTTTAAACTACCATATTTCCAAGGATAGATACACTGGCCTCAGCCATGGCAAAAAACATAAACTCCTTTGGTGCAAAGAATTGAAGGATGGTCAAAAGACCTTGGGTTACCAACTGAAACTGATGTAACCAATGTTTTAAAATTAGTTTGTATATTTATTATGATATTTAGAAAGCTAGAAATGCATCCAGCAATCATGTAATGGAATTTGTGCACAGGTTTTCCTATCTATTATTACCTATTGCCATTTTATCTCCATGGGTAGATTCTGCATCTGATTCAACAGACTGCCTCTGCAGATCGGACAAGTAACCCGAAGAGTTAAGAGATACAAAAGGAGATTGTTTCCCTGCAGTGAGATAAAATGAGTCAGAATTAATAAGATATTCATAATAGAAACTACAGATTGCCTTCCACTGAAGAGATAGAACACCAATCACGTGTGTGAGTTTTGTGTCTGTGATTCCGCATATAGTAAGTTCTCAATTCCAACTAAACTAACTGTAGTAGTGAGGATGTAGGAATAGTGTCAACTACATTATTGTCATGCACTCTCTAATGGCTGGTGTAAAAGACGTTAGCAGAAGCTTGAAGATAGAATGTAACCACAGCATTTTAAAAGAAGAATTTCCCCTTCAGCTTTCTTCCATCCTTTTGACTTGCTGGGATTCGTTCTGAAGTCACAGGCAGCTCTCCATTACTAAGTCAAGCGTCATTTTTCATTTGCAAGCCTAAACATAACTATTTTGGATTTTTTTCTACTGTAAAAATTACACTCTGCTGAGGGACAAGAATGGACAAAGTTTGTATTTGTCTGGAGATGACTAGCTCCATAAATCATTCCAGCTGGCACTCTGGTTGACAACAGAGTGTTCATTATTCCTGTACAATATCAGGTCACTAAGGTAGGGTAGGTGAATTTTATGTCTCTGGTAACCTCCCAGAAGGAAAAAACAGTTTGGACCAATACTCTTATTTCCCAGGTGTTCCATTTTAAAGGATACAAGATCAGTTCAGACCAGTATTCTTATTTCCCAGTTTTTACTATTTTATCGTTCTGGGCTAGTGAAATTTATCAAAACGGGACTGGCTTGTTTGGGTAAAAGGTCTTTTCCCTTTTCATAAATACAAATTTATTTCAGTGAATTTCAGCTATCAGTTCCTGGATGAACAGGCAAGCACTTTATACAACTCCAACAGCTTCAAATATTGTAACATATCTGTTCCGCAAAATCACATGAACTGTGCAGACAACCATACTAATCGACCTGTAACTATAAGCTGGATGTTATGTCCAATGTCCATCTTTCCTGGGAAGTGTTAAGCAATTTATATAATGTAGAAGGGAGGGCTTCAGATTCCTGGGGCATTGGAGCCAGTTCTGGAGCAAGAGGGATCTGTACAACTCAAATGGATTGCACCTTAATAGGGCTCTGACCAATGTCCTCACAGAGAGGTTAACTAGTGCAGAAAGGGAGAGTTTAAAATAAAAAGGGCATAAAGATGTAGCATTAGAGGAAAAGACAAGGTGCATAGAAAACTAGGAGGGTCAATTAGCAACAGAATAAAGAGTAGTGTAAAATGGCAGAAGCTAAATGAAGAAAAAAAAGCAAAGAAAACTAACATGGTATGCAAATGCATGTGTGTTAATGTAAGGACTGCGTTGACAAGTTGCAAGCATAGGCTGTCGCACAGGGTTATAATATACTGGCTATAACAGAACCGTGGTTTAAATAGGAGCAAGAATGGGAACTAAACATTTCTGTTAAGGTGTTTTCAGGAGGGCTAAGGAGAAAAAAGAGACAGGAATCCAGGTAGGGGTAGGCTGGGGGAGTGGGGTGGCACTACTGGACAAGGATAATAAAACAGCTCAACAGATGGACAATATACTGAGGGTTCAAAGACTGAATCTAATTGGTTAGAGTTAAGGAGCAAAAAAGCAGCTGTTTCGTTGCTGGGTGTTTAGCTTTAGACTCTTAAATAGTGAGGAGATGATACAGGAGCAAATCAGTTGGCACGTTTCAAGATGGGTGAAATAACAGCGCAGAAAAAGGAAGAGGTTTCAATTATCATAATATATATACTGCAGGAAAAGAAAAACAGGGTAAAGGGAAAGGAGAGTGAAGAATTCCTAAAATGTGCATATAAGAGAATATTTTTAATCAATTTGTTTCTAATCCATAGAAAGGAAGCAGAGCTGAATGAAGTGCTGGGGAATAAGGTAGAGTAAGTGGGAGAACTTAGGTAATAGTGATCACATTATAATTAGGTATACAGTAGGTATGGAAGGAAACAATTGTGAAAATACCCAAGTGGAAGAGAGACATATCAGTGACTTGGTAAGCGAAGTAGCACAGGTGGGCTGCAAACAAAGATTGGCCAGGGAAACAGTAAATGAGCAATGGCAGGGCTTCAGGGGGAAAATAATTTGGCCACAAACGAAGTACATTCCCACTCAGGGAAAAGATGGGACATCCAAAGCTACAGCACCTTGGATGAAAATTGAAATAGAGGTTGAACTAAAACAGAAACAAGGGGCTGCATCTTCCGGTCAGTGAGCGGGGGGCGGGGCCCACTCACCGACACGTAAAATGACGCGGGGTGATTTCGGGCATGCATCCCGACGTCACCCATGTCATTTGGACTGTCAGGTCGGCGGGCGTGCAGCTGACGAGGCTGTGCGCCCGCCGAATTGTCAAAGGCCTATTAAGGCCATTAAAAAAGTAATTAAACTGATGAATAGACCCACCTGTCCAACCTTAAGGCTGGCAGGCAGGCGAAAAGCCCAAGCGGCCTTCAGAAAAAACATGAAACCTCATCCACGGGCGGGATGAGGTTTCATGAGGGTATTAAAATTTGTATGAAATGTCTAAATAAAAGAAATTGATATGTCCCAGCTCATGTGACAATGTCACAAGAGGGGACATGTCAATTTTTTTTTAATCATCTTTATTCAATGTTTGACACCTGAGGCGATCTCCCTGAGGCAGCACTTTGCTTCAGGGAGATGAGTGCGTTCTTTTGCGCACATGCACAAAACAGCACACTCCTAGCTCAGGGAATCCGCCCCCCACCCCACCCCCCTGCACAGGGCGCGCATAGCGCTTCCTGGTGCACGTCACGCTGGGCAGACCTTAGTTGGCCTGCCCACGTAAGACGGCAGCACGGTCCTGCAAAACCCCCCCAACTGGGGGGGGGGGAGGTCCTGCCAAAGAGGTTTATGACAAATCTCAGCCACAGAATATGATTGGAAACTATGGCAAATACAGTTTACAGGGGGAAATTGAAGAAAGATATAAGAAAGGCAAGGAAATGTGTGAGAAAGATTAGATGGTAACATAAAATAAATCCCAAAAACCTTCTTATAAACATATAAATAGTAATGGAATGATGGGGGCCGATTGAGGACAAAATTAATTTTCACTTGAGGAAACATTTTTTGTGGGAGCAAGAATGGAGTCAGGCCAGGGTTCACACATGCATGTTTTACAGAGGCAACTGGCCATTTAGATCATCAGCTGCCTCCACTGAAGTGGGATTTTGGTAGGCCAGAAGTGTGAAGCTCAGCATATGCATATTAGACCAGGTAAGAGCTGGTGGATTTGTTTGGATACCCCTTTGGAGAGGTAAGGTGCACCTTTGAATATGATCTGAGGATACCTTTGGGAGAGGTATGGCACCCTTTGGGATTGTTAACAGTAAAAATGATTGTGCGTAAAAAGTGCATAAACCCATTCGAACTATCAAAACTGTCAAAGAACTGTCTAGGTGTCAAAGAATCATCAATGGATTTAACTCCACTGGGCTTTAAAGTTTTTTAAAAAGCCTGGCGTTATTAAAAGAAAACAGTGAAAACAATCTATCTGTTGACAAAAGCCCGAGGGCTCCCATTATATAGTATTTGCGCTGCAATAACTAATTTTACAAACTAACATTATCGCAGTGGGATGCCTGTTAAGTGAACAGTTTGATTGACAGCTCCAAGTGGTTATAGAACAGAAATGTTTGTTTTCATAAGAGATTCGTTGAAGGAATTTCCATGTATTGAATGTTTTTTAATCAATGAGGGCCGTTTTTTTTGTTTAAAATAGTGATGTCATCAATAGACAACATTATTTTATGTCAGTATGGCTGCTGAAGTTTCCCATGGTGGAGACTAGGTGAGTGGCATGGAGGGGGTTGAGGGCAAAGGGTGGTGGGTGTGGGCAGGCATTGGCATGAGTTGGAACTAAGTTGAAATAGGGGCTAAAAAGGCCATGGGGATGTGGGGGTATGAGGAGCCATGGGGGTGTGTAGAGGGGCATGGGGATATGAGGGGCCATGGGAGGTGGGTGGGGGCATATGTTGGAATAAATTGGCAAGGATGGGGCGTGGGGAGTGTATGTGTGGGGAGGGTGAGGGTTGGAGGGATTTTTTTGTTCTAATCATTTTCTTTATTGAATTCAACAAAGTGCCAGAGCACAGAGACAGACCTCCTGCCCAGCCCAGCTCCACACCCGGCAGCCTCTGCACTCATTCCAGGGGTGGCGGGTCTGACTTGTAATCTGACCCCTGCTGGAACAAAAATTGGAACCGCAGGCCACCAAAGGTCAGTTTCGCAGCGCCGGTAATTCTTCCATCTCTGCACACCTGACCCGGGAGCAAAAATCTGGGCCAATGTTTGACAAATCTAATTAAGTTCTTCAAAGAACAAACTGAGAGGGACAATGAAAGCAATGTCATGGATGTTGTACATGTGGACTTTAAAAAGGCAGATGATAAGTACCTCATAACAGAGATACTTTGCTTTGATGTTAAACAGTGGCTGGTAACTTGGGTATCTAATTGACTAAGATATGGGAGGCAGGAGAGCTCATTGGAGAGAAGTATGCATTGAGGTTCACCAGAGGTCTATTTGAGGACAATTGCTTTTCTTAACATATTTAATAAGCGGGACTCATAGGGATTACAATTTTAGAGTTTGTGAAAGGTTTGGCAATGTAGTCAGGAATGAGAGAAGTAAAATTTAGCAATGTAGTAAGGAGTGTAGCAGCTTTAAGGAGGACATAGACAGAATGGTAACATGGGTAGACATGACAGGTACAATTTAATATGGCTTACTGTGAAGTGTTGCACTTTGGGAGGAACAAAGTGGAGAGGCAATATAATATTACTTGTATTTTGAGAGGGTGCCAGAGTGAAGGGAACTTCACAAATCTTTGAAGGTGGCAGATCAAGTTGACAAGGGAGTAAAGAAAATGCTTGGGAATACTTGGCTTTGCAAATAGGGACACCAAACGCAAAAACAAGGAAGTCATGCCTACATTTACAAATCTCTGGATGGGCTGGATTATTGTCTATAATTCAGGGCACTACACTTTAGGGAGGATGTCAAGGCCTTGGAGAGAGTGCAGAGGATATTAACCAGGATGACACCAAGGGTTCAGTTATGTGAAAAATTTGGAGAAGCTGGGATTATTCCCCTTAGAGCAGTGAAGGTTAAGGAGACTTGATAGCGTTGTTCAAGGTCTTGAAGAATTTTGATAGAGTAAATAAGGGAGACCCATTAGAAGTATTCAAAATTATGAGGGTTTTGATAGATCAAGTAGTTTTTCCTTTGACAAATGGGCCAGTAACCAGAGGTCAAAGATTTAAAATAATTGGAAAAATAACTAGAAGGGGAATGGGGAGATTTTGGTTGGGATTTTCCAGCCCCACCTGCTGTTGGGATCTTCCTGCCCCACCAAAAGTCATTTGACTTTTGGCTGACCCGCTGCATTCCCTATCACACCACAGCGGGGCTGGAAAATTTTGGTCTTTGTTCCCTTTTCTCCTCCGGATAGCACTGCCGAAATGTAAACGGTCTATTAAAGCCATTAAGTAATCAATTGAGCCACTTGAGAACGCTGCCCTTCCAACCTTAAGGTTGGCGGGCAGGTGAAAAGCCCAAGCGGCCTTCATGTTTTTCTGGAAATCTCATCACGAGCCAGATGAAGTTTCCTGAAGATTTTGTAAAATAAATACATTATTTTTCATAAACATAAAAACATGTCCCCACTCATGTGACACAGTCATATGAGGGGACATGTTTAAATAAATTTTAAAATCAATTCTTTTAAGATTTTAATATTCATTCAATCTCCCTGAGGCAGCCCTGACGATCCCTCCTCCCCCCGCCTGCACAGGTAGCGCTGAGCGCTACCGGCCGCGCATCACGCTTGGCGGGCCTTAGTTGGCCCACTTGAGTAAAATGGCAGCGCAGAGCCGATCGCGGGCAGCGATTGGCTCCGTGCCCACACTCGCCCACTCGCCATAGGAAAAATCCTGGCAATAAAAGGCAATTGCACGTATACTTGAAGAGCACTAATTTGCTGGGCTATAGTGAAAAGTTGACATGTGGGATTTTGACATGTGTCCCAGGCTGCTGAGGGAGGAAAGGGTGGAGATCGCAGGGGCTCTGACCCAAATTTTTAATTCCTCTCTGGCCACAGGGGAGGTGCCAGAGGACTAGAGAACAACTAATGTGGTTCCGCTATTTAAGAAGGGTGTAGAGATAAGCCAGGGAACTACAGACCAGTGAGTCTCATGTCAGTGGTAGGGAAATTATTGGAGAAAATTCTGAAGGAGAGTATCTATCTCCATTTGGAGAGGCAAGGTTTGATCTGGGATAGTCAGCATGGCTTTGTCAGAGGGAGGTCATGCCTAACAAATTTGATTCAATTTTTTGAGGAGGTGACCAGGTGTGTAGATGAGGATAGTGCAGTTGATGTAGTTTATAAGGATTTCAGCAAAGCCTTTGACAAGGTCCCACATGGGAGACTTATAAAGAAGGCAAATGCACATGGGATACAAGGTAATTTGATAAGGTGGATTCAAAATTGGCTTAGTTGTAGGAGACAGAGGGTGGTGACAAAAGGCTGCTTTAGTGTCCAGTGGCATACCACAGGGATCTGTGCTGAGTCCCCTATTATCCATCATTTATGTAAACGACATAGATGACTATGTAGGGGGTAGGATTAGTAAGTTTGTAGATGACACAAAGATTGGCCGGGTGGTTAACAGTGAGGATGAGTGTCTTGGGCTACCGGAAGATATAGACGAGATGGTCAAATGAGCAGATAAGTGGCAGATGGAATTTAACCCTGAAAAGTGTGAGGTGATACACTTTGGAAGGAGTAATTTGACAAGGAAGTATTCAATGAGCGGCATGACACTGAAAGTACCAGATTATAGTCACAGCTAAGCGCTCCCACAACCAATGGATTCGAGAAAAGCTTGGAAAACAATGATGGACAATCGAGCAACTAACAGGAGAAAGCGAATCCATGAGTAGATCTCAACACGATTACAAGGGTCAAGACTAAATTGTTTGTTAGTGTCTTCAACAAAAAGTTCTGCATCGATGGTTCCACCCGGTCTTCTCATAGACTCCAGTGTCCAGCCAACCTGGTGCATTCCACGTGATCTACAGAAGAGCCTGAATGCACGAGACACAACAAAGGCTCTTGGTCCTGATCATATTCCAGTTGCAGCGCTGAAGACCTGCGCATCAGAGCTAATCACACACACCCTGTTCCAGTACAGTATCAAACTGGTACCAAATCTACCATGTGGAAGATGGCCAGATATATCCAATCTATGAAAAAAAAACAAGATAAATCTTGCAAATTACTGCCTTATCAGCCTACTCCCATTCAACAGAGTAGTCATCAATAGTGGAGTTATCTACTCCTTAATAACCTGCTCACTGATACTCAGTTCAGAAGTGGGGCCTGCACACTAATGGTTCCACAATATTCTGTTCCATTTGCTGCTCCCGAAGCAATTCATGCCAGCTTAGAGCAAGACTTGAAGAACATATCAGCTTGGGCTGACAATTGGTAGGTAACATCTGTGTCACATAAATGACAGCTGATGACCATCTCCATCAAGAGAAAGTTCAGCAATTTTCCTTTGACATTCAAAGGTCTTTAAACTGCCCTCCAGCTCACACAGCATCTCGACTTGGATGTGTATCGCCATTGCATTATTATTTCTGGTTTATTACCCTAGGTTTCCCTACCCAACAGCATTTTTGGAGCACCATCATCATAACATAGGCAGCAATTGAAGGAGAATGCTGCTACCACCTTCTTAAGGTTAACTAGAAATGGGAAATGGGAAAGAAATATAGCCTTGCCCCTTTTCTCACATCCAGAGAATTTTTTTTTTAAGATTTTGTTTTAAAGAGACAGTGCCTTCATAATAACACTTCCGATACATTTCTTCATTTACTTTCTAATACACAACAGGATGATGTAAACTGGGTAGGAATATGCCACCATGACGGAAACAATACTGGACTCTCCACTGTCTCTAACCAAGTAAAAAACTGGCAAGCATTTAATCATGGGACAGACTGACCTGGCCACATTTGGGGTTTGAGATCAGTTCACTCTGAGCTGGCTCCAACTTGTATGACTCCAGACAAGATCCAAACCATAAGAATTATTGAGATAAGGTTAAAATTATCAAAACTTCAATTGGTCAAGGTTCAACTACCTGGAACAACAAAAAATCTGACTACTAAATCAGAAAAACAAACTAAGCCTAAGGAATCCAGTGTGGTTTCAGAACAGTAATTAATTATCTCTTCATGTACACAGATTTACTGGCTATAGTTATATTTCCTCTTGCCCAGATACTTACCTTAGCATTGCCAACACTTAAGGGAAGGACAGTCTCCCGATTACCTCAGGTCATTGAAGTGATATCTCAAACATTAATTCAGTGCAAGATGCCTTCATGTCACTCCCATTCTCTAGTCTTTTAAACACATCCACTATAGATATTTGGGCATTGCACTACCTGTCATGGGCTTATCAAAGCCTGACACAGAAATGCCACTTCCTCATTTTACAAGAAGATTTTTCAAGGCAATGTTAAATCACTCATTGGTTTCTGAGCAATGCAGAGTTGAAGCCAACTTGTAACTAGTGGAAACTACACAAACACCAGCATATTACACAACACTGGGGATTACAGCTACACAGCAAGTACATTGATCTTACCAGGGACTGCCATGTTTGCCAAATCTTTTTTTGTTATCTTATATATACTTTAATTGAAACTTTTATTAAATTAAGAAATCTGGCAGAAAGAACAGGGTTTTTAAAAAAAGTTGATGGCATGTTGCCAATAATGTTTTACATTTCTGTATTTTCCTGCAATGTTTAAATACACAAAGCAGAAGCTGTCTTGATCAAAATAATGTTATTCTACCCAGAGCAATACATGTAACAGGCAGGAAGAAGGAAGACAAAACAGAAAAGATTCTACAACAATGCACTTCTGTCACCAGGGGCAGGATTTTTAGGTTGGCGTGCGGGAGCCATCAGCTGGCCCGGGAGTGGCCAAGGAAAAGACCGCCGCCTGCAATCGGCCCCCGACCGCGATTTCACACTGGCTGGCCAATTAACGGCTAGCCAGCGTGCAGCACGTGCTGAAATGCTCAGTGCTGCCGGGAGGAGGACAGGCACTGACATAAACATGGGCAAGCGCTGAATAAAAGCTCCCTGAAGGCAGAGAGTTGCCTCAGGGAACTGAAGGCTTCAAAGCAACTAAATAAAGGTTTTAAAACCATAAAAAAAAATGTCCAAGCATCACAATCAGTTAGCTGAACATATAAATGTTAAAAATTCTTGTGATTTTTATGTTTTTTGATTTAATAGCGGAAACCTCATCCCACCCTTGGATGAGGTTTCATAAAAAATGCAAAGTCCACCCGGCAGATTCGCTCGTCCACCAATCGTAAGGTTGGACGGACAATGAAAAATCGGGGACAATTGTATTTTAACAACTTTAATTGTCTTCTTAATTGTTGCAGGCACACTTCTGACACTCACGCGCGCCCGTCAACCGAAATATCACCCGAGCGCGGGATGATGTCGGGATGCTCGCCAGATGTCATCTTGCGCAATTCCACGTCCAACTGGGGTCAGGCACAAGCCAGCATGCCAACCTAAAAATTCTGCCCCAGTTGAAAACACAGAATTTAGTTGGGAATTTTTCAATTAATAAATTTTTATTTTCAGATTGTCTGCTTCCAAAGTTGAAAGAAAAGTCTTTGTCCAACTTGATTCTTGGAAAAGAAAGTTCCTGAGAAGATTAAAGAAGGTACAGCAACGTGTAGGGGTAAGGTCACAATTTGAATTATTTAGTGCTGCAGATAATACCAGTAAATCACACCCAATGTGTTAAACAGAGAGATTATGAAAGACAATTACCTGCAGATTGACAATCCTAGAGATCGCTAACCAATACTCAAATTGGCCAACTAAATGGACGTGAATATATTCCAAATTCCATGATTTCTCATTGTGAAAGTGTTAAGAAATGTAGATTGTAAATTTGTTGTTTATATACTCAGCTTATCAATTATGTCGAGGTTAAAGTGCAAGTTTAAATGCTATCTTTTCATCTTTTTTTAAACTGTGTTCACTACCTTTCAATTCTTATAACTGACAGATTAAACTTCTGAGAACAATCTTCAATCACCTTTTGTAATATGCTTAACCTTGGAAGTTACGCCTACCACTACAAGTTTAAGAATGAATGAGAAAGCTGGTGTGATTTTCAAATGGATATAGCTATCCAACAAAACTGCAGTCTTCTATAACTAAAAGGGTAGACTCTGCTCTGAAGAGATGCCACTCCTGTATCTAATGTCACCCGTCTGCTGTTATCTCCGGTTTTGTGCACTTTGCTGTCTGATTTGCTATTCATTCCACCTAACCTCTGAGCTCCACAGCAGCATATCTGGGGGGGTACCCGAAGATGCGCTGGGGAACCCTCCTCGGAAGTTCCCGGGTAAGGATTGCATGGCAATTGCCCAGCAAGTTCAAATGTCCTTTGGGCAATTGCCCTGCACTGGGAACCATTCAATAATGCGATTTAAATCGCAAACTTCAAATGGTTCCGAATGTCATACAGCAAGAGTTAGCCAGAAAATGTTAGAAGAATTAAAACCACTTCTAGCTTCTGGGTAACTATAGCACTGAATGCCCTCTACACACCCCCACCCATTACCCACCCTAACTCCTCGCAGGATTCTCCCGCCCCTCCACTACCCCCCAACTCCTCACAGGACTCCCCCGAAGTGACTCCCCCCACCACCAGCCGACTACCCCATGGGACACCCCTCCAACCCTCCACAGGACTCATCCCAGCCCCCGAGCCCCTATGGGACTCTCCCCATGCCCCCGACCCCCATTACCATGCCTCAACTACCCTTCTGGCCCTCCAAGGGACTCCCCCCATGCCACCACTACCACCCCCACCTCAAAGGGACACCCCCACCCTACTACCTCCTGACTAACCCCCCCACAACCCACCCACAGGACCACCTCCAACCCCACCTTGATCCGATCCGAACATGCCCACCCCCCCACCAACAGGCCGGCCAATTCCGGCTTGACCTCCCCAACCCCAGGCCCAATCCAACCCCAACCCACCACCAAATGCCCAACCTAACACAACGCTCCCCCCCACCTTCCAGGCTGGACCTGACCCAACCCCTCCACTCCCAGGCCTGACCCCCGCAGGCCAAACCTGACCCCAACCTTGCCCCCACCCCCCCAACAAATCTTACCCACTTACCTTACATGTTTACTTGGTCCCTGGCTTGTCAAAGTGGCTGGACCTTTAAACTTAAAAGCAAAATACTGCGGATGCTAGAAATCTGAAACAAAAACAAAACTACCTAGAAAAACTCAGCAGGTCTGACAGCATCTGCGGAGAGGAATACAGTTAATGTTTCGAGTCCGTATGACTCTTCATCAGAACTGGATGAAGAGTCATACGGACTCAAAACGTTAACTGGATCTTTAAACCTACCTGGTTTACAGCAGCTAGCGCTATATAAAAAAATGGAGGCATGTCTTACTTCGACCTTGATGGGCAAGAATAGACCACGGGAACTGACTGCGCTGGTGTGATCTCGCCCGGCCTAAGTCGGAAGGTCGGGTGAGATAGGAGCAGCTTCATAAGGCAAGAAACTAGGAGCGGAGCAGCAATCAAAGTCAATTGCCACTCCCGCAGAAGTTACGGGCCAATGCCTGCTTTGTGTTTTGGGAGAAGTGTATGATCCAGTCATCTCAGACCAGTGATGATATCTGAACAAAGATACAGCCTTCACCACTGGCTGTCCCAAGGTGTTACCAGCAGGCAAGCCAAATGAGTCATACTCCACCAACTCTACTCTACTCCACTTACTTTACTCTACTCACTCCTAGAGCACATGTGATCCCCTACGTCCATCTACAGCACAATCAATACATTGAAGGTTCATAGGTTTACCTCATCAGAATTAACATTAAGCTAGAACAATTATCATGTCGAAAATTTCCAAGTGGTCCTAGCATGGATATAGGGTGTAGATTGGTGAGGCATTGGGGGTTTCGTCTGCCAGCTGGGGAGCTGGTGAGAGACGCGCACTGCCTCTTGTCTGGAAAGCTTGCCAAACCACCAACCAATCAGGCAGTGGCGAAGCCAGCAGATGGCCTTCCCCTGGAATTTAAGATGCAGGGGGTGGAAGTCTCGCCTACTGAGAGCTGCCGGCCAATCAGAGGCCAGCAGCTCTTTTGCTCAGCAGTGCCACTGGGGAAGTTGTGGTTGCTGCCAGAAGAAGAGGCACTGGAGTCCCAGGATTGTGGACCCACCCAGACATGGGTAGGTAATGTTCAGGGTGGTGGGGGTGCTGGTGGGGGTGTTGGCGGGGTGGGGGGTGGGAATAATTTTGTAGGGTGGGGGTTGCAGGGAGAGGAATGTATGAGGGTCAGCAGCAAGGGCAGGGGGTGCCTCTCACTGGGCTCCCCGATTCCCACTGTCGGGTCCTCAATCAGGCACTTAGTGCCTTTGATCAAGGGACCCCCACCCCTCCCCTAGAGGCGACAAGCTGGCCGCACAGTTTTACTGTCGTGCAAGCCACATATTGACAAGCACCCCCACCCCCATTACCCCTACTGCCATTGATTTAACAGCAGCAGCAGTAGGATTACTTAAAAGGTCATTAACCGGCTGCAACAGGTGGCGGGGAAGGAAGTTCAACCATGCACCTTCCTGCCCATTGCTCAACTCTGGTGGAGCTAGGAAGGCAGCAGGATTCTGGTATGCCACCATCTTGCCTAACTGCATGCCCTTCCCGCTTCCAAGCTCGCCACCAGTGAGAACAGAAGATTCTGCCTATGGGCAGGGGGGTGCAATGGCTTTGGAAATTGGATATAGGACAGGGGGATCACAATGTGTGGTTACCCCATGCTATGTCCTGTTCTGGAAACACACAAACATCATGCTGCCTGCTCATCAACACAACTGCAGTATGAGACACGCTGTGGACAGTTCAACAGGAAGCCCAGATGCATGCGTGGCTACATTGATGCAGAGCTTGCCTGTATTTCTTAAAGGCAGCATGCCCGTCTTAAAG